>NC_056744.1:964771139-964921937 GCF_019279795.1 Protopterus annectens | reverse complement strand
TATTTTTCATAAATATAAATGTAAGATTGCCTATGTCATGCATGATAATTAAGTAAATATGTTTATGAAAAAAAAATGGCTGTGCATTGAGTAACAGCATAATTTCAGCTTTCCCAGTGTGAAAATAGAAACACAGAAGACAGAGCCTGTAAACTTGTATTTTGAGTAAATTTTAGTAACTGGCTATTAAGTGCACTGCCTGGTTGCCAGCAAAAAAGAAATTCAGAGAACCTGAAAGAAAATCAATCACAAAAGGTGAGGAAAAAACACTGACTGGGCACTGGGCAGAGTTCTGCAGCTGTTCAGCAAAAATGAGTGCAAGTACCAGTTTTGGTGCAAGACATGACTTCCAGTAACCTAGAGGAAAACACAAATCAAATGTACACAGAGCTGATTAAAATAAATGAAACACTGATGGAGTATATCAACTCAAATAAATTGCTGGGAAAATTGGAAGAAGCTTTAAACAGATATTCAGATGAGGTGATGAAACTGCAAAAATCAGAGGTCAAAATGAAGAAAAGGCTGGCTGAATATGAAACTGCTCAAGAAGACATGTTTCAAAAAATAATAGAATTACAGGACGCAGCACATAGGGAAAACTTGAGATTTTCTGCTGTACCAGATAAGCTGGAAGGAACAGACTGTATTAATTTTATGAAAGCACAAACAAACAACTAGGCTAGTATTCCTCACCAGTTGTTGTTAACTGAAAGGGCACATAGTATGTATGCTCTAAACCTGGCCATGAGGAAACAACATAGACCTTTAATAGTTAAAATGCAATCCTACCAGCAGAGGGAGTTGATTCTTACAAAACTGTGGCAGAAGGACAAAGTACTATAAGTGGGAGACAATAGAGTGTTTGTGGGAAATGATTACTCACTCTACACCAGGCAGAAGAGGAATACATTTATTCCACTAATCAGGAAATGTTGAGAAGCAGGCATGAGATTCAAACTGCTGTATATCCAGCTATCTTCAGAATATTCTTTCCTGGAGGAACAAAATCATTTTTAATGAAATACATGCTAAGATGGAAATACAAACATTTGTCCAATAAAAAGTAAGCTTGAAACAGAAGGAGATTTTGCTTCTTGTTCTTCTGGTAATAAAGACCACAGAGAGACTGTGCCAGTCAAACCTTTTTCAATGATTCAGTGGAAAATGGTTGAGAGACAGAAAAAAGTAGAAGAGCTCACTAGAAGAACTGAGTTTGTTGGAAATGAAGCAGAGACTAGACTTCGGAGATGAAAATATACATGAAAAAAACCAGCAACTTGAAAATTGACAAATGAATGAGAGATTACAGAGCATTAATTCTATTTGTGAAACATGGCAGAACAAGAAAATCTGCAAATACTGGATTTGTTGACTTTGTTAAACTTGTAGGGGACTCCAAAGCATATTCCTACTTCATGTCATTAATGTTTGGAAGAACACTTAGGAGAGGGAAGAGGAGGGAGAGAGTTAACTGTAAGTAAAACAAAATGTTGTTCTTAGTTGTTTTTTTTTATAATGCATGATATAATCTGCATGCTATACATTTTTTCAGTTATTTTCAAGTGTAATGGGGATAGTAACATAAACAATTGACCTGTGTTTTACTTTTTTGTTTCCCATTGTTCAGTTTTAAGAAATGTAGGCACTGCAATATCAAAAAAAGAAGAAAAGTCTGGTCAAAACAGCATAATACAAGAAAACTTGGTGTGCTTTTTCTCATTCTTGCATAGGGGAATGACTGGATTAAGACCCTTAGCTTGATCAAGTAACAAGTTTTAAGAGAAAGCAAATAAATAAAAAAAGAACATTTAATATAACAAAGCTCTCCTCTAGCAAATAAATAAATGCTTGTAGAAGCAACCCTGTATCTGGTTCTCATGTCATCATGGAGACAATCTGATAAAAAGCAATAAAAACAGGATACTTATTTCTTTCAATGGCTAGGAGATAGTAATAAAATAATACCCAAAGGCTGAAGGTAACTGAAGAAAGTTAGATAATCCACAAAGTATAAAAAGCCATCATTTTACTCAAAATGAGTGAGCACTTTCGCAATGGTCAACGTTGTTTCATCAGAGAGCTAAGAATCAAATAAGTTTTACTTAAATACCCATTTCAAACTTCACAAACAACCAATCAAATACTTGAAACTGCCCTCAACCCTCCCACTCCGTTCAAGCTCATACATACCATTCTATGCTCTTACACAATACTTGTACTGCACAAACTAATACATCTAACAGTGCATATGCACAACTATATATACATTGAATTCAGCATACTAAAGAATGTATGCATAAAGATATGCAAAAATACATATATGAATAGTACATGAAATCTAGATTATTTTAATTTCCTAGACTTTAAAACTGGTTTAAGGGGGACAGAGCCATTAAGACCCAGCCCCCTATGTGCCCCCAACCTCAAGATCTACTGTAGTTTCACACATTCTGTCTGATTAACATGGTCCCCCAACCTACTATTCATGGTTTGTACATGTAGCACTTGAAACAAGAACACATGCTCTTCATTAGTCAACATAGTATGCTTAGCTAAGGCACTGCAGTCCAACCCCCACCTGGTGCAGTAAATGTGGCCCCTTACCTGTTTTCTAAGATGACGGTTCGTCTTCCCTACATAAGAATGGGAACATACCCTGCAGGGTGCCACATAAACCACATTGGGATTATTACAGTCTGCTGCTGTTCTAAGTTCCCATAAATGTCCTGTCCCTGGATGCTTGAAAAACCTTGATTCATCTATGTACATGCAATATACATGTATATATACATGCAATAGGTCCAATTTCCACATTTATGTGTTCCATACTGAATATTTTCTGCTACATTCCTCAATCTGGGGTAGCACAGCTGTTGTTTTAGATTCTTTTATTTTTGTAAATAAAATGGGGTTGTGTGCCTACTATTCTGGTGGGTTCATCATCTACCAAAAGAATATACCAATTCTCTTGTATGATCTTTCTAAACCTATCAACATCCATAGCATAAGGCAGCACCATCGACGTCTGAAGAGAATCTTTCTGTTCAGTCTCTAGGAGATAGTGTTTTCTGAAAACATTTAAGTGTTTTGCCAATCTGGGAGAGCAATAAAGATAACCAGACAACACTTAGTAGAAGCACAGAATGTACCATGCCTATTAGCATGGATAATTAAAAGTTATGTACTCATCATAACTAAGCAGATGTATTGTTCATATTCATTCTTCCTCAACCCATGGGTTTGGATCCACTTTTCAGATCTGAATCTGCCATGTATTACAGACTTTGGATCCAAGTCTTGAGCTGCTACCTCTACCCATAATTCCTTAGTCCATCCTCATTACCTCAGATCGAGTTTGTTGCCATTAGCCCTATAGCTAAACAGAGATTGGAAAAAGGTTTGACAGAGAAAGGAAGGGCTAAAACCCAAAACTGTAGCTTCAAATATACAATGTGCAGGTCTCTCCAGAAACATGAAGGAAGGGGAATGGATGGAAGGGAAGTTGAGGAAGAATGAAAATGGACATTAATCGCTATTTATGGTTAGTACATAACTTTTAAATCTGATGTTGTCCTTTTCTTTCTTCCTCAACCCATGGGACAGAGTCTCTAACAACGTTGATCTTGGATGGCCCTCGTGGAAGGATATTATGGTGTACCTCTGAACCAAAGGGTGCTCTGTTTCTAGAAATAATGAGTAACAAAGGTATGAGCACTGGACCATGTGGCTGCAATGCAAATATCATCAATATATGTTCTTGACCAAAAAGCAGATGAAGCAGCCATGGATCTGGTTGAATGAGCCCTGGCAGGTTTGGGTAAGGTTATGCCTTGTCAAGAATAGATCCACGAAATGCAATCTGTAATCCATTTAGCAAAATGACTTTATAGACTGGGCAATCCAGTCTTCTTGGTAAAAAGGAGACAAATAGTTGATCTGATTTTCTAATTCATTTAGTGCTATGAAGATAAAAAATGTAACTGTCTGTATAGATCAAGGAGATGAAGCATGTACACTCGTTTATTCAAAAAATTTGGAAAGAAGACTGGTAAGTGAATGGATTGATTAAGGTTATTTTCAGATGCTACTTTGGGTAAAAAAGGAAAGGTTTGTCCTTAAGGTAACCCTATCCTTATGAAAAATGATGTAAGGAGTTTTTGAGGAAAGAGCCTGGAGTTCAGATATTCTCTTTGCATAAGTAGTGGCTACTAGGAAGACTGCTTAGTCAAAAACTACAATCCACTCTGCTACAGGCCCCATGAGGAGCTCAGTGTCTCTCCAACCTAACACCACTCTTAAGTATTCAACTGTGCTACCACCTTTATCATTCTTCTAAGAAAACCGCAGTCGAGGTCTGAACTGTCTGCAAACAGCTAAAGTTAACTTTCAACCTAACACCACTCTTAAGTATTCCACTGCGGTACCACCTTTATCATTCTTATAAGAAAAGCACAGTCCGGGTCTGAACTGTCTGCAAACAGCTAAAGTTAACTTTGAACCTAACACCACTCTTAAGTATTCAACTGCGGTACCACCTTTATCATTCTTATAAGAAAAGCGCAGTCCAGGTCTGAACTGTCTGCAAACAGCTAAAGTTAACTTTGAGTATGTGTCTACCTGTTTGAGCCAATATTCATTTTCCCCTGGAGAGCACCGTGCTTTGACTTGTAAGCAGCCCCCCCCCCACACACACACACACACTCATCTTCCACTTTCTCTCTTATTCCCTTCTGTTAGCAAATAGTATCCATAACTGATCAATACTGTGTGTTTGTTAATTTAAACTGAGACCACAGTAGCCTACTGATACAAGATTATCCTGTTTTTCCACCTGAGAAATGGTTAAGAAATGACTTACAGTTTCAGAGCTGCCCTTGGTCAGTTCTGATTGTTTCTTAAACACAAACTTGTCTTTGCTTTGGCTCATTAGCAGCAGTACAAAAGAACTGCCTGCTCACACCCTTGTTCTCCCCCTCCCCCTTCCCTGTTTATTAATTTAAGCCAATCCCAAAGTTAATAAATATTACCTGTGGCAGGCACCATTTTTAAAACTACAACCACCCTTTGTCACTATCATATGTTCATTTATCACTTTACTCTGTTACCTGATTGTTTCCAGCCCCCTCATAAGAGCAACTAACAGGGTCTCTACCTGCTTCGCTCCCCACCCTGTCCCCTATTCCCTCCCACCCCCAGTGGTCCTACCTTTATTACACTCACACACCCCTCCCATCTTTCCAATACCCAACCACAGTGCTACCTCAACACTCCCTTTTCCATTTTCCCACTGCTATCACACCTGCTCAACTAACATGCACAAGCATACCTTACCTATGCTCACTGCATGCACTCTCCTTGCATATCTTACATCTTACCAAAGCTCCATCATTCCCCCACTCAACCACTACCACTGTACTACTACTCACACCACCACTCATGTCTCACCCTCACTCAGCTCCCCTCCCACCAACTCAAGAATCATCCCTATGCATCCCTGCATATTCTACCAACTATATTACTCAAACATAAAGCATCCCTACAACTTAACATAGTAACCCTCCCACCATACCTATTACCCACAGAGCACAATCATAAAGTTTCCCTAATAAACAAACACATTCAAAAACTGAGAAAACTAATAACCTCATGCATATCAAAACTAACCCTAAGTGGAGACATCCACCCCAACCCTGGCCCTACCATCTCCAACCCCAATCCTCATAATCAGACTAGAAACCACAACTTCTCCCATATCACAGCCAATAGAAAGCCACGTGACTTCCTTCTACTAAGCCTAAATATTAGAAGTATATCCAACAAAGTCCATGAACTCCATGCCACCATAGACGTGTACTCCCCAGATATAGTCATCCTGACAGAAATCTGGCTAAAACCTCACATTACCAGTGAGCAAATACTTCCTACCGGTTACGGCATAGTAAAAGTAGACCAGCTAAACAAGAAAGGAGGCAGTGTAGCTATAATATTTAAACAGCATCTAAACTTCCAGATTTTAAAATCATCAGCTCCACAAATAGGCAATGAAGAAATAATATATACCAACCTCAAAATAAACCAAAACAAAACCATCAACATAATTGTATGCTACTTCCCACCTGGCCAAAACATGCCTCCACTAGAAAACCTCCTCAGCTGGTCTACCCACCATCTCCCCCAAGAAACTATCATTTTAGGTGATTTCAATATAGACTGGCAATCCTGTTCTGGCAACAATCCAACCCATCATATAAACCTTCATGGCTTCACCCAACTAGTCCAGTCGTCAACCAGGATAAATAAAAACTCCAGCAAGCACACTACCCTGGATTGGATACTAGTCAGTAAGAGCCCCCAGTCATATATAACAGACTGCAATTCAGATAGCCTCAGTGATCACTCCCCAACATTCCTACTCAAAAAATACCTATACCAAGCTAAACCTGTCATCTACCGTCAAATACATAAAAAACTAAACTTTAACCCACTCACATTCATCTCATCCCTCAAAGAATGTAACTGGCATCCCCTAAAGTACCTCAGTCTTGACGACGCAGTTGAATTTTTTAATACTACCTTCCTGAGCATCCTTAATTACCATGCCCCCATAAGACTTTCCAGAACAAAAGCACAACCCTCCCCATGGCTACAGAAAACCACTAAGTCAGAAATGAAAAACAGGGATAAAGCCTGGGAGCACTGGCACAAAACCAAAACCCCCTCAACTAGACAGAAATTCCTAGAACTATGCAACAGAGTTAAAAAGCTAATAAAAACAGGACAAATTCCAATACTAACAGTCTGCCCTAGACTCCTCCCAACACAGCCCCAAACAATTCTGGTCCTCCATAAACTCCATCCTCCACCCAGGTAAAGTCAGTACCCCTCCTCCTAACATCCCTCACTCCTCCAAAATTATTGCTACCTCATTCAACACACACTTCACACAAACCATACTATCACTAGCTAAACAACACAAACCCCCTCCCCTCCAACCCACACCTTCAACTAGTAATCTCCCCACTGCCTTCTCTTTTTCTCCTGTACCTACCTCCAACATAAAAAAACTCTTAACTAAACTTAAGCCCACCAAATTAGCAGCAGACAACCTCCCAAGTGAATACCTACAAATCGCAGCTGATGCTCTGGCCTACCCAGTATCCATCTTGATTAACCGATCTCTGTCAGAAAGTTACATTCAAACACTGTGGAAAGTATCACATATAATTCCCCTCCACAAAGGCGGACCCTCCACAGAACTAACCAATTACCGCCCCATAGCTATTCTCTCTCCACTCTCCAAAATACTAGAGACCTGCATACATTCTCAGATCTCAGACTACCTCCTTACTAACAACCTCCTTTCCAGTACTCAGCATGGTTTCTGACCAAACCATAGCACCACCACTACCTTACTAACACTATCCTTCAGCATAAAAACAATGGCTAGCTCTCCTCTGCTACTTTCCTAGACCTATCTAAAGCATTTGACATGGTCCCACACAAACAACTCATCTCTGTCCTCAATAACCTATCCTTCTCTCAATCAGTCACCAACTGGTTTCAGAGTTACCTGTCTGACCGCCAACAATCCGTTGTATGGCAGAATTACATATCTCCCCAACTACCTGTCTCCATAGGGGTTCCCCAAGGATCCATTCTTGGACCCCTACTCTTCTCTGTTTTCACCAATAATCTAGCCTCTGCCACCAAACATGGCACACTCATACAATACACAGATGACTCAACTATCATCTGCTCAGCCCAGTCCCTACCCAAACTGCAAAATGTCACACAGGAAGCCTTTTCCTCTGTTGAAACTTGGTTATCCAATGCCCAATTAATACTCAACCCAAACAAAACTAAACTACTCATCTTCCAACCCACCAAACATACTCAAAACAACTCTCACTTTAACATCACAGCAAAAGACAACACCACTATATACCCAACTGAACACACCAAATTGCTAGGAGTGGAAATAGACAATAAACTAAAATTTTACATTCACATATCCATGACCATAAAAAAAGTCCACAAAAAACTAGGAGCATTATACAGAAATAAGCAACTTCTCACCAAAGCAGCATAGATTTCAATAGCAAATTCCCACCTTATCTCCACCCTAATTTTTATGCCTCTCCAATATATACCAACCTAAGGCAATGCGATCTAAACAAGCTAGAGACCTGCTACAACAAAATTGCCAAATTCGCCACAGGGGCATCCTACCGTAGTCACCACTGTCTCTCACTTGCTGAACTGGGCTGGCTTGAACTCCCTCACCTCCTTCAATGGTATCAACTATCACTCGCCCACAAACTAGTAAACCATCCACTAAATGTCCCATCCCTCCAGAATCTACTCCAACCCCATCGCACCACCAGTCCACTAAGATCTAGCAACAAAAATCACTTGCAGATCACTAAAGCCAATAACTCTGCTGGTGAAGCACTATTCTCTTGTGCCATAGCCAAATTATGCAACTCCCTCCCACCCACAATTACCTCCATACCATCATGCACCCACTTCAAAACTTTACTAAAAGCGCACCTAAAAACATGCTGGCTATGCCCTTGCAACTCCCACTCTAATATCACCCACTCCATCCAACCACTGCCTTTCTTTCCACCCCACTGACTACCTTGATTATAGCAAGCTCAATTCTCATAAGCCTAGTACTTTTTATACAGCAGGAACTTCTTATTGTAACATTTGTTAATGTCTGTTATGTACTTCACAGATAAAGATTCTAGTTGTCTACTGATGTACTATGTTCTTCATCTGTAAATATGTTTGTAATTAATTGCTATGTTAAATTGTTAATTGCTATGTAATCAAATGTAACTACTGACTGTTTATTTTAACTGTGGAGCTTTTCTCCCCGGGCCTCCGCTGAAAATGGACCTACGTCCAGTCGGACACTCCCGGTCAACAAATGTAAATAAATAAATAAATAAATAAATAAATTTTCCATGAAAGGGATTTTAAATCAATTTTAGCTGAAGGTTCCGAAGGTTTCTGAGTTAGAACTTGTAGCACAACTGTGAGATCCTAAGGAGATGTAGGATCCTGAATTGGTGGTCTTGGAAGAAAAATACCCTTTAGAAAGGCTTTGCATAATTTGGAAGAAGACAATGAATAATTTCTCGCTCTTGTGCGAAAATCAGAAATTGCTGCAAATTAAAGTTTAATCATAGAGAAACTTACTCCTTCTTTAAAAAGGATTGCTAAAAATTGAGGCACCATATAAACTGGAGCAGAGAAAGGATCAAGCTCATTATTCATATCCCAAAGGGAGAATCTTTTCCACTTGCTCTTGTATATTTTTTAGTAGATTCTTTCTGAGTATCTAAAATAATGGTACATACAGGGGAAGACAGCCTGGGCTGTCTAACCATTACTGGAAGTGGAGAAACCATGCAGTTAGTTTGAGGGCCTGTATATTGGGATGTTGGATCCCTGAAGGATGACAGAAGAGATCTAGAGTTGACTCCAGTATCCATGAAGGATAAAGGAGGTGAGACTGTAGAAAGGGAACCATACTTGTCAAGGCCAGAAAGGGGCAATGAAGGTTACTGAGCTCTTCAGCCAATTCTCGGTGACTCTGCCTAAGGGGGGATAAGAGCAAAGTACCTGCTGCACTTTTTGTTCTGGAAAGTCACAAGAGGTTGCAGCAAGGTTGGCTCCAACATTGGAAGATTATTTCTACCACAGATTGATTAAGAGACCACTCATGAGGTATAAAGATGGACCTGCTTAATTTGTCCACTAATATGTTGGTTTTCCCTTTAATGTGCATTGAATACGAAAGCAGTCTGATGAGATCACCCATTCCCACAGTCTCATGGCCTCTCTGCAGAAGAGATAAGATCAAGTTCCTCCTTGTTTATTGATGTCATCAACATACGTGGAGGTCTAACAAAAAATTACAGAAACACCAAAGACCTCTAAAACACAAGGCTGCTACATCTAACGCAGTTCCCACAGCACACATAGTAACATCAGTGTCTCACCTACCAAGCTTGCAAGGCATAACACTCAAAAAACACATTTTCTTGTCATTTGACACTCCATAGTGAGACACAAGAATATCTCACTCACTAGGCTGGACAAGCAGGAAGTCACAGTCAGCTGACTGTCCAGTGCCAGGATTCATCAGATCACTCATGCACTCAGGTCTCTCAGCAACAAGTACCATTATAACTCTGTCATAGTTCATGCTAGAGTGAATGACCTGAGATGTATCTCACTGGACTATATTAAGAGATACATTATTGAGGTCTCTTAGTATGTGTCCCAGGCAGGAATGTCCCTAGCCATGAGCAGCACACTACCTTCAACTAGAATGATGCCTCAGTTTAAACAAAAAAATGATTGATTTCAATAACTGGCTTTGTTTTTGCTGTCATTCAAAGGGGATCCAGTTTCTATCAGCCTGGGAAATCAAGGTTGACAAACTTTGCTGCTTTGCCAGAGATGGTTTGCACTTGGCACCACTAGGCTCTTGGCTGTTGGCAAAGGTTCTTGCCTCCCCCCATAGTGCCTTTTTTAGCCAAGGTCTCAAAAACATGAAATTTGCCAATCATAACAAAATAAGGGTCATGCTGCTAAATGCTAGGAGCTGAAAATGAAAAACTGCACACCCTGGAAGAACTTCTATCACTAGAAGACATAGATGTCTGTGTAGTCACAGAAACCTGGTTCAAGGTCTCAGACAGTACCGCAGCCTTGCAAGGCCACAATGTCTTCCACACCTTCAAACCACAAAACAAATATGTGAGAACCAAAGGAGGCAGTGTTTCTATCTATATTAGAGATCAATTCACTTCCCGTCTAGTTAGGCGGGACAACTCCATGGAGTTACTCCAGATTCAGGTTACTGTGGGCAAGACCCCCATTCAGTCATAGCCAATTATAGATCCCCCTCCATGGGTCATGATGCATATGAAGCCTACTTGAACAAACTGGAGTCAATCCAAATATTCCTGAACACTCTTGTTATCTGGGATTTCAATTATCCCACCATCAACTGGGAAACCTACTCTAGCCCTAACCCACTAGTGCAAAAGTTCCTTGACTTTGTTAACTCAAATGCCCTGGAACAAATTGTTCATACCCCAACAAGAGGAACAAACATCCTAGATCTGGTCCTCAGTAACATGGCAAACAGAGGCACTGCAGGAACTCTCTGACCCTCATTAGTTAAATCTGACCACAAATCAGTCACCTTCAAGCTGGCACTAACACCAGAACTCACAAAGGGTGAAGTCAGGCTAAAAAACTTCACCAAAGCAAACTATACTCGTCTAGAGGAAGGTATAAAAGTATTCCAAGCACCACCCCAGCTGGAAGAGGTAACTATGCCGAAGCTTACACTAAAACCCTGTACAATCACTCGCATTAGTGTATAGACTCGGCTGTGCCAGAAAGAATCAAAGCCAGAGCCTCAAGTAAAAACAAGCTGCCATGGTGGACATCCAGCATCAACAAACTTTACAATAAATGAAAAATGTTGCTGTCCAAGAAAACAAAGGCAAGGCCCTAACTATGGAAAAGCACCATCTCAGCCTCAGGAGGCAAAGACAGCATGTCAAATCTTCTAAGGGCATCTTTGAGAAAATCTTTGCAAGCACAGCCAAGGATAACCATAAGACCTTTTACAGTTATGTAAGTAGCCTAAAATGTAGAACCCAAGCATGTGCAGAGTTAGTGACTAACAGTATCACACATACTGACCCCACAGAGATAGCAGACCTGCTAACAGATAGGTTTGGTGAGAATTTCACTCCCTTATCCTCTCCAAACTTATCACAAACCTTGCCTTAACCCCCCCTACATATCTGAAGAACAGGTCATTAAAGCCTTGACCAAGGCAAAAAAACACAGCCTCTATGGGACCAGAAGGCATCCCAAGCTGTCTTCTAAACAGAGTAAAACATGAACTAACATCACCATTAAGTACCCTTTTCAATCATAGCCTAACCACAGGGTTTGTTCCTGTGGAATGGAGAACAGTAACAGTTGTTCCCCTCCACAAAGGTGGCCTAGCAACAGACCCAGGGAATTACAGACCCATAAGCCTGACCAGCCTCATCTGTAAGGCCACAGAACGTATCATTGTGGATGTCATAAATAAAGACATAGGTGACCTCCAAACCCTGGATCCAACCCAATATGGCTTCGTCAAGGGCAGATCCACCCTATTAAATCTGGTGGATTTCTTTGAAAATGTGACCAGGGCCATTAACAAGGGCAAATCTGTGCACACAGCATACCTTGACTTGGCAAAGGCTTTTGACACAATCCCACATTCAGGCATTACTGATAAACTTGGCAAACTGAATGTAAACCCCTTTGTTGTAAGAAGGATTTCCAACTGGCTCACAAACCAGGCACACACTATCAAAGTGGATGACTCCACATCAACCAGACCTGTCACCAGCAGGGTGTAACAAGGGTCAGTGCTTGCCCCCCTAATGTTTGTTATATACTTCTCAGAAGTTCAGGCCAAAACTAAGGGGTTGTGGCTGATTAAGTTTGTGGACGACTGCAAACTAGGTGCAATTATTGAATTTCCAAATAATGTCAGTATACTCCAGGAGGGTCTGACACAGACAAACAACTGGTGTCACAATCTCAAATTGAATGCAGAGAAATGCATCATCCTTCCCTTCAGCAAAAACAATGTCCCTTCACACTATCAAATCAACAACAATACCCTAAGTACCTATGAAGTGGTAAGGGATCTGGGATCACAAGTTGACTGCAACCTTAAATTTGACCACCATGTGTCTACTATAGTAAAGATGGCTTTCTGCATAGCACACTTGATTAGTAAAGGCATCACCTCGAGAGCAAAGGAGGTTATAACCTATCTATACCCCACACTAATCAGACCCATAATTGAGTATAACGCCCCATTCGGTATCTACCATACAAAACACCTGCAGAAATTGGAGAGACCTCAGAGGTTTCTAACAAAGAAGATCAAGGGACTCCAGCATGTGTCTTACCCAGACCGACTGAAGTCCCTATCACTATACTGTGTATCATATAGACTTCTAAGGGGAGACTTATGCCTGGCTTACAGAACAATCTCAGACCCAAACCTAATGAACTTGCTGCATGTCTGTAAATCAAACAGGACTAGTGCTACCCATTCCAGGGGCCTAAATATGGCCTGCAACTTAAATAGGACATGTTGGAGTGACAGATTTGTCTCCCAGTGATTGCTGTTTCTTTGGAATAGGCTACCAATTCATGTGAAACAGAGCACCTCTATGACACTGTTCAAAAGGAACCTGGATGAGTGGATGGGGCACCATAAATTCTTACTGGGGATAGCAACCACAACCATCCTGGACATGGGCAGTCATTACTAACAACAAACTCTGGGTATTGACTGCCATAATCTATGGTATTAAATTGGAATTGAATGGCTAGGCTTGAAATTACCTCTAGGTCAATAGCCTAGTAAACTCCTATGATCGTATGATCCTATGTACCTGACTACAGACATGTTGTCAGTCTGAATTGCCCTAGTCCCCACAGGAAGAGCATCTTGAAGACTCTGCAATGCAAGTAGGACTGCTCTTATGTCTAGTACACTGATATGCAGATTGGTCTTTTGTGGTCCACTTTCGTGGACCATTCGTTACAAGAAATGCCCCCATTCCACCCCTGTTGAGAAGCATTCATGTTCACTGTGGCCACTGGAGACAGTAAAACAAAGGGTATGCCTAGATGAATATCATCCAGTGAGTATGTTGTTTGCAGACTGGAGTAAACTTGACTGAAAAGGATAGGGGTTGATGAAGAATGGACTACTGAACAGCTAGAGTACACTAAAGAACACGCATAAAGAAATGTGCCAGGAGAAGTAATACAATGGCTGCTGCCATGGAACCTAGTGCTTGAAGGATTGATCTTGATGGGGGAGACAGATGGGAAAGAAGCAGATGAACCTGACTTCTGATTGTGAAAATGTGATGAGGTGGTAGTAATGCTATCTGTGTTGTCAGAACCAGAAGTGTACCAATAAACTCCAGGCTCTGGACTGGTGTTAAGTTTGATTTTGCATAGTTTGTTGTTATACCCAATAACTTGCAAATCTGGAGAAAATAGTCCCTGGCATGTAGTAGGAGATGTTTGGAGGGGGCTGTGCAGACCCAGTTTTCTAGGCATTGCAACACTCAGAATCCTTTTAGTCTCAAGTGAGCTGCCACCACTGTCATACATTTGGTAAATACCCTAGGGGATGTAGTGAGTCAAAAGGACAGGGCTCTGAATTGATAGTGACTGGCTGCCAGCCGAAAGCGTAAGTGTCTTCAGGACTGTCTATTTTGATATGATAGTATGAATCCTGAAGATCTATTGACCACATCCAATTGTTCTTGTGAAGAAAAGATAGGATGGACTGCACCATGACCATTCAGAACTTTGACTTCTTCACATACTGATTCAAACTGCTTAGATCCAAAATTAGTCTGATGTCCCATTTTCTTGGGCACTAAAATGAAGAGTAAATAAGTTCCAAATCCTAGCTGGTCTAGTGGGACCTTCTAGATGACTCTTTTTTTCTAGCAATTTTTGGATTACTTGTGCTGCTGCATTCCTTTGACTGGGTGGAACATCAGGAAGGTTTTCTTTTTTGGAGGTAGGGAGTAGGAAAATGGTATGTAATAAACTCTGGATATTATTCTTAGCACCCATGAATCTCTGGTTATTTTTCCAGGCATCTGGGTGAAAGGTCAATTGTCCCCTGACTGCTTCCAAAGTATGACAGTCGGGGAGTACTTCAGGAGTGCTGGAAGGGTCTGTCCAGAAAAGAATCCCGGAACCCTTGATTCTGCTTCTCATTGAAACATTTGATATGGATAAGAGAGTGGCCATTTGCAGGGAAGTTATTTTGAAATACTTTCAGCCATGGACTCTGACAGAGTAGTTGATAATGCTTTGGTCAAATCTCTCTGAAGTCTAGTGAAGCATGCCAGGTAGTTTAGTGACTTCAGAGCAAAGTTTGCTGAAGTAAAGACTTACTTTCTAAATCTGCCCAATGCTCTAAACTCCCTGATTGGTGGATGGACAGCAGAACTCTGTTCAGCTAGCTCTTTCTTGGTGACTGCTGCCACCACCATAGCATCAACTGAGACTCTTTGTTCCAGGGGAGTTTGTCTTTGGGAGGGGCTAAGAATTTATCAGGTCTGTTTGGAAGAGGTTTGATGGTATCTGGTTCCTTCTAAGCCCAGTGGGAAACTAAGTCGATGAATTCATCCACTGGGGGGTAACCCAAGATGTAGATGGGCCAGAACCAAAAGCTTCCAAACATACAGATTCTTCAGGAGAGGGATTTTCGGAAGACCAGTCACCTTTTTGTCACAGGATCTCTAGAATCTATCCAAAGGAGATGTCATCCAATGGTAATCTGGGGACCCTTATCCTTCATCAAAATTGGTATCCTCCATGAGACAATCCATCAAGGAGTCTATGTGCCTCCTCTTGCACATTCTCTTCTGATGTGCTTCCTCTGGGGATGTTAAGGGGAAGTATCAAAAGAGAGGGGGAAATTCCTCTACAGGAACTGACTGGACACTTGTTGGAATTGGCTGTCCTTGTGGAGTAGGTTTGATTGACTCAGAGCCCAGAACTGATCAGGGAAATGGGAAAGGATCTGAAAAATGAGAAGGCAGTAGTCTGGTTAGAGAAGAAGCCCTTTCCACCAACTCAAAAGCAGACAGACCCAGGGAGACCTGAACCAGCTGAGCCAGAGCCGAAGTTCCCAGCAAAGGCAGATCCCGACCTCCTGGATCCATGCCTCAAGGATAGAACTAGACCTGAACTGTTTGCAGCCGAGGCTCAGAGGTGGATCCCATAATATTGGAGTCAATCTTGACCCCATGGATCTGATTCCAACACTTCAGCACCAAGACCTGTCCTGATCTGACAGTTTGGAGTGGAATCAGTCTGGCATAACATTTGAGTCAAAGAAGAAATCTTCTTCGAATCAAACTCTGAATCTCTCAGGGATTTCAGATCCTGGGACTCTGAAATAGCTAGATGGATCACAGAAGGAGAGATGTCTGCCAAAGCAGGAAGGCTCATGGATCCAGTAGGGGTTGGAGCTGGTATGACACCTATCTGAATCTGAGCTCTGAGAAATTTTCTCATCATCCTATCTGCATCTGCTTCTGATAAACTTCTGGAGGACCTAGAGAATGGAGATCTGGAATGTCTCTTAGCTGATTTTACCAAAGGTGATCACAGAGTAGGAGATATAGGCTTAATGATATACTCTAGTGTACGGCCACTTTGTGATGTGCAAGGTTTTGGATCTGAGGACCTATGATCTGAAGATGGCACTATAGGACTTGTAGAAATGACTATGGGAGCCAAAGATTTCTGGTCAGAAGGTTTCAGATCTGAAGGTCGAAATCTTATGGCTTATGTAAAGCAGCTCCGATAAATACCTGGAAGATTTTGGTGGAGAGTATGTTCTCTGATCCAATGGAGTGGATTTAGTCATTTTAGAGGGGATATGAGCCCCTTAACATATAGAAGTAGAAGGCAGGAGTCCCTTCAATATTAACTTGTTGCGACAGTCACCCAAGGCCCTTGAATTAAAGGTCAAGCAGAGAGAACAGTTTGTATCCAGGTGACTGGCTCTGAGGCAATAAACACACTCCTTGTGAACACCTGAATTAGGAATCTTATGCCCATAAGAACTGCATTGTTTGAAGTCTGTCTGTTTATCCAACATGTTAGAGAAGGAAAAAGGCATCAAAGCAATAAATCAAAGAGAAAGTTTTTTAAAGGAGAAAAAAATTACCATCAATAGTTATAAAGGGAGATTACCTTGTTTAAAAAGGTAACAGAATACTAGCTATGGTAAGATAAACAGATGTACTATATAGGAAAAAATAGGAGCAGTCCTAATGCCAGTGAAATATTTAGAGGGAAGCAGAAGAGAAAAATAGTACACAGCAGAAGAATTAAGTTTTAACAGATAAAAACTTACAAATACTCACTAAAAAAACTTGAAAGAAGAACCCGTGTCTTGGCATGATGATGGTAAATGAGATCTGATGTAATAGGGCTGGACTAAGGCATTATGGGTAGATGGAGGAGCTCAGGAGTTGGATTCGAAGTCTGGAATATGTGGCCAAGTTGGATCCAAGCCTGTGGGTTGAGGAAGAATGAAAAGGACAAAATCAGATCCTTCCTTTTAGGTTAACCCAAGTCTGTGGGTGTGGCTGTCAGTTTGGGACAAGTGCTCCTATTAGGAGGGTGACACTTCAATTTTGAATATGCACATAGTTTTGTATGTTAGTATTAATTTAATAGGTTTTAGGGGTATACTGGGCTGTATTTGTTCTTTTTATTTGAGGGCTTTCAATAAAACAAAAGGTTTTGTAAGATGTGGCATAGGCTCAAATGGATACGACAAGAAACAACTGTATAAAAGATTAACCTGCTAAGCATTAGTGTATGCATGCAAAATAAAAGCTGGACCTAGATACTTAATAAAAAAGCTGCTACACCTACAAGGTGGGAATAATAACTTTTTAACATAATGACACTTTCTATAATATCTTTAAATATGAATAGTCTCACAGATATAAACAAAAAAGAAAGAGTAATGAACTATATTAGAAAATGTAGAGTGCAAATAGCTAAGCTACAGGAGACACATTTGGAAAGAGCTGAACATGTGAATTTGCTAAAGAAAGGTTTTCAGGATGGATATTCAGTGGAATACCTGGGACAAAGGAAAAGAGGAGTACTTATATTAATTGAAAGAAAAGCTCCAATACTGATAGAAGATGATAAAAATTATAATAATGGTAGAAATAATGGTAGATTTGCAGTACTAAGAAGCTACTGGCAAGGGAGGATGATTACACTGGCATGTATTTATATTCCACCTAAAATTTATATAGTGGAGCTTAAGAAAATTATGGGAGAAATAATTAGCTTTCAGCAGGGAATATTACTTATAGGTGGGGATTAGAATTTGATTTGCAGTAGCGAATATGTGTCTGGGAGCCCAGAAGGGAAGACATAACAAAGGAGGGCAGATTTTTGAAGAAATTTATAAAAATATTTGGCATGGAAGATGTGAATTTAGTAGTAGGAGTTTGGAGTGAATTTACATATTATTCTCCAAGATATGAAAACTGGGCTAAGATAGACAGAACTAACATTCACATGAATGTGTGCATTTAATTGAAAGTTTTGATACGTATCCAATAACTATTTCTAATCAGGCACCAATAATAACTAAAATAAAAACACAGGGTAATGAAATAAAAATGAGACACTGGCACTTTCCCATCTATCAGTTGAAAAGAGAAGAATTTAAGGAATGGGTAGAGGAAATTATTCAGGAGTTATTAGAGAAGACAGAAATTTCTTCTGAAAATATAGCTAGGGCATGGGATAAAATTAAAGTGGAATTTAAAAACAGGGTGGAAATAAAATAAAAGATATATGACTGAGTAGTAACAAGAATTATTTAGAAGGACTGACAAATGTTAAAGTAGAATAGGGGGAATCTCACAGCAAAAGAAGTGAAGCAATTGCAGAATGCTAAACAGAAAATAAGGGATTACCTTGACAATATGCATGAGTTTAGAAAGAGTGCTATTCAGCAACTGTTTTTTGATAATAACTGCAGTGCATAAAATATTTTAGCAAAATGACTCAGGCAGCAGAAAGTAAAAAGAAGGGTTATCACCAAGCTTAGGGACCATATCACAAGGAAGATAACAGATTCTGCCGAGGTACTAGAAATATTTCATAAATTGTATGAAAGTCTGCATAAAGCAAAGAAATATGGGAATTAAATATGATGAAGTTAGATGTAGATAAGGCTCACTTACTAACAGTTAGGATAGGAGGAGATGAGATAAAAATGGTGATGTATAACCAGTCCACAGGACTATATGGTATTCTTGTAGAAGTTTGGGAGCTAGCAGGGAAAAAACTGATAAAGATCTGGAAGGTTTTGTTTAACAGTATTTTAAGAGGAGGAGAGACACAAACATCCTGGAAGAAGGCGGTAGTGTCTGTAATACCTAAAGAGGGTAAAGACCCATTAGATCCAGTTTCATACAGGCCCATTTCAACCCTAAACCATGATTATAAAGTGTTTTATGTCTATAATGGCTAAAAGAATGGCAAAGGTGATGCCAAAATTGATAGATACGGATCAATGTTCTTTTGTGAAGGGGAGGCAAACATTTGACATTAACAGAACACTGACGATCCAGAGGGAAGCAGAAGGTAAAAAATATGACTGATAAATGCATTTGACAGAGTGAGCTGGGAGTTTATGAGCAGGGCAATGGAAGCATTTGCATTCCCTGATAAAATTATAAGGTTGATTAGGATGATATATGAGAGATCGTTAGCAAAAATTAAAGTGGGTGGCTTCCTCCCTGATTATTTCTGTTTGAGCAGAGGAACCAGGCGGGGATGTTCTCTCTCCTCTTTGCTATTTGCATTATATTTAGAACCACTGGAATGAAAATAAGAAACCCAGAAATTCATGGATATAATAGGTATGGTAATCAAGAAAAGCTGTCTCTATTTGTAGATGATATTATTTTACACCTGATAAAACCAGAAAATGACATTTCAGTGTTATGAACATTTTAATGTAGTTTCAAATCTTTTTGGGATACAAAATCAATGAAGCTAAAATAAAGGAAATAGCTATGAATGATGTACCCACGCATGAACTGGTTCAGCAATATCCATATTTATGGGGACATGATAAAATTAAGTACTTTGGAGTATGGATTAAAAAGGATAGGAGTATGGATTAAAAAGGATTCTGGTCTGGCAGCTAAGGATATGAGGGAAGAGACTAAACAAACGACAATACAAAAACTGAGAAATTGGAGGCTCTGTTATATGGCTATAGATAGCAAGATATAACCAGTTAAAACATTTTTAGTCCTTTTAGTTTTATACACAGTTCAGACATATTTTTATCAACCAGAGGAGAAGTTGTGGATAGCAATTAATAAAGAGCTGAAGGATTTTATCCGGGAAAGGAAGATGACAAGAGTCAGGTGGGATAAGCTGATTCTTCCAAAAGACAAGGCAGTTTGGAATTACCAGATTTGAATGAGTATTTCAGAGCTAAACAATTAAGGCTCCTGTACATAGCACAAGCAGAAACCTGCAATTCAAAGTAGAAAGGGATGATGATGAAATGGGGGAAGCTCAAGAAACAAGGAAAGACTTGGATTTTGGATGCAGATCCTTAAGGAGAATAACAATAACCATACATAATTTTATATTCATAAAGTAGCAGAAAATATTCAAAGAATTAAGCCAACATGGGAATGAAGAAAGGAGATTCTGCTAATTGGGATAACTGCAATTAGGGATACAGATAGGCAAGAGAGAGCTAGAATTTGTTTGAGAAAACTGGCAAAATAACCAAGTTACTGACAGCAAATAATTAAAGAAGGAAAGGCAATAGAATGTGAAAAGGCAAATAATTTAATTGTACTGCAGCTAAAGATCACCTTCCCTATAAAGGACTGGTATCAGAGTATAGGCAAAGAGAAAGAAATAGGGGGGTCCTAAGCAAAAGACTAGTGCTGGCAGAGTTTTTAGTATAATCTATAACAGAAGCTGCTGTTAAAAAAGGAATAATTAGTACAGCATACAAAATATTGCATGATGAGTATAAGAATCAGTCAGAGACCTTTTGGGATTCCCTGCAGACTGCTCTGTCGGAGATGCTGGGTGAGCACACTGGACTGACTGGGCAAATTATTTTATTTTTATACTACAGAATCGGATTTGCCTAGATATAGTAAAGCCTTGCTGAGTCTAATTATGGTGGCTGCCAAAAAAAACAATCACTAGAAACTGGAAATCAAAGTCTAGACCAACTTTATTGGAAGTAGTGAATATAGTAACAGAGATAAAACAACTGGAATTGGGATCTTTAGAAAAGGGAAGGTGTGAACTACATAGAAAAAACTGGGAATTATGGGAACAATATATGCAGAGCAGCAACAAGGTTTAAGAAGCAGGATTTGAATGAGCCATATAATGCCTAAATGACAATGACTGGATGGTATATAAGTGATGTATAATGTTTACAACTACAGCTGTTTCAATGTAAACTGCTTGCAACTAAAGTGATATCATTTTGTATGTTTTTCATTTATATAAATGTAAGATTGCCTTTGTCATATGTGTAAATTTAATAAAGATGTCTGGGAAAAAAAGAAAAGAATCAATCAGAGGAGGTTAGAAATGACTGGAAAGAGAGAATGAATAAAAAATTCACAAAGAAACAATGGAGGGGGGGTATGTGTATGTCTCCAAAATATTCAACAAAGTCTAGAACATTTAGGATCTTTGCTTGCAAGTGTTTACATAGATATTTTTATACCCAGGGTAGACTCCAAAGAGTTGTTCCTCAAGTAGACAGCAAATGTTGGTGGTATGATGGGGAAGAAATAGATAATTTGGGAACATATTTTCTTGGACTGTAATGAGTTGGCAGACATTAAAATTTCCCTGCAGACTACTCCGTCAGAGATACTGGGTGAGCAAATTGATGTAACTAAGGAAATTATTTTTTGAGCTATGATACAGAATTGGAATTGCCTAGACAAAGTAAGGTCTTCATGCGTCTAATTATGGTGGCTAACGAAACAATAGCTAGAATATGGAAATCAAAGTCTACACCAACTGTAATAGAAGTAGTGAATATAGTAACATAGATGAAACAACTGGAATTGGGATCTTTAAAAAATGGTAGGAGCAAATCACATAGAAAAATTGGAATTGTGGGAACAATGCATGCAGAGGAGGAATGAGGTTTAAAAGAAGGCAGGATTCGAATGAGCTATGTAATGTCTGACTGACAATGACTGGCTAGATTAGAAGTGATGTATAATGTTTGCAACGAAAATGATGTCAATATGATTTGTTTCTGTTTATATAAATGTATGATTGCCTATGTCATACATGATCATTTAATAAAGATGTTTCTTGTTTATAAAATAATGTAACATATTATTATGATGACAAAACCAGAATGATATTTTTATGTTTCACAAAAAATGATCATATCTTGGAAACTGTACTACCTAGATTTATTTTGTCAACTTACTTTTGTTAGCTGAAAATAAACTATCATATGACAGCAAAAAGTTCCTTTCTAAGTAAGTGCATGCTTGCCAAGATATTTATAGAAATATAAAGAATTATGTTTATTTGTATAATTAACAATATAAATAACCCTGAATATCTCTAAAGATATGGAACAAGTTCTGTCAGAGTATAAATGTTTTTACTGTAGCAGACATTCTAACAAAAAAACAGGTGGAGTTGTTATGATAGGGATTAAAGATAGATATGAGAACTATGATTATCACATCTTCAATCATAACACTAATACTATAGACTGTGTAACTATGACAATAAACACAATCCTGGAAAACATAACAATTGTTGGAGTTTATAGACGACCAAAGTCAAGTGCTGATGACCTAGAGGAATGCATTTATTTCTTGCATGAAACACAAGAGGGAAGAATAATATTAGCTGAGGATTTAAATTTACTACAAACAGGCAGGAATAATATTGATACAAATAATTAGTAAGGAAATTATTCACAGTGTATACTCCGGAACAACAATTGCTTCAGATTGGAAAAAAACTACCAGGGAACAGAACATACTAGACATTGTGTTCCTAAAGAAATTACCATTACTTCAAGTCACGTTTTATCACTGTTGATGTGCAGTGAACATGGTGTTATAAAGGCTGATTTGTTGCTAGATTATTCTGCCAAACTAAAATATAAACAAATGCACAGAAGGTTAATTACAGATTATATGGAAGCAAAACAGTCTCTATATAAAATTAACTGAAGTGATGTGTTCAGTGGAAAAACTGCAGATACAATGTGAACATTTTTGAAAGAAAAACTGAGTGCAAAAAAATAAAAAAAAAAGTTTTAATATCAGGATCTAGGCAAACAACATCAGGGGGATATACTTCCATAAGAACAAGATACCCAATTAAAGTGAGAGACAAAAAAATATAAGAAATAGAAGAGAGGTCAAACTACAACTTTGAAAAACTGAAATAAGCTGGGCAAACAAATTAAGTATAGTGGGAGACAAGATCAAGAAAAATGTGAAAAAAATTTATATAAAGATATTGAGCATAATAGGAAACCTTTTTATAGATACATAAGATGTGGAAGGAATAAAGATATACAACTGATAAACTGTGTGCAGATTCTAAAATTTATTCTCAGACACAACAGATTATAGATATATTTACAAAATATTATGCAAAACAGTTTGGATCCACAAAAGGGGTGATAAGTTGTCCTGGTGACATCCAGGTAACCTCAGATACTGGAATCAAATGATATTTAAAAAGAATTGCACAAACTGGATCCAAACAAAGCACAGGGAAGAGATGGAATTAGTAATAATGACCTGAGAACACTTCAGCAAGACTGTACAGTACCATTCTATCTATTATTTACTAGGTCATATAAATATGGGGAGATTCCTCAAGATTGGAGACATATGCTTATTAAACCTGTCTTTAAGGGAAAGTGGAAGTAGGACAAAGCCAGAGTCATACAGACCCTTAAGTCTACTTTTATATTGTGGAAAAATAATGGAAAAGGTAATATTGGATAGGTTATCATCAGAATTGGATAGGTTGGGACTTGAAACCATCTTATCAGTATGCATATGTTGAAAACAGATCTATCACCATCTGTAACATGATATTCTATAACAATATAATAACAGCTATGAATTAAAAATTGTGCTGGGATGTAATTTATATAGGTTTAACTTCAGCATTTGACAGCGTCATACACAAAACACTGATCAATAAATTAGAGCAACTAGGTATCGATGAACTCTTGATAAGATGGATAGCTGCATGACTTACAAATTGAACATGGCAAGTATCGTACAGCAACTGGACAGGTGAAATTCTTTTTTTTTTTAATAAGAAACATCTTTATTAAATTATCATCTATGACATAGGCCATGTTACATTTATATAAATGAAAATAAACCATTCCGACACAATCTCAGTTGCAAACATACATTTCAAACCATGCTGACACAACTGTAGTTGCAAACATTATAAATCACTTTTAGAAAATCCAGTCATTGTTAGCTCATTCAAATCCTGCCTTCTTTTAAACCTCATTCCTCCTCTGGATCTATTGATTCCACATTTCCCATTTTTTCCTACGTAATTTGCTCCTACTCTTTTCTAATGGTCCCAGTTCCAGTGGTTTTAGCTGTGTTACTGTCTTTGCTACTTTTATGAAAGTTGGTTTAGACTTTGATTTCCATTTTCTAGTAATTGCTTTTTTGGCAATCATAATCAGACTCAGCAAAGCCTTACTATGTATAGGCAACTCCAATTCTGTATCATAGCTCAAAAAATAATTTCCCTAGTTAGTCCAATTTGCTCATCCAACATCTCAGATACTGCAGTCTTCAGGGAATATTTAAAGTCTGCTAACTCATTACACTCCCAGAGTTACCTCTTTCTTCTCCATCTGTTGTTAACCTGAGGACAAATTCTTTGAAGTCTGTTTGGGGTATAAAATACCTATGTAAACACTTCCAGGCAAAGATCTTAAATGTTTTAGATTTTGTTGCATATTTGGAAGACATACATATATCCCTCATTGTTTCTTTGTGAATTCCTTATCTAATCTCTCTTCTCAATCCTTCCTTACCTCCTCTGATTGATTCTTAATGGCAGCTTCTTTTCTAGATTCTACTAAAAACTCTACCAGTGCTGATCCTTCAGTTAGGACCTTCATATTTCTTTCCCTTTGCCTATACTCTGATATCAGTCCTAGATATGGAAGGTAATCTCTGGCCTACAGTCCGACTAAGTTCTTGGCGTCTTTCCATTCTATTACCTTTTCCTCTCTAGTTATTTGTTCCCAATACCTTGGTTCCTTTGCCAGTTTTCTCCAATATATTCCTGCCCCCGCTTTCCTATTGTCTGTATCCCTAATTGCAGTCATTCCTATCTACAGAACTGCCTTTTTTCATTCTTGCATTGGCTTAGTTCTTAGCAGACCTTCTGCTACTTTATGAATATAATATTCTGTATGATTATTTTTCTTCTCCTGAAAGGTCTGCATCCAAAATCCCTATCTCTCCCTGTTACTTGAGCGTTCCCCCTGTTTCACTGTCATCTCTTTACATTTTGAATTGTACGTTTCTGCTTGTGCTACATATAAGGAGCCTTAACTGCGTTGTTCTGAAATATCCCTTCAGAATCTGTCCTGTTTTATTAGAAGAAAAAGCATATCCCACTTGACTCTTGCCATTTTCCCCTCACAGATAAAATCCTTCAGCTCTTTATTAATTGCTATCCACAACTTCTCCTCTGGTTGAAAAAAATATGCCTAACCAGTGTATAAGACTAAAGGGACTAAAAATATGTTAACTGCTTGTATCTTAGTATCGATATCCATATAACAGAGCTTCCATTTTCTCAGTTTTTGTATTATCTTTCTAGTCTCTTCCCACATATCCTTAGCTGTCCACACCAGTATAATTTTTAATCCATATTACATTTTATCACGTCCCCATAAATATGGATATTGCTGAGCCAGCTTGTATGTGGGTACATAATTTACTGCTACTGGTTATGTTTTAGCTTCATTAATTTTGTATCCTGAAAAGGTTTGAAACATTTTCAATATGTTCCATGGCACTATAATGTCCCTTTCTGTTTTTGTCAGGTATAAAATAATACCATCTGCAAATAGAGCCAGCTTTTCTTGACTACCATACCAATTATAACCTTGAATTTCTGAGTCTCTTATTTTCTTTGCCAATGGTTCTAAATATAATGCAAATAACAAAGAGGAGATAGAACACCCTTACGTGGTTCCTTTACTCAAGCAGAGATATCAGAGAGGACCTCCACCCACTTTAGTTTTTGCCTCTGCTGCTTCATATATCCTCCTAATCAACCTTATAATTTTATCAGGGAATGCAAATGCTTCCATTGCTCTACTCACAAAATCCGAGCTTACTCTGTCAAATGCTTTCTCTGCATCAAGACCCTTCTGCAACAGTGCAGTGGTATTTTCTTATATTCTGCTTTCCTCTGGATCATTACTATTCTGTTTATGTTGTTAAATGTATGCCTCCACTCCACAAAACCACACTGATCCATATCTATCAATTTTGGCATCACTTTTGCCATTTATTTAGCCATTATAAATAAACACTCTATAATCATGATTTAGTATTGAAATGGGTCCGTAAGAAGCTGGATCTGATAGATCTTTACCATCTGTAGGTAGTACAGCTACTATCACTTTCTTCCAGGATGTTGGTACTTCCTGTCCTCTTAAAATACTATTAAACAAAACCTTCCAGATCTTTGTCAGTTTTTCCCCCCTAGCTTCCAAACTTCCACAGGAATACCATCTATTTCCGGCGACTTTCCTGTAGACTGGTTATACATCACTATTTGTATTTGATCTCTTACTGTCCTAACTGTTAGCAACTGAGCTTGCTTTCCCTCTAGCACTGGCATATTTAATTTTTCCAAAAACATTTCCATGTGTACCTTTTCTTGATTTTCATATTTCTCTGCTTTATACAGACTTTCCTAGAATTTCTGAAATATTTCTAATACTTCTACAGGATGCCTTATCTTCCTTGTTATAGGCTCCCTAAGTTTGGTGACAGTTCTTTCTACTTTCTCTTTCCTGAGTCGTTGTGCTAAAAGTTTTGGTGCTTTAGAGTTATTATCAAAATACAGTTGCTTAACAGCAATATTTCTAAACTCGTGCATATTATTGAGGTAATCCCTTATTTTCTGTTTAGCATTCTGTAATTGCTTCTCTTCTTGTTCTGACAGATTCTCCCTGTTTTGCAATACTTTAATATTTGGCAGTCCCTCTAAATAATTCTTGTCACCTCTTAACCATATCTTCCTTTCTTTTATTTCCAGCCTATGTTTAAATTCCACTTTAATTTTATCCCACTCCCTAGCTATATTTTCAGAAGAAGTTTCTATCTTCTCTAATAGCTCCTGAATAATTTCCACTACCCATTCCTTAAATTCCCCTCTTTTCAACAGATAGGTGGGAAAGTGCCAGTGTCTCATTTTTATTTCATTACCCTGTGTTTTTATTTTAGTTATTATTGGTGCATGATTTGAAATTATTGGGTGCGTATCAACATCTTCAATTAAATGCACATATTCCCGTAAAATATAAATTCTGTATAAATAATGTCCAAACACACTAAGCAACAGTAGGCAACCACCGGCTTGACGAAGATCCAGCATGACTATGTTAAAAGTAAAACTGAAAAACCTTTATTCGGTACGCGCTTTCATATCCGCTTCCTCAGACCGTAAAACATTTTCAAAACACAAACACTTACTTAAATAGTGATCATGTGATAAAATTAATTATTCAATTAACTTATTTGAAAAGACACAGCATCCTATAAGTATATTTACTAAATTATATAATATGTACAATAACTTGCCTTATAACTAAAATAATTATATCCTAACTTTTCATTCATATTATTATTGCATATAACAGGTTGTATTGAAACAGCGATGTTTTCTGCTGCGTAACATCTACTCGCTACAAATATATAAAAAATAAACATCTACTTCATCTTTTATTATACATACGAAGTTTGTGTAAATATACATGGATATCTAATTAGTATTTGCCTATATTGACACCCTATAACTCAAATTTGACATCTATTTTTGCTTCTGCAATAATACCTAAAATACCAAATGTCAATAATAATATCATTACCTTCACTACATTATGAAATCAATATTCAAAACTGCAAACTTCCATAGTATCATTAGAAGAGTATGCATAAATAAATATAAAGAATTAATAAGAATAAAGGTAACCTGTATTTTAACTAAAAATGATAGTTTAGAATATATATATATTTCATGTTTATTTTGAGGCAGAATGTTCTCTGACTATAGAACGCTTTATTGATCAACTGCTACTGTCAATGATATTTCATTGTGAAGTTATAATCCCTGAAAATGCTGTTGTAAAGCCGGAGAACATATCCTGTTATCGTACTGCACATGTTAAATTAAAATACTAATGCTGTTTTCTTACGTTATGTAGAAATAAACATTTACTTTTAAAACATGAATGGGATACCTATAGCGAGGTGAAGACAAGGACTAATGATACTATGTTACCTGTTATATGCAATAATAATATGAATAAAATGTTAGGATGTAATTATTTTAGTTATAAGGCAAGTTATTGTACATATTATATGCTTCAGTAAATATACTTATAGGATGCTGTGTCTTTTTAAATAAGTTAATTGAATAATTAATTTTATCACATGATTACTATTTAAGTAAGTGTTTGTGTTTTGAAAAAGTTTTACGGTCTGAGGAAGCAGATGTGAAAGCGCTTACTGAATAAACGTTTTTCATTTTTACTTTTAACACAGTCATACTGGATCTTTGTCAAGCCGGTGGTTGCCTACTGTTGCTTAGTGTGTTTGGACATTATTTATACAAGCTTTTTGGAAGCACAGAGGCTTGCACTTATTTTTGCTGAACAGCTACAGTACTTTTCTGCTCAGTGTTTTTTTATCACCTTTTTTTCCTTCAGGTCCTCTGTATTTCTTTTTTCCTGGCATCTAGGCAGTGCACTTGCTAGTTAGTTACTGAAATTTACTCAGAAATCCAGGTCCAGTGGCTTTCTCTGCTAAATTTCTCTTTTTACACTGGGAGAGACAGAATTAAGCTGTTACTCAATGTGCAGCCATCTTTGAAGTCCTCGGACAGGTAGACTTCTTGATAAAAGTTAGGGTGTACCGCAGGACTCTGTCCTAGGCAGTTACTTGTTTAGATTGTATCTTTCAGACCTAACTTTTTATCTGAGGTGTTCTATAGTCTATATGCAGATGACGTGAAATTGGGTAAACTGATTACATGCGTTACAGATAAGCCATGTCTGCAAAAGAACTTGATTAACTTGACCATTTGGGCACAGAAATATATTATGCTGATAAATATGCACAAAAAACTAAGCATATGAGATTTGGGAGACATAAATTAAAAGGTGAATATTTTATACAGCACACAGTGATTGAAACTGCAGAGTCATTTAAGGACCTGGGTATATGGGTAGATCCAGCTAAAAGTTTTTCTAATCATATCAAGCAATTGTTTAATAATAGTTATAGAGCTATAGGTTGTATAAAAAGATTTATAAAGATTAGGAAATCAGACATGATGAAGTCATTGTTTGTTAGTTACATTAAACCTAAACTTGAGTATGAAATAACAATATGGAAACCTTATAAGAAAACAAGCATGAGTAAACTGGAAAGAGTACAGTGGAAATCTACCAAGGGCATCCATGGATGTGAAAATGTAAATAATTATGAAAAACTAAAATATCTGAACTTGCACAGTGTCTCTAATAGATATCTAAGAGGACATCTTATTCAGGTATATGGGCATTTAGAGGTAAGTACCTCTGGGAATGTTTGGGTTATCAAAAAGTAGTAGAAAATCATCAGACAACCTATGTAGAAGATTCTATAGGAATGAAAAGTGTACCAATTGGTTCTCTGAGAGAGCAGCTGATGCATGGAACAGACTACCAAATTACATTAAAGCAAGTACTCCTTGCTCATATTTAAGAACAGCCTGGACGCTTTTATGGGAACAAGTGTTTTGGTATACTGGCAAGCTAGAAGGGCATTAATGCCCATGTTTGAAATATTTGTATGTACGTATGTATGTATACAATGACAGTTTTCTTCACTATCACCTAATCTTGTGCCATGCAGTAGTTTGTAAGTCACCTTGTTTTAGAAATATTAAGAACATATGGAAATATTTCCTATTTTCATAATTACTTGTGAATAACTACCAATATCTTCAATATAGTATACTGTAATTGTGTACTGACAATGTACTTTTCTTTTTCTGACCAGGATACTTAATACTATGCTCCTCAGTAACATGTAGGTCTCTCAGTTATGAAAATATACATGCAAATATGAATAGCAAGGGTAAAGCAGTCATTAATTTCTGTACAGCACAACATTAGGGATTACCAATCTTAGAATAATTTTAATTACTCCTTGCAATTTCTAATACTGTTTATTATTAATTTGTGACTCAATTAGTTAAGGATGACAGACCCAAAACAAATGTCTGAATGCCATACTATGGGTGTTAACTGGAAGAATACAAACAAGGTGCTATAGGTTTGAATGAGTTTAAAACACCTTTATTGAATTATCACTTGTGACACAGGCAAACTTACATTTATATAAAAGTAATCAAACCATATTAACAAGTTTACATTTACAAATATTATGCATCACAAATTCTGTTATTTGCCATATAATCTAAGGAGCATTACATAAATTATTCAATCCCTGCCTTCTCTTAATCATAGTTCCTCCAGCAAAACATTTTTTCTACATGTATTGTTCCCAGAGTTTCCATTTTTTCTCTGTAATTTACTCCTACACTTTCTAAGGATCCCACTTCATGTTCTTTTATCTATAATACAATATTCACTACCTCAGGTATAGCTGGTTTAGATTTTTATTTCCATTTTTAGTAATTCCTTTCTTGGCAGCCACCAGAATTAAACTTAACAAGGACTTACTATGTCTAAGCAAATCAGATCTTGTATCCAAGCTAAAATAAATAAATAAATAAATAATTTCCACAGTTACACTCATTTGCTCACCCAATATTCCTGACAAAGTACTCTTTAGAAAATTTTTAAAGTCTGTCAACTCATTACACCAAGATATATGTTCCCAAATACCTCTTTTCCCCCCCGACACACCTCCAACATTTGCTATCTACCAGAGGAAAAGTTACTGGGAGTCTGCTTGGGATAAAAGTACGTATGCAAACATTTCCAGGCAAAAATCCTAAATATTCTAGAACTTGTTGCATGTTTGTGAGCCATACATATGTCCTCCCATTGTTTAGTTGTGAACTGCATATCTAATCCCTCTTCCAAATCTTTTCTGGACTCTTTTGTTTAACTGCTACAATTACTGTTCAATATTTTATATGTGCTACTAATTATTCCTTTTTTAACAGCAGCTTCAGTTCTAGATTCAGTTAATAGCTGAACCAGTGCAGGTCTTTCATTTAGGATTCCCCTGTCCATTTCTATTGTCTATACCCTATCAATCCCTGATACGGAAGGTAATCACTAGCCTGCAAAAGAAATGTCTTCTTGGCCTATTCTCATCGCATTAACTTTCTTTCTCTAATTATTTGTTCCCAATACCTTGGTTGCTTTGATATCTTTCTCCAGTAAATTCCAGTCCCTTCTTGTCTATTCTCTGTATCCATAACTGCAGTCATTCCTATTAGCAGAATTTCCTTTCTCCATTCCAGTGTCGGCTTAGTTTTTAAGTATACTTTCTTCTACTTTATGAATATAGTATTCTGTATGACTGTTATTCTCCTTAAAATCATGTTATTTCCTTATTTCTTGAATTATCACCCAACTTCATCATCAGGCCTTTCCATTTTGAATTGTAGCTTTCTGCATGCACTATGTATAAGAGCCTTAACTGTGTAGCTCTAAAATATCCCTTCAAATCAGGTAACCCTAAATCTCCTTGTTCTATTGGGACTATCAACTTATCCCACTTGACTCTCGCCCTTTCCCCTCCCAAATAAAATCCTTTATCTCTTTATTAACTATTCACAACATCTCTGGTTGATGAAAATATGCCTGACCTGTGTATAAAAGTACAGGGACTAAAATCATTTTTCCTGCTTCTATTTTGCTATCCATATCCATAGGCAACAGCTTCTGGTTTCTCAATTTTTGTATTATCCTTTGTTTAGTCTCTTCATACAAACCCTTAGCTGTCATAACTGTATCCTTTTTAATCCATGCTCCTAAATACTTCATTTTATCATGTCCGCATAAATATGGGTATTAATGAACCAATTCACGTGTGGGTCCAGAGTTTATAGCTGTAGTCTTTGTTTTAGCATTGTTAATTTTATTACGCCCCCCCCCAAAAAAAAATAAACAACAAAACTGTGTCAGAATATTCCACAACACTGAGATGTCCTTTTTTTGGTTCCATCAGGTACAAAATAATATCATCTGCAAATGAAGCCAACATTTCTGGAGCACCATACCAATTATATCCTTCAATTTCTGAGTCCCTTATATTTAGAGCCATTAACAAAGAAAATAAGGCAAATAACAAAGGAGAAAGAAGACAACCCTGACCGTTTCCTCTGTTCAGACACAACTTATCAGAAAGGAAGTCTCCCACTTGGATTTTTGCCTCCAATTCCTCATATATCCTTCTAATTAACATTATTATTGTATCAGGAAATATAAATCCTTCCACTGCCTTACTCATAAAATCCCACCTTACTCTGTTGAACGCTTTCTCTGCATCAAGACCCACTAATAACACTGGTATTTTCCTTACATTCTGATTGCTTCTGGATCATCATTGTTCTTTTAATGTTGTCAAATGTTTTCCTCCCCTCCAGAAAACCACACTGGTCCATATCTATCAATTATGTAATTACCTTTTCCTACTTTATGGCCTTTATAGGCATAAACACTTTATAATCATGATTTAAAATTGAAAAGGGTCTATATGAAGCTTGATCAGATGGGTCTTTACTGTCTTTAGATATTACAGCCACCACAGCTTTTTTTTCCTAGGGTGCTTGTGCCTCACCTCCTTTTGAAATACTGTTAAACCAAACCTTCCAAATCTTTATCACTTTCTTCCCTCCTAGTGTACACGTTTCCACTGGAATACCATGTATTCCTAGAGACTTTCATGCAGATTGGTTATACATCACAATTTTCATTTCATGTCCTCTTATCTTAACTGTTAGTCATTAAGCCTCATCCACCTCTAACCTTGGCGTATTTAAGTCTTCCATAAATATTTTCATCTGTGCTTTTACTTGATTTCCTCGCTTATCTGCTTTATACAAGTTTTCATAAAATTTCTGAAATATTTGTAATACCTCTACATGATCTTTGATTATTTTACTTGTTAAAGGCCCCCTAAGTTTGGCAGTTACCTTTTCTACTTTCTGTTGCCTATGTCATTGTGCCAAACATTTTTGGATCTCTGGAGTTATTATTAAAACAGTTGCTTAACAGCAGTCTTTCTAACCTCGTGTATATTATCTAGGTACTCACTTATTTTCTTTTTAGCACTTTGTAATTGTATTTATTCTTGTTCTATGAGATTCCCCTTATTTTGTAATACTTTAACATTTGTCAGCTCCTCTAAAAAAATTATTATTACTTCTTAACTAGATCACTTTTTCTTTTATTTCTACCCTATTTTTAAACTCCACTTTCATTTTATCCCACTCAGTAGCTATAACTTCTGGAGTACTTTCTATCTTCCTAGTAATGCCTAGATTATTTCCACTACCATTTCCTTAAATAACTCTCTTTTTAACAAGAAGATGGGGAAGCACCAGTGTCTTAACTTTACTTCATTACCCTGCTTTTTAGTATAGTTATTGGATGTGTATTAACATTCTCAATTAAATGGATCTGTTTCTGTCTACCTCCTTACTAACAACCTCCTTTCCAATACTCAGCATGGTTTCCGACCAAACCATAGCACCACCACTGCCTTACTCTCCTTTACTAACACTATCCTTCAGCATAAAAACAATGGCTATCTCTCCTCTGCTACTTTCCTAGACCTATCTAAAGCATTTGACATGGTCCCACACAAACAACTTATCTCTGTTCTCAATAACCTGTCCTTCTCTCAATCAGTCACCAACTGGTTTCAGAGTTACCTGTCTGACCACCAACAATCCGTTGTATGGCAGAATGACATATCTCCCCAACTACCTGTCTCCATAGGGGTTCCCCAAGGATCCATCCTTGGACCCCTACTCTTCTCTGTTTTCACCAATAATCTAGACTCTGCCACCAAACATGACACACTCATACAATATGCAGATGACTCAACCATCATCTGCTTAGCCCAGTCCCTACCCAAACTGCAAAAAGTCACACAGGAAGCCTTTTCCTCTGTTGAAACTTGGTTATCCGATGCCCAATTAATACTCAACCCAAACAAAACTAAACTACTCATCTTCCAACCCACCAAACATACTCAAAACAACTCTCACTTTAACATCACAGCAAAAGACAGCACCACTATATACCCAACTGAACACCAAATTGCTAGGAGTGGAAATAGACAATAAACTAAAATTTGACATTCACATATCCACAAAAAACTAGGAGCGTTATACAGAAATAAGCAACTTCTCACCAAAGCAGCAAAGATTTCAATAGCAAATTCCCACCTTATCTCCACCCTACTTTATGCCTCTCCATAAGGCAATGCGATCTAAACAAGCTAGAGACCTGCTACAACAAAATCGCCAAATTCGCCACAGGGGCATCCTACCATAGTCACCACTGTCTCTCACTTGCTGAACTGGGCTGGCTTGAACTCCCTCACCTCCTTCAATGGTATCAACACTCACTTGCCCACAAACTAGGAAACCATCCACTAAATGTCCCATCCCTCCAGAATCTACTCCAACCCTATTGCACCACCAGACCACTAAGATCCAGCAACAAAAATCACTTGCAGATCACTAAAGCCAATAACTCTGCTGGTGAAGCACTGTTCTCTTACATCATAGCCAAATTATGGAACTCCCTCCCACCCACAATTACCTCTGTACCATCATGCACCCACTTCAAAACTTTACTTAAAGCGCACCTAAAAACATGCTGGCTATGCCCTTGCAACTCCCACTCTAAAATCACCCACCCCATTCAATCACTACCTTTCTTTCCACTCCACTAACTACCTTGATTATAGCAAGCTCAGATGCTCATAAGCCTAGTACTTATTATACAGCAGGAACTTCTTATTGTAACATTTGTTAATGTCTGTTATGTACTTCACAGATAAAGATTCTAGTTGTCTACTGATGTACTATGTTCTTCATCTGTAAATATGTTGTAAGTAATTGCTATGTTATATTGTTAATCGCTATGTAATCCAATGTAACTACTGTCTGTTTATTTTAACTGTGGAGCTTTTCTCCCCGGGCCTCCACTGAAAATGGACCTACGTCCAGTCGGACACTCCCGGTCAAGAAATGTAAATAAATAAATAAAATTTTTGTCATGTCTAGTCCAGTTATTGCACCTTGTGGAATAATATGTAAATTCTCTCAGAGTTCTTACTACAAGATTCACATCTTTTACACCAAATATTTTCATAACTTTTTTTTCGGAAATCTACTTTTTTCGGTTACAGTTTCCCTGCTAGGACCCCCAGATACATCTTCGTTGTTGCAAATCAAATTCCAGTCCCCACCTCTAAGTAATGTTCCATGCTGAAAGCTAATTATTCTCCTCCAAATTTTGTAAGCTTCAAAATAGCAATGTTACGTGGAATATAAATACATGCCATTGTAATAGTCATTCCTTCTAGCCCCTTACTACAACAAATCTGCCATTATATTTTCTCCACTTCTATCACTACTGGGGCTTCTCTAGCAATTAATATAAGTACTTCTCTTTTCCTTTGCCCCTGATATTCTGCAGAATATCCATCATGAAATCCTTTCTTTATCAAATTCACATGCTCACATCTTTCCAAATGTGTTTCCTGTTGAATTGCTATTTGCACTTGCATTTCTTAATGTCATTAATTATTCTTTCCTTTTTGTCTATACCTGTGAGACCATTCACATTCGAAGATAATATGGAAAGTGCCGCAATTATAGAAATAAATCATTATTCCCACTTATTATATATGGTAGCTCTTTTAAATGTCTATTTCCAGCTTTTGTGATACATGCACCCATTAATGTTTGGCAAGTTAATCCTTTATACAGTTTTTTTGTTATCATCAACATTGGAACCTTTGTCACACTTTACAAGACTTTTTGTTTTAATAAAAACCCTCAAAAACCAAAAAAAAAAATAAATAAAAACAAACACCTCCTGAACACTACCATAACCTTTTAAGTTAATACAAAATCACATGACTATGTACATATTCAGATAATGAAATTTAACCCTTCTAACAGAAACATGTGTACCAAACAGACAGCTGCTAATACAGGCACTTATTAACCTGAAATTGAGGTTATCTGTGCTAAGAGATGTTATTGCATGTGTTTCTACTTACACTAATTGGTGTCTGTTCATTTTTTATCTTTATCCCCCTCCACAATGTGATAGCAATTTGAATACTTTCAGACATTATTAACTTTGAGCATTAAAGAAACCAATGTTCTGTCTTTTAATGCCCTATTATTAGTTTGCCTCCGAGGAAAAAGAAAAATGTAGTCCTCTGTTGCTGCCTAGAAGACACGCTGAAACATTTATTGCAAAGGAAAACCTGTCATTATATTCAGTGTTCTCATATTTACTTGTATCCACTTAATTATTTTTATTAGATTAAGTCAAGGATCTTAATCCAGATATTCACCTATGCAAAGGTAAGAGAAAACATATTATACATTATGACCTGTGTTCTTTTACATCCCCATCCCCCACCTCAAAAACCCAATATTATAGCCTATTAACTTAAACATGCTTTTGTCTAGCTCTTCTTCTCTTTATTCCTAGATTTCTTAATACCAAAAAAGGATGAAGGAAAGAAAGAGAAGAAGACAAAAGGCATGTGTTTACTATACCTTTATCACATACTAGAACAGCTAAAATACTTCACTATACAATATGCATCTATACTGTGAAAACATTCATAGAAATACTGTTAAGAAATTGTTTTATTTACAGTTACCTTTTTCCTTCTTCTTCATCCTTCACAGTCCTTCCAAACATTAATGACATGAAGTGAAGAAAATGTTCTTTAGTTCCTCAAAACCTTAACAAATTCAACAAAAGTCCAATCTTTCCATTTATTCTTTTACAGACGTATTGCGCAAATGTGACTAATGCTTTGCAGTCTCATATTTATTCACGAATTTCAGTGTTGATGGTCTTCTTCCTGTTCATCTCCATCATCCAGCTCCAGATTCCTGTTCAGTTCCATGGTACTCACAATTCTTCTGGTCAACTCCTGTGCTTTTCTCTGTCTCTCAAGCATTTTCCTTTGGAACATGGGAAAAGGTTTTACTGCTTTATTATCAGAAGAATGTGAAGCAAAGTCCCATTCTGCTTGATGGCTCATTTTTTGCTGAACACATTTTGCATTTCATCCTTATTCTATTCTACATCACAAAATGATGTGGCTGCTCCAGGAAAAAAAAAATATTCTGAAGACAGTTGGATACAGCAACTTAAATGTCACACCTGCTTCTTTGCATTCCCTGGAATAAATTTGTTTCTCTTCTGCCTAGTGTACAATGAATAATCATTTTCCACAAACACTCTACTGTCTCCACCTTTTAATACATTGCCCTTTTAACAAACCTATCCAGCAGTGGTAAAAGAGGAATAGGGAAACAATAATCCTTGGTAATAAGGGCTTACTGACAGGAAAGGAGGATTATGCTGGCATGTACTTACATTTTACATAAAACTACTCTTATGGAGCTTTAGAAAAATTTGGGAGAAGAAATTAGATTTCAGTAGGGAATATTATTCATGGCTGGGGACAGGATCCTGATATGCAATAATGAGCATGTATCAGGAGGACCTAGAAGGGAAATATAACAGGACTTGGCACTGGATTAAGGTTGTGAGCTGTAGCTCCTGTGGTACAGAGTTAGATTTCCTTTGGCCTCATTTGCCAAATGTTTGATCTTGAGCAAGTCCCTTAACCAGATGCTGCTCCCAGATCACAGCAGAAAACAGACTTTGTGCTTAGTGGGCTAATCTGGTTAACAAATGGGCATTATTTCTTAAATATACGAAAACATTTGGAATGGAAGATATGAATTTACTAATAGGAAGTTTACATATTCTTCTCATAGGTACAACAACTAGGTTAGACTTGATTGAAATTATACTTCATAGGAGCCAGGGGATTTAACTGAAAGTTGTGAAACACATCTAATAACTATTTCAGGTCATGCACCAATAAAGACTAAGATAATGATGCAAGGTAATGAAGTAAATATGAGACACTGGTGCTTTCCTACATATTTGTTACAAATACAGGAATTTAAGGAATGCACTGCAGTGGTGGTGCTGCGGTAGCATTGTCGCCTCACAGTAAGACATTGTCCTGTTCGATTCTCAGCTTGAGCGTCTTCTGTGTGGAGACATGCATGAATGGGAGTACCTTCGTTGAAGGTTGTGCATCAGGGCTGGCAACTCGGCATGTAAAAATCTACTCCAATCATTAGCGGACTGGAGTTCTGCTGTGGCAACCCCTAACTGGGAAAAGCTGAAAGACACAACACAACAACAACAGGAATTTAAGGAATGGTAGTAGATATGATTAGCCAGTTATTAGGGAAGATACACTTTTTTTTCCCCGAAGGTATAGCTAAATGGGATAAATTTAAAATGGAGTTTAACATACTGTAAAAATAAGGGAAAAGAGAGATATAGGAAAGAAGTAATAAGAATTATTTTCAGGGTCTGTTGAACATAAAAGTCCTGCAGATGAAGGGGAATCTTACAGAACAAGAAAAGAGCAATTGTTGAGTGTAAACAGAAAATAAGGGAGTATGTGGATAACTTGTATGAATTTAGAAAGTTGTTTTTTTTAATGATGAACAGAAAGCACAGAAACTATTAGAACAATGATTTAGACAACAGAAAGTACAAAGGATTGTTGCCAAGCTTAAGGAATGTATGAACAGAAGAGTAACCAAAGATCTATATTACTGTATTGGAGGGAATCCTGTCAACACCTTTTGTCCCAAGACAAGAAACAATCTGCACCAGAACTACTTCTGCTGAAACTCAGAGGAAATATTTTTTTGGCGGGGAACGGGGTAATCCCCTTGCACACCATTTGGTAGGACACACTAAGGTCACACAACAGTGAAGAAAATTGAATTTCCAATGTCTGCGAAAGTGCTTTCATCAAAACATTTTTGCATAAACAGTCACCAAAACTGCTCTTGAGCTAGTGACAGGCTCCTGTATTAGAGATATTTTAGAAATTCTATTAAAATTTGTAGCAAGTAGAGAAATGGGGAAACCAAGAAAAGTCAAAGACAGAAACACTTATTGAAGACTTACATATACCAAGGTTAGAGGAAAACAAGGCTCAAGAATTAACAGCTAAGAGGGGCTAACAAAGGTTAAAAACAATAAAGAATACAAGAATCTCACAGAACAAGTGGAAGAGCAACTGCATAGTGCTAAATAGAAAATAAGGGTGTATTTGGATGGTAATGCATGAGTTTAGAAAGACTGCTGATAACTCCAGAACACAAAAGTTTTAGCACAACAACTTAGGCAAAAGAAAGCAGAAAGGGTGGAAGTCAAAGTTAGGGAGTCTATGACCACAAAAATAACCAGATATCCTATACTGGCATTATCCAAAGACCAAAACAATCAGGACAGCCAAACGGTTCCAAGTAAGACTTTTACTGAAAAAACATTTAAAATATTAGCACTTTTGTCTGACTTATTGTAGACATCTTCAGAAAGAAATAAAAAGACCTAAAAGAAATAAAAAGATGTAAAAAGGCCATAATGTCATGATGGCCTTTTTTGGTCTTTCAATAAGAGTCAAACTTGGAACCATTTGGCTGTCCTGATCATTTTTGTTTTTGGATTTTACTTGGTTTATGATCTGCAGTGGCTGCTTTTGCTGTATGGTCTATACTGGCATTAGAGATATTTGGAAATTCTATGTAAAGTGTATAAAGAAGAGGAATGTGGAAGACTTAAGCCAAGATTTGAGGAGGATGAAGCTTAATAGCGAAGACAGTAGATGAGATAAAATGGTGATGTATAATAAATCTGCTGGGAAGTCCCCAGGAACAAATGATATTCCTGCAGAAGTGTTGAAGTTAGGAGGGAAGAAAGTGATAAAGATCTGGATGATTTTGTTAAATATTTTTTAAAGGCGAGGAAGCACCAGCATCTTGGAAGAAAACTGTGGTGACTGTATTACCCAAAGAAGGTAAAGACCCTTCAGATCAATCTTCACATAGACCTATTTCAAATTCAAACTATGATTATAAAGTGCTTATTTCTATACTATCTAAAAAGAATGGCAAAGATGTTGCCATAATTGATAGAATGGATCAATGTGTTTTTTTGATGGGAAGCAAACATCTGACAATGTTAACAGAATACTGATGATCCACGGGGAAGCAGAATGTAAGGAAATACCACTGTTGATTATGGGTCTTTTTTTAACAAGAAACATCTTTATTATTTTTTTTCTTATAACATAGGCAATCGTGCATTTATATAAATGAAAACAAACCATATTGACACAATCTTAGTTCCAAGCATTATGCATCACAAACCATATTGACCATTTTAGTTGCAAACATTATACATCACTTATAATCTACCCGACCATTGTCAGTCTAACATTACATAGCTCATTCAAATGCTTCCTTCTTTTAAACCTCATTCCTCCCCTGTATTTATTTTTCCCACACTTCCCATTTTTTTCCTATGTAATTTGCTCCTACCCTTTTCTAAGGATCCCAATTCCAGTTGTCTTAACTCTATTACTACAGTCACTACTTCTAGTACAGTCGATTTAGACTTTGATTTCCATTTTCTAGTTATTGCTTTTTTGGCAGCAACCATAATTAAACTCAGCAAGGCCTTGTTATATCTAGGCAACTACGATTCTGTACAACAGCTCAGAAAAATCATTTCCTTAGATACAACAATTTGTTCACCCAGTATCTCTGACAGAATAGTCTGCAGGGAATCTTTAAAGTCTGCCAACTCATTACACTCCCAGAAAATATGTGGCTAATTACCTCTTTCTTCTCCATCACACCTCCAACATTTGCTGTCTACCTGAGGAAAAATTCTCTGGAGTCTAATTGGAGTATAAAAATAATTATGTAAACATTTCCAAGCAAAATCCTAAATTTTCTGATTGTTATTGCATATTTGGTAGACACACATATAACCCCATTGTTTCATTGTTAATTGCTTATCTAATCTTTTTCCCAAACCTTTCTAACATCCTCTGATTCATTCTTATATTTATCATGCAATATTTTATATGCTCTACTAATTATTCTTTTTTTAACAGCAGCCTCTGTTCTAGATTCTACTAAAAACTCTACCAGTGCTGGCCTTTTGTTTAAGACCCCCTTTTTCATTCTCTTTGCCAGTACTCTGATATCATTCCTTGATAGGGAAGGCAATCTCTAACCTGCAGTCCAAAAAATTATTGTCATCTTCCCATTCTATTACCTTTCCCTCTATAGTTGTTTGCTCTCAATACCTTGGTTCCTTTGCCAGTTTTCTCCAATAAATTCCACCCTCCTCTTGCCTATTGTCTGTATCCCCAATTGCAATCATCCCTATTGGCAGAATCTCCTTTCTTCATTCCTGTGTTTGCTTAGTTATTAGAATACTTTTGACTACTTTATGAATATATTAATCTGTATGATTGTTATTCTCCTTAAAGGATCCCCATCCAAAATCCCAGTCTCTCCTCATTTCTTGAGCATCCCCCTGTTTCATCATCATCCCTTTCCACACTGAATTATATGTTTCTGTTTGTACTATGTATAGAAAACTATATATAGTTTGAACTATGGAAGAATTACTGTTCTGATGAAGTCTTTACTAGAAGATGAAAGCGCTTAACGTGGATTTAAGTGTACTTTTACAATAAACTGTATTTGGTGATTTACGAAGAGACGTGTGGATTAATTCATAGTGCTGGTGCTTATTGGATGCTGAGTACTGGAACTGCAATAATTTAGTGTTTTACTAGTTGACGGTTCCGGTTATCTGCTTGTCTACTTTTGTATTTTGAAAAGACCTGAAACTGTCTCAAAATGTTCCACAGCACTGTAATGTCTCCTTCGGGTTTTGACAGGTATAAAATAATATCATCTGCTGATACAACCATCTTTTCTTGACTGCCATACCAATTATATCCTTGAATTTCTGAGTCCTTCTTTGCCAATGGTTCTAAATATAATGCAAATAACAAATGGGAAAGAGGACACCTCTGCTTGGTTCCTCCTCTCAAGCAGCAATTATCAAAGTGGGCCCACCCATTTTAATTTTCTACTATAATCCCTCATATATCCTCCTAATCAGCCTTATAATTTTCTCAGGAAATGCTCTTCCATTGCCCTGCTCATAAAGTCCCAACTTACTCTGTCAAATCCTTTCTCTGCATCAAGACTCACTGCCAACAATAGTATTTTCTTACATTCTACTTCCCTCTGGATCATCGATGTTCTGTTAATGTTGTCAAATGTTTGCCTCCCCTCCACAAAATGACATTGATCCATATCTAATTCTGAAATTACTTTTGCCATTCTTTTAGCCATTATAGAGATGAACAATTTATAATCATGGTTTAGTATTGAAATGGGCCTGAATGAAACTGGATTTGATGGATCTTTACCCTCTTTAGGTATTAAAGCTACCACTGCTTTCTTCCAGGATGTTAGTACTTCTCCTCTTAAAATAGTGTTAAACAAAACCTTCTCAACCTTTATTAGTTTTTTCTCTCCTGGCTTCAAAACTTCCACAGGAATACCATCTATACCTATCCTGTAGATTGTTTATAGATCACAATTTTTATCTCATGTTCTCTAATTCTGTTAGTAATTGAGACTCACCTACCTCTAACTTTGGCATATTTTATTCTTAATTTTTCCATAAACATTTTGATTTGTATCTTTTCTTGATTGCCATATTTCTCTGCTTTATAAAGACTTTCATAGAATTTCCAAAATATTTCTAATACCTCTATAGGATATCTTGTTACCTTCCTTGTTATAGGCTCCCTAAATATGGTGATAGTCCTTTCTATTTTCTGTTGCCCGAGTCATTGTGCTAAAAGTTTTTGTGCCCTAGTGTAATTATCAAAAATTTGTTGCTTCACAGCAATCTCATTTTTTGTTTAGCATTCTGCAGTTGATCTTCTTCTTGTTCTGTAAGATTCCCCCTGTTTTGCAATACTTTAACATTTGTCAGTCCCTCTAAATAATTCCCTTTCTTTTATTTCCACCCTATTTTCAAACTCCACTTTAATTTTATTTTACCCCCTACTTATATTTTTAGAAGTAATTTTCTATCCTCTCAAAAAGCTCCTGAATAATCTCCATTACTCATTCCTTAAATTCCTCTGTTTTCATCAGGTAGGAGGGCAAGCTCCAGTGTCTCATTTTTATTTACTTAATCTGTGTTTTTATTTTAGTTATTATTGCCACGTGATCTGAAGCAGCTATCAGATGCATATCAAAACCTTCAATTAAATGCACATGTTCCTGCAAAATGTAAATTCTGTCTAGCCTAGCCCAGTTTCTGTATCTTGGAGAATATGTAAATTCATTCCAAACTCCTATTACTGATGTGAAGGCTGCCAGCCAGCCAGATAGAATTTTGTAAATAATCCTATGTCATTTGTAAATATTAATACGATCCACAGGCTTGCCTTAAAAATGTAAGAGAACTATATGTTATGATTAAACTATATGTTATATGCTGAGCTTTAAAAATTTAACCACAGTACACTCTACTGGAGAAGAGTAAAAATGTATATGGACTATATGGCTGTGCAAATGTATGTTTTCATAGCAGAAGTTGGGACATACAGAGTTAACTTAACTCTGAGAAAATAAATAAAGAATTTTACGAGTGTGTTTACCAGAACTAGAAGACAGAATGCAGCTGGAAATTCTTTCCGTTGTTTTAGACAGAGATAATTATAGGTTTCAAGGGTAAATGTATTTAACAGTTTTATGATTCCCATTTCAGGCAAGCTTCTAAGAGACAAGTATTCTTGACACTGAGGTGCTAACATTTAGGTTTCTGTTGGCCTGGAAACTATAGGCAGATGTGACAAGAATGGCGTAATCTGAGATAACCCAGCAGAAATGTTTGATAATAATTTAAAAACTCGGAGAGAAAATCAGTGCATTCTGTATTACGTTCTGGACCTGTAAACATCTCTTCAGCACTTCTCATCTATATCTGCCTGGCTCTGTAAGTAAGACATTAGGGCATACTATCCCTTAGAGATAGACAGGAATGCAGCAAGAGTAGTCTAGATGTTTTCAGTATTTACGCGAGAGTGTTCTGCAATGTTGTTTTAAAATACTTCCTGTGATTCTGAACTCTATTGTCACTGTGTTGAGTTAATGAGTATTGTCTTGTGCTTTTATTTATTATTGCATATAGTTAAACCTTTTAATTTTATCTGGTTTTGTATAGAAATATTTAAGCTCTTAAAGTACTTGGATATATATTTGGTGAAACTGTATAGGCCACTCTTAAATAGCCTTAAAGTCTTGGACACACTTAGCATTTGGATAATAGTAACATTACACAGTAGAATTGGTCACCCATTGTAAGGGCCTTAGAGCAGCTGATAAGAATGGTTGGTGTCAGGTGATACTACCGTATAGTCTGAGCAGAAGGAGGCATAGCTAGTGAACCTGTGCCAGCCTTCCCCAGGAGTGTCTGTGTGTTTGTATATAAATCAAATCTCAAAGTATGTGTCCGTGTCAGCTACTTGGGCAGGGACACAAAGCACTGGTTGGACAGAGAGGGTACTCGAGATTTTGGCTTGACCACACAGCTGAGATCTTAACCCTATAGCTGTGCCAGTGGGGAGTCTTATTGGGGATCTGAAGAGAGAGAGAGAAACCAGCCCCAGACTGACTGTGATCTCTGTGTGCTCTTAAGGGAAACTGTAATTTACTATGTGCACCCATCATCCTTTACCCATCATCCTTCTAATGTGCACGTCCCTCACTGGTGTTAGTGGTGAGTATTGAGGTACCTTGATTACTGGGCTAGTGCAGGGGCATCACTGAATTCACATCTTCCATGCCAAATATTTTCATATATTTCTTCAAAAATCTACGCTCCTTTGTTACACTTTCCCTTCTGGGACCCCAAGACACATCCTCATTGCTGCAAATGAAATTCCAGTCCTCACCAGTAAGTTATATTCCTTGCTGAAAACTGATTATTTCTCCTGGAGTTTTCTTTAACTTCATTATAGCAGCTTTAGGTGGAATATAAATACATGCCAGGGTAATCCTCCTCCCTTGATAATAGCCCCTTATCACTGCAAATCTGCCATTATCTTTTTTATCGTCTTTTATCACTATTGGAGCTCCTCATGCAATTAATATAAATACTCTTTTACTTTGTCTCAAATATTCCACTGAATAACTATCCTGAAAACCTTTCTTTATCAAATCCACATGTTCAGTTCTTTCCAGGTGTGTTTCCTGTAACATAGCTATCTGCACGCTACATTTTAATATAGTTCACTATTCTTTCTTTTTTGTATTTACCTGTGAGATCACGGACATTTAAAGACATTATAGAAAGCGTTGTATTAAAAAGTTATTCCCACATTTTACTTATAATACCCTTTTTATTAAATGTCTAGTTCCAGCTTTTGTGTTACATGCATACACTGTTTCGCAGGTTGAACTTTTATATAATTGTTTCTTGTCATATGCATTGAGCCTATGTCACATCTTACAAAACCAAAGCACTAACAAAAAACCCAACCCTCAATACCCACCTAAAACCTATTACTTTAATAGTAACACACACAATTGTATACATTTTCAAATACTGAAGTTTTACTCTCTTAATAGTAACAAATGTCCCAAATTGGCAGCCACACTCAGAGACTTGAGTTAACTTAAAAGAAAGGTTATCTATGCTAAGATGCATGGTGCAGTCTGTCTACTAAGTGCTAACTAGTTTTGACTTATCTTTATAGCTCTCCCAACTGGGAAAACACTTGAATGCTTTCAAAGCACATTGTTTCCTGGCAAGTTTCTCTTTTCTTCCCCCCCCCCCAGCCAATCACTCTCCACCAGACTGTAACCAATTTTTCTTTATCAGATTCTTTCCATGGAAACATGAGGGCCAGATACAGAATTGCTACTAAGCATACATTCATTTGGTAGAAAAAAATCATAATATTCATTATTCTTTTTCATTACTTGCTTTCTCTTAAAACTTATTAATAAATCAATCTAATGTCCTTAATCTAGGCATTCCCTTATGCAAGAATGAGAAAAATCACATTAATTTTTCTTTTGTCATGCTCCTTTAACCAGGCTTTTTTTATTACATTGTAGTGCCTACATTTCTTAAAACTGAAGAAGAACAAAGAGAGAAGGGAGAAAGAAAGGAAAAAAAGAACAGCAGCACCTGTTTACAATCCCCATTACACTTGAAAACGAGAAAACCTTACTTTATATCATGCAAAGAGAACCATACACTGCAAAATTAGTAATATTAAGAAAAAAAATGTTTTAATGTTTTCTTTACTTACAGTTAACTTTCTCCCCTCTTTCCCTCCCCAAAGCATTTTCTGAACATTAATGACGTGAAGTTGTGCATATACTTTAGAGTTCCCCACAAGTCCAACATATAATGAAAAAGTCCAATAGTTCCAGATTTTTCTTGTTCTGTCATATTTCACAAATATGGTTATTGCACTGTAACCGCACATAAGGTTTTATTACTGTTCATCTCCATCTCCCAGATCCTGTTTCTGCTTCATTTCCAATGTACTCTTGATTTTTCTAATCAACTCTCGTAGTCCCTTCCTTCTCTCCAACATTTTCCTTTGAAACAATGGAAGAGGTTTCACAGGTACAGTCTGTCTGTGGTCTTTATTACTACAAGAACAAGAAGCAGAACTTCCTTCTGTTTCACTTTTTGTTGGACAAACTTTTGTACTTCCTCCTTAGCATGTACTTCATCAAAAATGATTTTGTCCTGCCAAGGCAGAATACCTTGAAGACAGCTGGGCAGAGCAGTTTGAATCTTACACCAGAGTTTCAACATTCCCTGAATAGTGAAATGAATTTACTCCTCTTCTGCCTGGTGTACAATGAGTAATCATTATCCAGAAACACTCTGTTGTCTCCCTGTTTTACTATTTTGTCCTTCTCTGCCACAGTTTTGTCAGAAACAACTCATTCTGCTTGTAAGATTGCATCTTTACTATTAAAGGTCTAGGTTGCTTTCTCATAGCCAGGTTTGGAACAATCACATGATGTGTCCTTACAACAACTCCTGCTGTGGCATACCAGTCCAGTTGCTTATATGTGCTTTCATAAAATGAATGAAGTCTTTTCCTTCCAGCTTCTCTGGTATAGCTGAAAATCTCAGGTTTTCTCTGTGTGCTCTGTCCTCTAATTCTATTATTTTTTGAAACATTTATTCAGCAGTCTCATATTCAGCCAGCTTTTTCTTCATTTCAACCTCTGATTTTTGCAGCTTTATCACCTCATCTGATTATCTGTTTAAAGCTTCTTTATTTTTTCCAGCCTTTTATTGTTTGTGTTGATATACTACATTAGTGTTTCACTTATTTTTACCAGGTCTGTGTGCAGTTGTCTTATATCTTCCTGTAGGTTACTAGAAGTCATGTCTAGAGGTTGCATTGCTTTTTGCTGAACAGCTGCAGAACTTTCCCCAGTCAGTGTTTCTTCCTCACTTTTTTAGCTGATTTTTTCCAGGTGCTCTGTATTTCTTTTTCCTGACATCCAGGCAGTACACTTACTAGCCAGTTACTGACATTTACCCATAAACACTATTGACTACTGGCTTTCTTTGTTTACTTTGTTTTCACAATGGGAGAGCTAGAGTCAAGCTGCTACTCAATGTGCAGCCATCTTGGAAGTCCCTAATTTGCTTATTTGTGGCTACATAAAATTAATACAATCTGTTCCTTCCTGCTTTTCTGGTACAGCAGAAAAGCTCAGGTTTTCTCTATGTGCTCTGTCCTCTAATTCTATAATTTTTGAAACACCTTTTCTTGAGCGGTCTCATATTTAGCCAGCCTTTTCTTCATTTTGACCTCTGATGTCTGCAGTTTTATCACCTCATCTAAATATATGTTTAAAGTTTCTTCCATTTTTTTCCAGCCTTTTGTTATTCATGCTGATACACTCAATCAGTGTTTCATTTTAATCAAATCTGTTTGCAATTGTCTTATACTTTCCTTTAGTTTACTGGAAGTCATGTCTGGAGCTTGCCCTGCTTTTTGCTGAACAGCTGCAGTAATTTTCCCAGTCAGTGTTTCTTTCCTCACCTTTTGTAGCGGATTTTCTTTCAGGTCCTCTGTACTTCTTTTTTTCTTGGCATCCAGGCAAGCCATTTACTAGCCAGTTACAGGAATTTACCCAGAAATATAAGTGCGCTGGTGTTCTCTGCTGAGTTTCTGTTTTTACACTGGGAGAGCTAGAATTAAGCTGTTACTCAACGTGCAGGCATCTTGGAAGTCAGCTAAATTATGGATCTTGATGTACAGAAAATATTTGCTTCCCCTGACACAATAATGTTAATTAGGATATATGGACTGTTGGCAAGAATTAAAGTGGGATGGTTCCTTTCCACTATGTCGAATTTTAACAGAGGAACCAGCCAGGGGTGTCCTCTTTTCTCTTTGTTATTAACTTTATATTTAGAGTCACTGGGAAAGCATATAAGAGATTTAGAAATTCAGTGATATAATTGGAATGTTAAGTGGTAAAAGCTGGCTTTATTTGCAGATATTTTTATTTTCTACTTGATAAATCTAGAGAAAGGACACTCCAGTGTTGTGGAACATTTTGAAACTCTTTTAAGCCTTTTCTGGATATAAAATTAATGAAGAAAAAACAGAATACAGCTGCAAATTATGTACCCACACATACAACCTGGTTCAGCAGTACCCATGTTTATGGGGAAAGGCAAAGATGAAGTATTTAGGAGTATGGATTAAAAAAGGCTTCTGTTATGGCAGCTAAGGATATGAGGGAACAGACTAAACAAAAGATAATAAAAAATAAGAAACTGGACACTCTTGTTTATGGTTTTGGGTAGTAAGAAACAAGCAGTGAAAATATTTTTGTCCATTTAGTTTTATTATACAAGTCAGGCATATGTTTATCAACCAGAGGAGAAGCTGTGGACAATAATTAATAGAGAGTTGAAGGAGTTTATCTTGGAGGGCAAGAGTTATGTGGGTTAAACAGATCTAGTAAAACAAAGTTATTTAGGATTACCTGATCGGAACTGATATTTTGGAGCTATGTAGTTACTGCTAATATACATAACATAAGCACAAGGTTATAATTTAAAGTAGAACAGGCTGATGATGAAGGGGGACAAGAAATAAGGAGAGTGGAATTTTCTATGCGGATATGTAAGAGTAACAACCATGCAGAATATTATATTCATAAAGCTGTAAACTATGCCAACATGGGAATTGAGAAAAATTTTCCAATAGGGATGAATGCAAGAAAGGGTACAGAAAATAGGCAAGAGGGGCAGTATGCTTCTGAAGAAGACTGGCAGAGAACCAAGGTATGGACAGCAAATAACTAGAGAGAGAAAGGTAACAGAGTTGGATGAAGGCAAGAATAATTTTGGACTTCAGGTTAGAGACCACCGTCATAACCAGGGATTTACATAAGAGTATAGGCAAAGAGAGAAGGCTAAAGGACTCATAAATGAAAGATCTGTTCTGTTGGAGTTTTTAATTGGATCTACAATAGAAGTTGCTGTTAGAAATGGGATAATTAGTTGGGCATCTTAAATATTGCATGATAACTATAATAATGAATCAGAGGAGTTTAGAGAAGATTGGAAAGAGAGACTGGAAAAGCATTTTGCAATGGAAGAACGTATGTATGGCTCCCAAGTATGCAGGAAAGGTTTTGGATTTTTGATTGAAAGTGTTTGCATAGAATTTTTTATACCTCAAACAGATTCCACAGAATTTTTCCTCAGGTATATTACAAATGTTGAAATTGTGATGGGGTAGAAAGAGATAACTGGGAATGTTTTTGGCAGTGTACCGAGTTGGCAGATTTTAAAAATTCCCTAAAGAATACTGTCAGAGATATTTTGGATAGGAAATGGCTGTAACTAAGGAGATGATTCTTTTGAGCTGGATAGAGGATCTGAATTGGCTAGACATAGTAAGGCCTTATTAGGTTTAATTGTACTGGCTACCAAAAAAAGTTACTAGAAAATGGAAATTAAAATCTAAACCAACTGTATTTGAAATAGTGAATATTGCAAAAAAAAAAAAAAAAAAAGATAAAAGCATTGGGAGTCAAATCTTTTAAAAGGGAAGGAGCAAATTATATAGATATAAATGGAAGTTGTGGGAACAATACAAGCAGAATAATGTTCAGGAGGAGGAGGAGTGAAGTTTAATGGAAACTAGGAATTGAGCAGTTTATGTAATGTTGGATTGAATAACAGTTGTTATAAACAAAGAAAATGTATATGTAATGTATAATATATGTAATAAAAAATGCAAATATGGTTTGTTTTCTTCTCTATTAATACATGTGTGGCAATATCTTAAGTGATAATTTAATAAAGGTGTTAAAAATAATTAATAGCTACAATATGAAGGGATAAGATAAAAATGGTGATGTATAATCAATCAACAAAGAAGTCTCCAGGAAAGTGCAGTTGTGTAAGTACTTAGCGTAACAGTAGATGTCCTACTGATCACTGTTACAGTATTCCAAACTGTCGGGTTTTCTCGCCATACAACCTTGACTTCTGGCTGGGCTACCAAAGCCAAAACCTTCTATAGAGCTATACATCTGCTGTATGACCTAAGCCCATGAGTGTAAGGGTACATAAGTGGATGTAAGAGCAAAATCTTCAAACTACCTCCAAGCCAATAAACCAGTAGACGCTTGAGAAACAAAACAAACTGGTTAGCTAAGTGAGGAGAGGCAAAAAAACAGTGTTCTCCCTTGTACCATGAGGAAAAGGAAGGAAAAAAACAAGAAGGGGAAGGTAGGGAAACTGCAACAGTGATCAGTAGGACATCCACTTTTATGGCAAGTTCATACACAGATGTATTATGTCTTTCCTTAGATCATGACTGCAGTATTCCAAACTATTGGGTGATTACCAAAGCTGACTGGTTGTAAAAGGTGGTTGGATATGACATAGGAGAGCTGTCTAGTAACCCAGTGAGGACAGATCTGGAAAATGTGGTTCTGGATTTAGGAAAGGAATCCACTCTGTAATGTTGGCTTCTAGAACTGTGCTAGAGACAACCCCCCTTGTAGAAAGCTGCAGATAAGGCCACTGTTCAGGCAAAAAAGTGCCTTTGCTGGAGAAGGTAAGGATTTAACATGTTTAGTGTAGCAAAGGTTAATGGATTTAGAAATCCAATTAACAATAGTTTTCTTAGAAACTGGATTTCCTACTTTGGATTCCTAGAAAGAGACAAAACAGCTGGTCTGACTTGTGTATATCTTTAGCCTTATCCAGGTAGAATCTGTGTTGTCTCTGAACACCAATGAATGTAGAATCATTTTGCCCTTGTTTTGTGGAATGGGAAAGAAAGCAGGCAGATTTATGGTCCAATTAAGGGAGAGTTCATTTACCACTTTGGCATGAAGGAGGAACTGGGCCTCAAAAATACTCTATCCACGTGAAAAATAAAGAAGGGAGGGAATGCCATAAGGACCTGCAGTTTGGAGAATCTTAGCAGAAGTCCACATGAAAAATAAAGGGAAGGATTACCATAAGGACCTGCAGTTTGCACACTCTTTTAGCAGAGGTGGCAGCTGCCAGAAAAATGATTTTCTAAGTACAGAATTTGAGAATCAGAGGCTGATGGTTTGAAAGGGACAGTACGTTTTTCCAGCACAAAAATTGAGGTCCCAAGCAGTATACCTTTTAAAAACTGTTTTACCTCTAGCCTGGCCAGAAGAGGGAGGTCTAGAAGTAGGCAAGAAGATGTGACTAAAACGTGTGCCTTAAAAGATGAATATGCTAGGCCAGATTTCAACAGCTCACACAAATAATAGAGGACCATTGAGGTATTTGCCTGTACTGCTTCCTGTTTTTTAGCCAGACACCATACTGTAACTCTTTTCCATTTTGCTATGTAAGATTTCCTGGTGGTAGACTTTCTTCCTCCCACAGAGCCTTAAGTACATTCTCAGAAAATTGGTGTCAAAAAGGGATCAGAATCCTATCATCCATATTATTAGGTTCAGGAATGACTAGTTTGAATGAAGTAGTGAGCCCTTCTTCTGTGTGTGCAAGTCCACTGTGGAGTGAAGCTTCTGATGATGGTCCTTGGTAGGTGGAAAAGAATGGAGAACCAATCCTGCGCCTTGCCTTATAGGATGTCAGCTCAATATTGTTTTTTTTAAATTGTTTGGTTGATATTACATTTTTTCTCTTTTTTGATGGCTTGAAGTGTAACTCATTGAACCTTGTATACACTTGTTTTTACACTTTAGTATATTTTATGCACACTTTCATAGAAATCTTTGTAATGCTGGAATATGCCATATTTATTGTTTAAATAATGTATACTTGTTTTATTTTTTGGGAGCTTTTCTCCTTGGGTCTCTGCTGAAAATGGGGTTGTTTTTTAGCCCAGTCGGACATTACCCGGCAACCAAATGTAAATAAAATAAATAAATATCTTTAGGTATTCTCTTCAGATCTTTATTAAGCTTTTGGGAAGAAGAGAAAGTGAAGGGAAGGTACATAAATACCTCCCTTTCAAAGGAAAGGACATTGTGTCTGTTTTCTAAGCTTGAGGACAGTAGGTCCTGGTGCAAAAGAGCTTGTTGTCTCTACAGGCAAATGGATCTATCTGTAGCAGCCCACTGCAATTGTGGGCTGTCTATGAAGATCTCATTATTTAGCATCCAGTCATGGGGATCTTCCCTTGATCTGCTTAGGTCTGCCAGAATAATGTCCTGTTAAAGAATGTGAATCACTTGGAGAAAGAGGTTTGCTTATGACGCCTGCTCCCATGCCATAAAAGCCAGTCTACACAGTTGGTAAGATCCGGTGCCCCCTGGTTGTTTTTTACCACATGACAGTTATGTTGTCTGTGAACACTCTTAAGGGACTTGGTTTCTAAGAATGGGAGAAGATTTGCAGGTCTTATATTAGTGTCTTCATCTCCTTCAGACTGATATGCTCTGATCTTAAATTTGTTGGTCAATGTCCCTAAACTCTCAGGTTGCCCATCCATGCTCTCCATGCCTTGTCTGATGCTTCTGTATGCAGCTCCTGTTGTGCACTTTGAAGGATAAAACCAAGTCCAGGAGGATGAGGTGCCCAAAACAAAACCAATAAACAGGAAAAAAAATGCACCAGCAAGCCGTAACCTTAAAAGCAAGCATAATAAATATAAGCATAATAAATACAACTTTTCCCTGTTTAAAACACTTTTAAATATCTAAAAACACACTTTCAACACATGTAGTAAACCTGTAGTAAATAAACAGATGGATATAAAAAATGAATGCATGTTAAAAATGAATAGATGAATGTAAAAAAATCAAGTAAAATCTATTTTGTTGAACAATATTTCAAACCACATGTGTGTGAAGTTCATAACTTCGCTGCTCTTAATTTTAAAACTGGGGCTAGGGGGCTAATATTTTTTTTATATCCATCTGTTTATTTACTATAGGTTTTGAAAGTGTCTTTTTAGATATTTAAAAGTGTTTTAAACAGGGAAAAGTTGTATTTATTATGCTTGTTTTTAAGGTATGTTTAGGAAAGGGTTAAAATTGAATTCAATGTCACATGATTTTATATTTTGGCAATGTGCAAAGGTATAAATGGGGAGGGGTTTGGATTGTTAGCATTTATATGATGAAGTTGGAGACGAAAATGAACTGGTAGTAGTTTCAGCGTTATCATTGTGTGCTGTGTTGTGCTTTGCTTGCAGTGGAACACATTAAATGTTTTAAGGTGGTTACGGCTTGCTGGTGCTTTTTTTCCTGTTTATCACTTTGAAGGATAAACCTGAGATGAACTTTATCGGTGATCTCCACCACAGGATTTCCTTCTTTAGGCAAGGCAGGAGAGAAACAGGTGTATCCGGGAGATGAGAATGTTAAGCCAGGTGGATTTCAGGTATCATTGGATCTTCCTCATATGCAGTCTGGCAAAGAGGACTATGGGGGGATTGCTGACATAAACCCCAGTGTTCTGAGGATTCTCCTTGCAGTACAGAATGGAAGTGGAAGAGAGAAAATAAGTGGTTAGGCCTTGAACTTTGGTGGTAGGAAAGCCTGTTTGAGTTTGGTGTTTAGTCTGCACCCCAAGAAAACTAGTTCTTGGCTAGGTTTCATAGCACATCTTTAGGTTGAATGTGAACCTGAGGCCCTAAAGTAGGGACACAGTGAAGTTGAGATGAGTCAAGACTATCTACTGAGAAGGTGTCTGCATTAAGGGTTCATATTACGTTATTGAAACTTTAAAAGTTCGAACGCTATATGGTCGAACCCATATGTTCGAACTTTTAAAATTTCAAAAATGACAGAAGAAAAAATAAAAAACAGAAAAAGCCTACCTAACGGTTGTAAGCAGGGGGTAAGCCTCCCTACACCCCCCATGTGGGGGGGGGGTGGCATTCTCACCCCCCCCACTCTTTAAATATACCAACTCCAAGACCGCACTTTCCGCACTGAACGGAGATCTTCGTTAACATGTTCGAACTTGTAAAAGTTCAACCATATAGCGTTCAAACTTTTAAAAGCTCAACAACGTAATAATGAACCGTCTGTATTAACAGGTCATCCAAACAATGGAATATATGGATTCCCTGGGTCCTGCAGTATGCTATGAAATGGCGGAGACATTGTGAGGACTATGAGGGCTGTATACAGTTCAAAAGGCAAAGCAAAGAATTGAAAGTACGAGGGAGCCAGTAGAAAATCTCAGGAAATTTCCTGTAAGCAGGGTGAATAGGAATGTGGAGACAGGCATCCTTTAAGTTCAGAGACGCCAGGAAAACTTGAGGCAGAACAAATGCTACCAGAGTCTGTAGAGACACCATCTTGAGTGATGGGACATAGAGAAAAGTGTCATGTGTGGAGAGATCCAATATTGCTTTCCAGTTTCGTTTTTTTGGGGGGAAGGGGTTAAAAAACAGGCTGGAGTAGAACCCTTTTCCCACATACTGTGGAGGCACTAGTTCTACAGTGTCTTGCTCCAGCAAGATTTACATGATGGAAAAGAGCACCTGTATTTGACTGACAGGAGGTGGAGGGATGCAAATGAATGGAGGCATTTCTTTCCAAGTCATTCTACACCCCCCTTTTGAATGATGGAAAGAACCCTTTTGTCTGAGGTGATGATTATCCATTTTTTAAGGATATGGTGAACCCTTTTGGACAGGGGTAGGGATGGACTTAGAGGTGGAGAGGGGGCACTGGGTAGTCAGGCAGACTTGTCTGGGTAGGGAGGCGTCCCATTTCTGGAGTCTTGCCTGGTTTGTCTTGGAATCTTTTTCTATATATTCTCTTGGCCTTTTGAGAAGGTCTAGATTCTCTGCGAGTAAAGGAAGTGGGTTTTGTAGGGCAATTACTTTGGTATCTTGGCACAGAAGTGATAAAGATCTGTCTACAGTCCTTCATAATTTTACCTTGTTCATGTAATTGCCTGAAAAGACAAGGTGTATCCCAACCAAACAAAAGGTAATTGTTTAAAGGAGAATCTAATAGTTTTTCCTTAATATCCTCTGGAAGGGGCTGGGAATGTAACTATACATTCCTCTTGATCAAAGAATATGTAGCAGCTTCTATACAGGAAGATTCTACTACATACATCATTGCTGCATTTTATTCTATGTCAAGACACTTGCAAAGCCTGAGCCACCATGGGCAAGGCCTGTTGTTTACCACTAGGTTCTTCTGGGGAGGACAAAGTTTTAATTTAAATTAACCAGAACAGACAATAAGTACTTAGTAGTTTGAGTCTGATAATTCAGAGCTCTAAAGGCTTGAGTGGATTATGTATAAACCTTTCTCCCCAATCTGTCCATTGCCCTACTGTTTTTATTAGAAGGAAGTGCACTGGCAGGAGGAAGTAACTTAGAGGGCTTCTCTTTCTTGGAGTAGTAGGAGAAGCCATTGTAGGAGTACAGCCTGCAAAGCATGGTGGCCTAAGTGCCATTATGGCCTTAAACAGGTGAAAAATCTATCCATCCTTTTCCTTTGATGTCTGAGGGGAAGAAACATTTTTTTAATTTTTTTTTCCTAGGTACGATATCCACTTTGACTAAATGCAGAGTTTCCAACCCTTAATGAACCCCACTGAGTGACCCTGGAATTTCTTCTCTAAGATCATCAGCAACTTTAATCATTTCAGATATGTGAACATCACATGCCATAGTGGCCCCCAGTAGGATCAAGGTAGTGGCAGACTGAGGAGGTTTCAGGTATACTGCAGGTTCTGAAACGTCTGGTGGCACATCTGAGTCTGACTGGGCAGTCACGATATTAGGCCTAGGCCTCTTGAACTTTTTCTTTTGAATGGGTAGGATGTCAGGAGTAGAATTGTCTGCCATCTTCACCTGGACAAGTGGCTGTTTTCAAGTCAGACGTAAGAGATGAAAGTCATGTTCTGAAGGTCTGCCTAGCACAATCGCACTTTCCTCTTCTAGCTGACATCTAATACAGCAACAAATAGCAAAGCAATTGAGAAAAAATAATGAAGTTTACGCAAAAGGGCACTTAAATGAACCAGTGAAGGGCAAGCATACCAACAGTCATGCACAGGACAGACCAATGAGTGCAAGACCTGCTTTTGAACAAAGAGTGAGATAGTCTGGGAATTTCTGCTCATACAGCTGTTTATATACCGTTATGCCCATGGGCTTAGGTCATATGTCACACATATGGCTCTACGAAAGGTTTTGGATTTGGCATCCCAGCTGAACATCAAGGTTATTCAGCAAGAAAACTCAACAGTTTGGAGTACTACAACAGTGACCTAAGCAGTGACATCAGATGATATTCCTGTGAAGTCTGGAAGTTAGTAAGGAAGAAAGAGGTAATGATCAGGAAGGTTTGTTTAACAATATTTTTAAGGGATGGACAGTACCAGTACCTTGGAAGAAAACTGTAGTAGTTGTATTACCTAAACAGGGAAAAGACCCTTCACACCCAGCTTTATATAGACCAATTTAAATTTTACACCACAATTATAAAGTGTTTGTGTCTATACCAGCTTGGACAAGGGAAAAGGTTTTGCCAAAACTGATAGATACATAAATGTGATTTTGTAGGGATGCAAATATTCGACTTTAATTGAAACAAAAGTCATGTACTTACCATAACAATAGATCTGTGTTGCCTATGCTGGTCTGGTTCAACCTGTGGGTTATCAGATCCGACTCATATCCAGCACCGGCCAAATCCTTCAGACTTCCAACTCGCCAGGCTCCACATCCTTTACCCATAATCTCCCACTCCTCAACCGACCCCTCAAGTCAAGTTTGCCTCATCTAAGCCAATTTCTAAGCTATAAAAACTCTCCCCCCAAAAAAAGGGGAGGACCCAGGACTCCAAGAATAGGGAAAGGATGACCTCCATTGCCTGGTCATCTCAGATAAGGAAATTTACCATAACAAGCCAAAGCAAGGGCAGGAAGGGGGGAGGTTGATCCAGACCAAGAAAGACATTATTATTTATGTATATATGTGTATATATATATATATATATATATATATATATATATATATATATACACACACATATATACACACACACACACACACACACACACACAGGTATATATATATATATATATATATATATATATATATATTATATATATATATATATATATATATATATATATAGTTACATATACAGTTATATTAAGGACATAACTTTTGTATGCAATCTTGTCTTTTCCATCTGGCTTCAATCTGTGGGACAGAGTCCCAGCCATGCAGAAATCCTTGGAAGGAACTAGAGAAGGACATTCTGTGACATGGTGGAGCCAACAGAAGTCCTGTATCTTGACTGAATATCCAACTTGTAATGGGAAACAAAGGTGTGATAGCCCATCCAAGTAGCCACTGCACACACTTCAGCCAGGGATACTCTGGAAATGAATGCCACAGAAGCAGACATAACTCTGGTAGAATAACCCTTAGGTTTGCTTGGCAGGTCTTGGCTCTCAAGGCATATGCGAACAAAATGCAGTCTGAGCTGCTTGGATAACTTCACTTTGGACACAGGTCTGCCCAGCTTAGATTTTGAAAAAAGAAACAAATAACTGACTGGATTTTCTAAATGCTTTGGTACAGTCCAAATAAAATCTCAATTGGGTATGCGCCTCCAAACAATGCAGAAATTATTTAACCATTGTTGGAGAAATTGGGAAGAAACACAGACAGATGAAAGGAACTTTTGAGATTATTCTCCGAAGCCACTGCTGCAACTTTCTAAAAAGGAGACATTTGCCACTTTCGGACTTATTGGAAATGTTTGCTGAGGAGTTGCAAAACACATGCATATGACGGGACAGCATCTTCCCTTCTTGCTCATTCCTAACTAGAATATCCTTAACTTTTGACCCAAACAAGGAAGAGCCATCAAACGGGGCATTAATAAAGGACGCCCTAACACAATCCACAAAGTTACATAATTGCATCCAAGCGTGGTGAGGCATGGCGATGCCACACCTAGCCACTCCACTGGCTGCATTAGAAATAAGTCTCATGGAAATGTTGGCTATCGATGGTAATGTAGACAAGTGAGTCTTCAGTGTCTTTTGACTCTTCTGAGACTGCTGCATCTTATTATGTTGGCACCTATTCAAGTGCAATAAATTGCATGCCCTCAACATGAATGTGGCTCAAACATAGGAGTGCTAAATGGTCCAAAGCCTGAGATTCTCTATTTGAGGGATGGACTGATGAGCCCTCCTCGGAGATCTCCTGTTTGGTGGCTGATGCCACAATCGCATCTATGTCCTGACCCTTATTACAATGTGGTCAGTCCTTGGGAGGAGCAAGAATTTTATCAGGTTTCTTCGAAATGGGCTCCACCATGTTAGGTCCCTTCTATGCCCTCTGAGATACTGGGTCTACAAGTCCATCCAGAGGGGGAAACCACCCAAGGCATTGATGACCCCACACAGAAAGCCTCATAAAGCACCAACTTCTCTGGAGAAGGAGCTTCAGTGGCCCAGGCTCTAAGTTGGTGAAGTAGCTCCAAAATAACACCAAAGGAAGTGTCATCCCACAGAGACTTAGGGGACCTTTCTCCTTCCTCTGGGTCAATATCTTCCATGAGAGATATGTTTGGGGAGTCAAGGTGTTTCCTCTTATATTGCCTCTTCCCTGAAACCTCCCTCTCCAGCAAAGCTGGAAGAGATAGGGATGGGATAAGAAGCTCCTCTATGAGAGCAGGTTAGATATCAACCAGCGTAGGTTGAACAGGAGCAGGCTGATGGCTGGTCATAGGCCCCAAAGAAAAAGGGGATGGAATAACAGTTGGAGAAATCCTCTACAGAGGGAAGAAGACAGAAGCAGACTCTGACCTCCCAGAACCATGGGTCCCAGTACGAGGAAATACTAGAAAGGGACCTGAATCCAGGGGAGCTACACCTTGCCCTGATGTTGCGAGAGGAGTCAAACTGTCACAAGCTGAAGCTCCTAGTGAGAGTGATGAATCAAAATCAGGGACCATCAATTTTGACCCAGAAACCCCAGAATTGACACCAAGGCCCCAAGGTCCAGACAACACCAAAGTAATCGATGAGACCAAATAGAGAGTTGGAACCAAAGACGGCCAAACTGTCAGATCTGACACAGAGGATAAGAAGGCAGCCAGACCCAATGACCTCGGAGCCAAAGTGACCAAGGGAGAAAGCCACACAGATAGAGCTGAAGGTCCCAAAACCAGACCTGGACCCAAAGGGATAAGGCCTAATCGCACTCGAGTCTGCAAAAAAGACCTCATCAGCTGCTCCAAGTGTTAAGCTTTGGCAAGTTATTAAAGATTGAAGTCAAAAACTAATGACAGACATTTGAGTTTCACACTTCATACTCTTCAGAAAAATCTTGCTAACACAAAACCTGTTATTTCATCAACTTTCTAAGTTTGTAAGAGCAGTATTTAAAAATTGTCTCTATTGTGGGGCCTTTGTTCACCCATTATTTAAGGCTCTGTCTAGATTTCTTGCTCTGAGAGGTTGAGATGTATGCTGCCCACCAACCTCGATGACTGGATGGAAAAAAGCCACTGACAGAGGCTTGGAGAGTCACTTCAATGACAACAAGCCTGTCTGCCAGATCCAAGGTGGGGAAACATGAAACAGGGGCGGGGAAGATGAAGACTGTTGACAACTCTGGCAGGTGGATAGGAAAGCTGTCTTACTCAAAGAAACCCTTTAACCTGAAAAGGGCTAGGAAGACTCAGAGCCGGTGACAGAGCCTTGCTGGTGGTTGGCACTGAGGGCGATTGGCAATGAGGAGTCAAAGCCAACACTAGTGTCAAGGCAGCTGGGGCACCAGAAAATCATGGGACCTTCAGGTCTGGCTAGCCAGAAGAAGATTGACCTGGGACAGAAATGGAGGAGGGCCCTTCCCCTCCACTTGGATGTCTTGGGATTCCTAAGTCCAATGCTTGCCAGAACTATTTTCAGGGCTAAGAAAGAAGAAGCAGAAAAAAGGCTGGCAGGAAGAAGGCCCTTAAGGACCAAGTTGTCCCAGTGTTCAAGGATTGCCCTGGACCGAAATCCCTCACAGTGTATGAAGAATCCAGATGGCCATCTCCCAAACAATACACACATTTATTGTGTGTGTCCTGTGAAGGTAATTTATGCCACCAGGCAATGCTTTTTTTAAACCCTGTATCCATATTTATCTATCTTAACTAACTAGCACAACAAGCAGAAAAAGCAACAAGCCTATACTAAGCTAAACTAAGACCCCAAAAAAGGATCAGAACCCTACAAACATGAAAAGGCCAGAAGGCCAATACACACACACTAATAATACATCTAACAGACCTACCTAACAAGCTATCTACCTACAGAACACACACTACACTACACCATAAACAGTACTAGGGTACGGGAAAACACAAAGAAGAAGAAAACTCTAGAGCAAAGCTATTCAAAAAAAGATAAGAAGTGTTGCCGGACTGAGCTGCTTACAGGAATGGTGGAAAACTATATCTACAGGGTTGGCTGAGGAGCAGAGATTGTGAGTGAGGGAGGTGGAGCCTAACAAGTTGGAAGTCTTATGGATATGTCCTGTGTTGGATCAGATAGCCCACAGGTTGAAGACAGATGGAAAAGACAACACTGGATTAATAAATACCCTGGTGGAAGGGAGGAATATATTTGACCTTAACAGAACAATAATGATTCACACAGAAGCTGAATGTAAGAAGACACTACTATTGGTGGGTCTTGATGTAGGGAAAGTATTCAGTAGAGTCAGCTGGGATTTTATCATAAGAGAAATGGTATCATTTATGTTCCCTAACAGAAAAATGGGGCTAATCAGGAAGATATAGGGGGGTGCAGAGGAAAGAAATACGGTGGGAGGGGGCCTTTGACAAGTGGTGCTTGAAGAGAAAAGCCAGACAGAGGTGTCTTCTTTCCCCTTTGCTATTTGCCTTATACTTAGAATGACTGGCAAAGAAAATAAGAGACTCACAATTTGAATGATAAAACTGGTATGGTAATTAGAAAAAAAGTCACAGACTCTAATACTTTGTAAATGATAAACCCAGAAAAAGAGATTTCCAGTGTTGTAAAATGCTGAATAAATGAAGATAAAACAAAGGCTACAGAGGTAAACTATGTACCCACACATGAACTGGTTCAACCCCCATATTTATGGGGACATAATAACATGAAGTATTTTGGTGTATGGATTAAAAAAAGACTTTATTATGGCAGCTAAGGAGATGTGGGATGAACAAAAGATTGTTTGTTTTTGTCTTTCGGCTTTTCCTGGTTAGGGGTCACCACAGGGGAACTCCGGTCCGCTAATGATTGGTAGTTGATTTTTACGTGCCGAGTTACCAGCCCTGATGCACAACGTTCAACGAAGGTACGTCCATTCACGCATGTCTCCATGCAGAAGACGGTCTAGCTGAGAATCGAACCGGACAGCGTCTTACTGTGAGGCGACAACGATACCGCAGCACAAAAAATTAAGAAGCTGGAAGCTGTTGAATATGGATATGGACAGTAAGGTACAAGCAGTGAAAATGTTTTAGATACTTTACTATTATATAGAGTTCAGGCATATTTTATCAACCAGAAGAGAAGGTGTGGACCATAAATAAGGCATTATGGAATTTACTTGGGAGAGAAATAGGACAAGAGTTACGTGGTATTACGTTGCTTTCCAGCAGAACAAGAAGGTTTACAATTAGCAGATTTGAATGCATACTTCAGAGCTCTGCAGTTAGGACTGATGCACATTATACAAGCAGAAGGCTACAAATTAAATTGGGAAGGAATGATGCTGAAAAGGGTGGTGTTCACAAACTAAGGAGAGAGTACGATTTTGGATGCAGGCCCTTAAGAACAACCATACACAATATTATATTTAAAAAGTGACAAGAAGTATTTTAATAACTAAGCCAACACAGGAATGAAGAATGGAAACTTTACCAATAGGGAAGACTGCAAGTAGGCCCATAGAAAATGGGTTAATGAAGGATGGAATTTATTGGAGAAAACAGGCAAAGGAGCCAAGGTATTTGTGAGCAAATAAGTAGAGAGGAAAAGCAGAGTGGGATGAAACCAAGCAGAAGTTTGGACTGCAGGTTAGACACTACCTTCCTTACCAAGGATTGATCGAGTATATGCAAAGAGTAAGGCTAAGTGAAAAACTATGGTTGAGATTTTACTTGAGACTAGAACAGAAAGTGCTGTTAAAAATGAATAATTAGCAGGGCATATATAAATATAAGGCATGGTAAATATAAGAATTAATCAAAAGAGGTTAGAAACGACTGAGAAGAGAGAGAATGAAAATACAACCTTCAAAAGAACAGTGGGAGGACATTTGTGTGGCTACCAGTACGCAAAGTCCAGAAGATTTGTGATTCTTGCTTGGAAGTGTTTGCACAGATATTTGTATACACCAAGTAGACTTGTAAAGTTCGAGTGAATGATAATTGTTGAAAAAGAAAAAAACATATGTGCATATTGAAAGAAAATGAAAAATGTTTACAGTGGAGTGTTTTAACACCTTTATTAAATCACTTAAGGGTGGGAGGCCATGGTGGTGCAGCGGTTAGCGTTGCCACCTCACAGCAAGAGGTTCTCCCATTGATTCTTGGCTGGGGTGCCTTCTGTGTGGAGTCTGCATGTCCTCCCTGTGGTCACGTGGATTTTCTCCGGGTGCTCCGGTTTCCTCCCACATCCCAAACACATGCAGTAGGTGGATTGGACACTCTAAATTGGCTCTAGGTGTGAGTGTGTGCGTGTGTGTGCTTTCTGTGGAAGGTTGGGTGCCGGGATGGCAACTCGACACTGTAAAACTCCACTGTCAATCATGAGCGGAGAGATGATCCGCTGTGGTGACCCCTAACCGGGAAAAAGCCGAAAGAAGAAGATTAAATCACTTAAGACAGAGGCAAGGATACATTAATAGAAAAGGAAACAAACCATATTAACTTTTTAAATTTATATACATCACACATCACATATATGTTTTCTTTCTTTATATCAACTGTCATTCAATCCAATATTATATAAATTGCTCAGTTCCTGCCTTCCATTAAACCTCATACTCTGCATGTATTGTTCCCACAAATTCTATTTATTTCTATGTAATTTGCTCCTATCTATGCAATAACTTCCAAGCAAATCAAAAAAACAAATCTTCTGGACATACTTAGGAGCCATACTGGCACGTATCAGATATAACACAAACTCATAAGGTCGAACCCATAACACTGAAAACTCATTTTACTGAAGAGTGTAGAACTGTATAGAATGTATGCGATGGTGTCACTTCTTATTGCTGGAGTTATTAGGGAAGTGAAGTTTCCAATGCTAAGAGTCCACTGTCTAACTGCAACAAGGCTAGAACATGGAAGGACTTCAAATACAACAGGTACTGTGGTTAGTGCAAAGAAATGTGTACTACATGAGTGACAATGCCATCAGGTTTACACTGGTATCAGTGGTTCTCCAATGCCACATGCTCACTACCTGCTGGGTTCTTAGCTAACATTTTCTTTCACCATTGTGTCAGGTTTGTCAAACAGACCTTTAAGGTTGTGTGTGCAACTGGACATGTTGCAATGGTCAGACATGGAGACTTGGTGATTTTCGTCCAAGTGAAAGAGACACTGTAAATGATAGTATTTTAGGGGACTTGACACCCATATGAATAATTTTTTGTGTATTTCTTTTCTGTAGATGTCATGAGTCACCAAAAATCCCATCAAAAACAGACTAACAGGAAATCATACAATCAAAAACAATAGCTTTAATGATCAACAATAAAACAAAAAATGGCCCAGGCTGGGGAGTACTTATCAGTCTTCAAAACAACCTGGAAGAGACCGATGAACTTTTATAAGGCAAGCAACTGAAAGCTTATTGCGGTGGGGGGGACTAAAGATGGAATGGAATACTCTCCCTTTTATAGCCAAATGTTATGCTGATGTTTCCAGCAAGGTAAGGGGACCAGTTCCATTCTGGTGGCAACCAAAAACTCTAGAAATTTGGCAAGAAGGGTGGATATCCACATGCAGTTCATTTACATGTATAAAAAATTATACTGCTGCAGTAATCCTCATAATGGAAATGTATCATGCTGTTGGGAGTAGTGATAGGCCCAGGAACCAAAAGCAGTGAGGAGGAGGAGGAGATACTGGGATTGACACCAGATCCAGGTGCATGGTGAGTGCCAGGTGTGCAGGCCATATTTTAGGGATCCTGAAGGTCTTTTTACTGATCCTTAGCATTTTCCTTTTTATCCATGTACTGTGTATGCCTCTCCTTTATTCTACTTTTTATCCTTACGCTCTCTCACTTTTTACACCCAAAGGATGCCTAGGTCCAGGATGAGAACAGGCCAGACCAAGCAAACTTCCTTTTATTTTTTGCCTAAAAATGCCCAGAGAATACCATTCATGGCAGTTACATGCAGCTTTGCAGGACCTCTTACAGTTAGCAAGAGTAAACGAGATGATCAAGCTGAAACAGAAAGCATGGTCCTCCATGACTGATCTTGGAGGTACCAAGACAGTCTTGAAGCACTACTCTTTTTCTCAGTTTATAGCTCTTTTGTGGTAATATTCCATATCAGGGACTCCATCCTCCCTGATCTCCTGTATCTCCATAACTCAACCAGATCCATTAATACCAGTGCTAGAGACTTAACTGTCCACTCAGCACTTAAATAAAATGAGCTGGATAGGCAAATGTATTACCAGGCACTCACCCCACCTCTCAAACAAACTTCTCCTGCAAGTTAAACAAAATGAAACCCTAGCATCTTTTAAATTAAACCTGGATGTTTACCCACAGTTTTTATTTTTTGTCTGGGACTGGCCTGCTTTGCCCTTCTTAAGGGGTGCACAGCATGAAGGTGGGTATTGACAACGTGTAAACGGTCTTGTGACTCAGTTGCCTTGCATTTCCTACGATCCTATAATCATGCTACAGGATGGAGTGATGCTATACCAAAGTACAGCACAGGTACAGAACAAACAGCATACAGATATAATGGGTTACGCCAGCTACAGGATTTAAGAGGGTTACAGCAGGTACTCGATGCACTGGTAAAGAAATACTACACAGTACAGAACAGGAATAGGTTTCACAAACCATTCTGCTAAAAGCAATTTTTAATGAAAATAAAGACATACATACAGGGGAGGGAGAAGAGAAATTAACATAGCCAGACAGGTTCATAGGTTGTTATTAGGCATGCAGTCCTTGCGACTATCAAGGAGCCTATCCTGAATTACCAATTGCCATAAAGCACTGTCTGGTTAACTGACTTGCTCAAGGTCACAAAGTAAGCAAAAGAAGGCTGAAGAAATCAAATCGTATACAACAGAAAATAGCCTGTTAATAGCTCATGGCCTCAATCCCCTGTACGAACTTTTAGATTCCTGATCAGCTGGTGTAAAAAAGCAGGTAGCAGTTATGCCACAAGTATACAAAGGTAACAAAATCAAATGTAAAATACCACATGCAACATCAACAGCTTTAGTACTTGTGTGCCCTTTTCCTTCTCTCTGAAATATAAGCATTGTAGTTTCGGGGGGGGCATTTCAAAGAAGGAGACTAACGGAGTTAAACTAATAGGGATTTATAGGGGTAAAAACCCATTTTTGGCCAGAATAAAACAAACAAGCACCATTATTGTTTGTTTACATTTTATTAATCATATATAAATGATAAAATATTTTCGTATAAATCAAGTAAACTACTTTAATATCATAGTTTATAAAAGTAAAAATATGTATGTCCCTTCTGATGTAACATGAAAAACAGAACTTAAGTACTTCATATAACAAAGATTTTCTTTAGTATACACATATAAAGAAAAAAATAAACAGAAACATAACTGTTTTACAACAAATTCTTATTTACAAAGACTGTGCCACCAAGGTTCTGACACCAATGTTCTGCATTCCACACAGCCCGACTCCCATTATTTAGTTCATGACCTCAGAACTCTTAATGTATTGTACCTCATTATCTGAAAACAGGAAATGCACTCCAAATGATACATTAGTAAACAGTATTACAAAAACTATTTCACAAATGGTAACTCAGATGGAATACAAGTGTAGGGTATTGGGTAAGTCAAGACAATGGAATGCCGTAAATTTACTCCTTTCTTGTACTATGGTGTAGGCCAAACACAGCTGAACTGGTCACAATGCAACTAAGAGAGGAGTTTCAAATGCCACATGGGAAGTAACATGCTTCAGCATAACACAGGCCAAGGCTAAGAGTCGCACATAACGAAACTGTGTCATGCCCAGGTTCAGTAGACCACGGCCTGCAGTATCAGAGTTCAAGGAAAAGCCCTGCAGTGATCAATTTGAAAAAGTGTTAAAGTGAAAAGTTTTAAAGATAGACTTACTACTCCTGCAACAACTTGGAAGCCTGTGCAAATTTGCTGCAAAGACACTAACGACCTAGACATTTGTGTTCTTATTAACAGACAAAGGCTTCCTGGCCTGAGCTGTAAAAACTTGTCGATTTATTAAGTGCATGACGTAATTCCTGCTTCTGTGCCACAGGCCTAGTGAGTGAAGGATGGGATATTGACTGTTAAGCATTGAGAAACGTTTCCTTTTCTCAAAATGGAGATTCTTCTACATAAAAGTGATTTTACAGGGATACTACTGCATCCTTAACCATGCAGTGCTACTGATGGAATAAAAGTTCATGTGCTTGTCACAGAAAAGTAGAACACACTAACTCATTATAACAATATACATACAAATAAACAACTAGTGATTTTCAGGCAGTGATACTTAGAAACATGAAATGAAACTTTAAAAATACAACAGGAAAGTTTTAGCAAGGAAGCATAATTTCTTCTGTATTTTATTCTGTACTTCTTACTCTGTTATAGCTACTCACTGCATATGAACCATGTGTATATAGTAATATCACCTGCACTGCCAAACAGCTGATGGTTAGTTTGAACCCTTTTACTTTCATTAACAAGGTATATTATTTTTCTTATCTTCACTTTCCTTTCCATTCATTGTACATCCCATAGTAAGGCCCAACTCAAAATGTGCAATCGGACTGAGACCTAGAATTTGGGGTAGAATTCAGCAGCCTTGCTTCAGCTTTAAGGTATGTGATACTGCCCATCTGTATTTTCAAGCCCTTCCCACCCAACATGAGCAAACTTGAGATGTCACAAAGCAGACAGCTAGACTGGACTTCATAAGGAAATGAAAGGTAACTGTGTCCTCCTATTCATCAGTACAGTACATCACTGCTGGACTTTTCCTGTGGTCTTCTGGTGCACTGAAATTAATACAGTATAATACAACACAGTGCTAGAAAAATGGCAACTGTGTTACACACAGAGGTATTTCAAATGTAGTTAACCTTTAAATGAACTCCTTTGCTCATCAAGTTTTAATTGTTCACTCAGACTTGACTGCTTACAAATTTGATCAGTAATCTCTTTAGCAAATACTGCCTTTTCCAGAGTTACACAAAACTTGACATACTGTCCCCTCTGCACCCATATCCCATAAGCTTCATCTTCTAGATCTGTGCAGGACTTCACCAATTCCACTGCTCCTGCTACTAACAGAGACAATACTATAAAACAAAAATTAAACTGCAGACTGCTAACAGCAAGCAACACATGAAGCTAAATAGTAAGTTAGCAAATATTAAAAACTTGAGAAATTTAAATTCTAAGGTACACGAAGGACACAAGGAAGAAAAATGCACTTAGCAATTCACATTCATTTCTTATTAAGCTCTGATTGAAAAGTCTCTTCAGATTGTCTGGCAGCTTTTTCTCTGGAATCGCAATTGACCATTTTCAGCCCTTGGACACTGCTGGCCTTTCTTTCACTCTGCAAAAAAATGCGGTTCTGCCTTAAATTTTTTTTCCACATGCATTGACTTATATTCACTAATCTGAATTATAACATGGAATGTAGTATTTGCAGCAAAGCTGCAGGTCTGTCTCCTTAGGCCAAATGCATAGTCTGAAGGCACATCAAATGAAAGGCAGAAATGAAATTATCAAACTTGTCCAAAGCCCCCACTTGCTCTAAATTTTCCATCTTTAGCAGGCTTTCAGTAAATTCACACGATACACAATGGTGATAACGACAACTTCAAGTGTACAGTTACAAGTTACCTTCTTGCTGATCTCAGACAGTACTGGCATAGTTCATTCTGCATTGTTGCAACACCTCTTATGAGTATTATACAGTTATAGTATAACTCGGACAAGGAAATGTTTACTTCTGAATATTTTATGACTAATACAGCACACAATTTAATAATATCTGTAATTTGGTTCTCCTCCATTGACTACATTTCCTAAGCTACTACTTCTCCAACAACTAAAGGAAAACTCAAATGGAAAATGCTTTCCCGCTTTCTATTGCTCCCATTCTGAAGGAAATAAAAAGCAGATAATGTCAACACAAGGATTGCACAACGTATATCTGATTTGCTAAAGTAAATATGATATATATTTTTTTAAATGGTCTGTGTCGGTTGCTTGATGCAGCATCATGCCAGACTAAAGTTTAAACCATATAACTGTTAAAAAGAGCAAAACAGCTTCACTTTCTAAAGAGGAAAAGACATCAGCAATAGTTATAAATCATCACTGTAATCGACTCATATCTGATAACTGAGGGGGGGAAAAAGCTTCTTTTATAATTTTTAAACTACAGTAAAGTAAACTAACAGGTTGATATGACTTACTTCCAAGCTTTTGGCTACTACTGCAGAAAGGCTATAATTGTTTTATGCACTTGCCAACTTTATACTTCAGCAAAAGAGTGCAAAAAAGCACAGCGGGTGTGGGGGATTAAAGAATACACTCATTCCATTGTCTTCTACAGTAACCCATGAACAGACATAGGTTACCATTTGATTTGAGATCAGTCTAGAGAGTAACTGCTCTGTAATGTCCCTTGAAAAGAACAGACAGATTTCAAAACTGCACTATAAACAGGCCTGGAAGCTAGTCAAATCAATCCACAAAATCACTAAACATGCTTGGACAACAAGAAAAAAATATGTATTTATACATTTTCACACACAATAGAAATTGAGCGAAACCCTGCAGGTAAGCTGCAGTTCTCTGGGCTAATGGCACTCATTTTACTGATGAGTTTTCAAATGGATTACTATTACAACCACGGAACATAGGAGACCACTGTAAAATGTTCCCACGCAGTCCAAAGACCACTGTTTGTATAAAGCAAACAGCATAGCTTATAGAAAGTATTCAGGCTAAAAATACAGTATGGAAAATATACTTTATCATAATAAGAAATATTTTATGAGGCAAGAAAAAATGTTAAACTAAGTGGAACATACCTTAATTAAACAATACACCAATAAGGTAAATACATGAGGAAAAACATCAACACAGTTCGCTACCTATCTAGACAGGACACACAAAAATCTTCAACGTGTTTCTTAAGGCAGCTTAAAATATATAAACAAGAGTGATCACAATCCCAGTGAACCTTCTGGGATTTTAACACTGTGTTTCAATCTTTTTTCTCATATTTCTTTAAAAACCCTCTCTAGCAAGAGAAATGTCAACTTAAGGCACACTAGAAATTACAGGTAAAAATGGCATGGTCTTTCTTGTTCTCCAACTTTTATGAGGAAGATATGAAGATGCTCAAAAATGAAGACAACTGGAAAAGCCCTTTGGGCTTTTAAAACTTTTTAAGGCTTCTTCACCCCATCCCAGGCATCTGATGCAGTCTTACAGAGTTAAAAGCACTGTTCAGACAATAACCAGCTGTCAGTTTTAGTGCAAAATGTTTTGTTTCTATGAGTAATGTTCTCCCAGACTTCATTTGTAAAGAATGTAAACAGTGGTGCAAGGACACCTCACAAATTAGAACAAAGGCCTCTGTACACAGGAAAGGACTTCTGAAAATATCAACTATGTAGTCAAGTACCATCAGGGGACAGACATATGCAAAAAGTAGCCTTTAAAGTAAAAAACATTATCCAGTTCTTCTGTATAACCTTGTCAGGATGCCCACAAAAACTCTGTACTTTTTATGTAAATGCCAATGCCATCACCGTTTTAAAATTAATACTGAAACCATACAGCATGCTCATTTTTTAACAGATTGCTCCATACAGAAAGGAAAGCTAAATTTTATGTCTTTACATGTGTGGGATTCACTGTTGAACTGTACAGACAAAGAGATTGTACACAATATCTGGGAAATAAAGTTGAACAAATATATCTAGAGGTGAGACAAGGCAAGACAACTCAGAATTGGAGAATATCCTGAACTTCACAGTCATGGTGAGGATAGTGGTTTAGTTTCCGCCTCTGAAGTTGCAGTAGAAAGTTTTAACAAATATTCTTCAAAACAACAACTTTGCTAAAGCTGTGTCTACAGAGTTCAGTGATCACTGCAAGTAAGACTTTCAGTGCTTCATGAACAGCAGGGAAAATTGACACAACTCAAAAGAATTGTCATACTTCATTTATGTATTTATGTATTTTCCTCTCTTGCTCCTTCATTTGTTCACTGTCATATGTTTGTTTTTTTTTATTCCTGCTGAGGAAGGCTGTTTTCAGAAAGATGATGCTGTCTTCTAATTCCATCCATGCTTCACGCATATATCTGCATATTGCTTCTCTGTTGCTCTGGAATGTGACTAGGCTTTTGACCATTAGGAGCTGGGCTGGTTGTCACGTCTGACCAGTCAGATGCAGAGTGTGGTGAACAGCTGGACCACTGGTCAGGGGACTCAGGAGAGGGGGTTAGGTAAGGGTGTTCTCCCTGCAAGTGCAGTCCATGATTTGGTGTACCATGACTGGTTGAATTATAACTGTGTTGTGAAGGTGGGGTTGGATATTTGTCTACAGAGCTAGGCAGCCGGTGATACAAAGGAAGAGCAGTAGGGGTTGACTGCCCCTCTATCTGTGGTACCCCTGGAGTGGGAGCTGAGCCATTCAGTGTCCGTCCTATGCTGGACATCTGGTATGTGTTATTCACCATTGCAGATGGGTTCTGGGTGCTCTCTGCTTTCATCTGTGGTTGTCCACCTTGGATATTTTGCTGTGGCTTCAGCAAGTGTTGTGTACTAGCACTCGGCATCATCTGGAAGGTCATAATTGATGGCAGTGGCTCCCTAGACATAGTTACTTGAGATGGTGCCATCATGTTGGGCTGAAGCATGCTGCTCTGTTGGGAAATATTTGGGTGTGAGCTTGACACCTGATGCATTACCCCAAACAAGGGGTTGTAAGTAGGTTCTGTCATTCTAAGCTGGTTCATCCAATCTGTTTGCATGGTGACCAGCCCAGTACGATTCTGCATGTTGTGGTGCTGTAGCATTTGACTGACTGATGGAAGGACAACTGTTGCACCTCGGCTGTGGCCCTGAATTTCACTGAGACTAGAAAGTGACATGGCATGCTGAGGGTTCATGCTTGCTCCAATGTGCTGAGAATTTGGTGGAGACTGATGCAGTGTTCCAGGTGAGGTCATCAGGGATGGAGATGTTGTATCAGAAATATATGTGTGTGGAGACTCCAGAGAGTCAACAGGAGAAAGCGTAACTGAACTTTCTGAGAGATGGCCTTTCCCATTCCCTATGTTTTTTTTCTTTCGGGCTTTGTTATCTTTGGCATCTTTAGCAAGGTTTGGAAAGCTTCCCGGTAGAGTGCTCTTCGCACCAGATCGTCTGGCTTTTTTACCCTGCTGAGTCTGTTTGTTACTGTTAAAAGACTTGCTGTTAGCACACATGGCAGGAACAACAGATGAGCCCATCATCATGTTGTTGTGACCAGGGGGGCTCCTCACCACGTTGTACTCATCTAAAAGACGCACAATGTCATGATGCATGCGGTCTTGTGCAATATCCCGGGGGAGACGGTCCATGTGATCAGTTATATCACGATTAGCAAAGTGATCCAATAGCAATTTGGCTGCTTCATAGCTACCTTCACGTGCTGCAAGAAACAAAGGAGTCTCCTCCTGTGGACAAAAGAAAAAGGTACAGTTAGCATTTCCAAGCATATACAGTCTCACTAAAGAATATCCTTTTAAGAACTTGAAAAGGTCAACAAAATCCTGCAACAAACATAAGTTCAATTAATGCTCAAATCATATCTAAAATACACTGGACTGAATACAGACTCAAGAGAAAGAACATACTGCCAAGCCTCTACATGATAAAGCATAAAAAAACTTCTACAGATGAAACACAACCATGACATTGGTTTGGATACCTTGTAAAGGCAACAGCAACATATCTACAATAAGCAACATGCACTACAAGATACATATTCTGTGTGCAATTTTACCAGCAATGTTTCATTTCTAAATGAAAAATAAAAGGCAGCTGTTGCAAGACAAAAGTGACACTTGGTAGATGGTAAATCCTTTATAAGCAGAAAACTCCAAATCCAGAAAAAATACAGACAATGTTCATCCAAGATAAAGCAGTGCAAGCAAACACAGCAGTATTAAGCGCTTTCGTCTGGTAGATGACTTCCTCAGAATACAAAATACAGCAATTAGCACCTGTTTAAATACATTGCTTACCCAATCATAAATAACTGACATAATTTCTCCCATTAACAAGGCTTCCTTTCTTACTAAAGTTAAACAGGACATGTTTTTTGATAGTAACATATTAGTCACTATTGATGTTTGCGATCTCTTTTCAGTTATTCCACATCAAATTGGCCTTGAATGGTTTTATGACTATTTATGTGCCAATTCAACACTTAATCATAACACCATTCTGACTTTACGAACATGTATGGAAATAATATTAGAGAATAATTTTGTGACCTTTGAAGGGCATCTTTTTAAGCAAAAACAGGGTGTTGCAATGGGTGCATGCTGTGCTCCAGTGTTTGCCAACATTGTTTTGGCACAATGGGAGGACCTGTTTGTTACCAACTCGGAATTTAGGACTTCATGGGTATTGTATGGGCGATACCTAGATGATATAGTCCTGATCTGGAAAGATAGTGAGGACGACCTGAAGAGGTTCTACACCTATATTAATGGAACTACAAGTTTTCTTAAGTTTACTATGAATAGCAATGTAGAACTGATTAATTACTTAGATGTTACCATCAAGAAAGACTTTGAACACAATTGTTTTGTTTCACAACTATATAGGAAACCTACCTATTTAAATTCACTATTGCATTATACAAGTGCACACCCATTGCACCAGAAAAAAGCCCTAGTTAAGGGCCAATATGTAAGACTGGCCAGAATGGTGTCTGATTTTGTGGATTTTCTTAGTGAATGTGAAATATTAAAAAACATGTTTTGTAAGAGGGGGTACCCTGAAACCTTTGTCATAGATATTTTTAATGAAGTTAAGACTAAAAGAATGAATGGTCATTTTCTTGCACTACTAGGGCAGGTGTCCACCAAAAGCCATAATGACTGTAAACCTTTAAATTTTGGACGGGTGCTTACTCTTACTTACACATCCAATTTTTATGACATTAAAAACATTATTTCCAAATATTGGAAAATATTTGATGTTGACCCTGAATTATCAGGGAAATTTGGGATTGAACCGCAAGTGGTTTACAAAAGAGACACTTCCCTTAAAGAACTATTTGAAAGGCAAAAATTTGACACCCACAATGGTGGCACTTTTAAGTGTTGGAGGTGTGCCCAATGCCCTTATGTTATGGACAGAGAAAAAATTAAGCTAAAAAATGTTGGATATATTTCCAGTTCAAAAAGGATGTACTGTTACACTAAAGGGGTTGTGTATTTGGCCTTGTGTGGATTCTGTGCAGGTTTCTATGTAGGTAAAACTAAGAATGCCCTAAGGTTAAGGATTTATCAACATTTATATGATATCAGAAATAAAAATGTAAAGAATGCATTACATAAACATTTGGTTAGTGAACCTACCCATTCCTTCCTGTTCTTTATATTGGAACAGGTAGATCTGGGACCTCATGGGGGACCCTTGAATGAGTATTTGGAGTTTGTAGAACTCAAATGGCAAATTAGGCTTGATGCTTATCATGCTCCTGGGTTAAATTATAGAATTTCTTTATCTTCTCTGTTGAAATTAAAATCTATGTTTTTTATTTAGTCATATACACTGTTTAGGGATGTTTTAAACTTTTTACATGTATTATTGTTTTATATTTGGCTTGTATTAAGTATTTGCAGCCTTGTTAATGGGGGAAATGATGTCAGTTATTTGTGATTGGGTAAGCAATGTATTTAAACAGGTGCTAATTGCAGTATTTTGTATTCTGAGGAAGTCATTTACCAGACGAAAGCGCTTAATACTGCCGTGTTTGCTTGCACTGCTTTATCTTGGATGAACATTGTCTGTATTTTTTCTGGATTTGGAGTTTTCTGCTTATAAAGGATTTACCATCTACCAAGCGTCGCTTTTGTCTTGCAACAGCTGCCTTTTATTTTTCATTGTTTGTAAGACTCTACCTGTTTTCCTTGTTCATTTCTAAATGAATATGCCCTCACAAGAGTGAAAAAAAATATTTTAAATGTTGAGTTTCCTTTTTGGAAAGCACAATAAATATAAGCAATCTGATGTTTTATCTTGTCTTATATCTGGTGCTGCTAGGGGCTAACCCTTTTTTCACAACTGTTGAAACTTTTGAGAATTTATGGGTAAGGTACAAATGACATTAAAATCTAAGTAGGGAGTGACCTGCAAGAGTGTACATTCAGCCTACAAATGATTTAACTTTAAACAACAGTAAGCATGACTCAGTTCATAGGTTCACATGTTTATACCAGACTAATGACACCAGGGTCTTTAAAAGCCTAGCTGTGCAACCCAACCCAGTTTTGTCTCAAGAGTTCCTTGGATGCGTATTTGGGGCGGTATGGTAGTAAAGAGGTAGCTACAGGTTATGTGGCGGGGTATATTAGTTGGGGATTAATTTACTTACAGTTTTATAAAATCTCTAGTTGTATCAAGATTATATTACACCAGATGGGACTCCAACCCACAATTCCAGGCTTAGGATGCTAATGCCTTATCCATTAGGCCACTGGGGCTTTTAATACATACATGGCTTTTTATTCTGCTTTAGCAGTAATAGGGAAGAAATCAAATATTACCTCTTAAGTACTTCAGTCTCTACACTCCTAGCTACAAGATGTTCACTTGGCTTACACTGCAGTCTTCCTTATCCCATCTACCAGAGTGGCAGCTGTGCATTAACTGGCATCCAGTAGGACCTCTGCCCCTTGGACTTACAGTCATGTGTCCATGTGTTAAAAGGCAGAGTATCCTTCTTCTCCATACATTTTCTATGCCAGCTTCTTTGCTATCTGTGGTCAGCAGGAAACCATGATACAAGATTACAGCAAGTAAATGATTTAGTTCCAAAAGGATGGAAGTCTTTGAACCCCCCCCAGTTAGCTCATTAACTCCTACACAACTCCATACCAAACCTGCCAGGTCCAGCAGTTTGTGTATTGCAATCTACCGGAGGTGGTAACCCAGAGGTAAGCAATATTTTATCATATCGTATTGCCAGTTTAATGGTCACAGCCTCAACTTACCTTGTTGTCTTGCATATCACGGTTTGCACCATTTCTCAACAGCACGATTGTTGCTTCAGTGTTGTTAACTGCTGCTGCCCAGTGAAGTGCAGATTTTCCTAGGAGATATAAATTCAGTCATATATTAACATTTTTATAAGAATCTAAACAAAAGCAAACTTTAGAATTCAATTTTTACAAAGTATTAGATCCACCAAAACAAAAGTATACAACCTCCTACTTACTGAGGACTTTAACATTTATATGTTAAATCCAATCCACGATGGCATAACAGAACTCATCACTAAGTATAACTTACAGCAACTTGTACAGGTCCAAGTCTAAAAACGAATAACCACTCCCTCTTTGACCTCATAACCACTGACAGCCCTTTACTAGTCTCAAATAACTATTACAATAACTATTTATTTGGGACTACACAGTTTCATAGGGTCGGATGCTGAGAAGCCTAAGTATTTAAGTAACTAGCATGCAAGCACTTGTAGTAAACCCATTTTACAAATACAATTTAAATAAGGTTACTTCATATGACCCTCAATATACACATCTAGGTAGCTCCTTTCTAATGTCTAACACCTCGGCTGCTATGGTATAGAGGGACACAGCCAACACTATGGCCCAGGTGACCTGGGCTAGATTAAAGGCCCAGGCACCTGAGGAATTGTTGGTGAAGAATGGCATGCCCATCCTGGGGGACAGGGTGTATACTTGTGCGCATCTCACATCTGAAACCTGGTGGAAGGTAGGAATGCATGGGGGAAGTGGCCCTAACTGGGAATAGGTGGGGGACATGGACTGAGTGACCACAGAGGTAGGAAGACATGCCAGCATGTCCCCATTACACTGCCACCCCATGGACGAGTATAAAGGTGGAAATGGAGGGATGGGAAAGGTTATGGCATTAAAAAAAAAAAAAGAAAGAAAAGAAAATTTTCTGGCAGCAATATGATGCTGGACCAGGGTACTTGATTTATTCACTGGTCATGGACATGAATCAGATAGGACCAAGGTAAGGCTATGGTAGGCAAGGTATATCCCGTGACTGAGGAGAAGAGCTAATACCAGCTGATGTTCAGCTGCGAAGAGCCAAAATACAAACAAAACATAAAAATAGCACAGCATTTGTTTTTAAAAGGTCACTAAAAAGGTTTAATTTTACATTCCCCCTTTCTAGTTTAATGTTAAGTTCTGTAGTTACCATAACTTGGCATCTGTGTCGTTCAGTTTCATTCTTACTCACGTATAGGTCTCTGATCCGACCCCATGGATCTAGCTCAGCCACTTTATACACATTCCACTCTCGAGCTTCTCCCTCTATCCATAATGCCCCAAACTATCCACACCTCTCTCAGATCAAGTTTGCTGCCTACACAGTAATAAGAGAAGAACAAAGCAGTAAGAAAGAAACCAAGGGCTCAACCAGGAACAACTGCTCCAAAAGAAAGGCTCCGCAGGTCTTCCAGGAAAATAGGTTGGGGGACAGTTGGGAGAGAAGGTGAGTCAGAATGAAACTGGACAACACAGATGCCAAGTTATGGTAAGTACATAACTTAAAAATTTGATGTTGACCGTTTTATTCTGACTCACTTATGGGGCAGAGTCTCCAGCTACATAAACTCCTGGGTGGCCTCAAGGAAGGGTGTGTCGAAGCACTGTCAAACCAAAATAAGCCCTATTTCTGGAGACAATGTCCAATTTTTAATGACTTACAAAGGTATGGGGTTTGGACCAAGTGGCTGCTGCACAAATGTCATCAATGAAGCCCTAAAATCGAAGGCAGATGATGTGGTTACGGATCTTGATGAGTGGGGTTTATGAAAAATGGGTGGCTTCAGACCATTTATGTCATAAATTAAAACTATGCAAGCTGTTATCCATTTTGTAAGAGTCACTTTTGTTACCACTTGTCCTAGGCGATTTGGTGCGAAAGAGACAAACAACTGGTTGGATTTTCTGAATTGTTTGGACCTATGAAAAAAAAAAAATAGCTGCCTATGCACATCCAGCAAATGCAACAAATATTCACCCTTGTTGGAGTAATTTGGAAAGAAAACTGGTAGCTGAATGGTCTGGTTAATATTTGACTCAGTAGCCACTTTAGGCATAAAAGAGGTGTTAATATGGAGGTAAACACTGTCTTTATGAAAGATAATATACGGTGGCTTAGAAGAGAGGGTCTGCAGTTCAGAAATCCTTCTAGCTGAGGTGATGGCTACCAAAAAGATAGTTTTGCAGGACAAGAATTTAATGTCACAGTCATTAGTTGGTTTGAAAGGCTTCTCAGTCAGTCCTTGGAGAATTACCATGAGATCACACGGGGGAGTAGGATCTTTAATAGGGAGTCTCAGCAGAAAAATTCATGAAAGCCTTGCATAGTTTGGAAGAAGCAATAGTACCCGAAGAAAGACCAGTATGGAAATTGGATATAGATGCCAACTGAAGTTTTATCATAGCAAAACTAGACCCTTCTTTAAACAGAGAGGTAAGGAAAGCAAGGATCGTTGAGATGGAGGCTGAATAAGGATCAATGTCCTCCTTAGAAGTCGAAATGGCAAATCTTTTCCATTTTTTTGGTAGAAGCTTTCTGGGAAGCTAATATTATATCTCTAACCAGGGAAGAAAGCCTGGCCCCTTAATAATCATCGGAACTGGAGAAACCATGTGGTCCATTTGAGAGTGGCTGGATCCCGGTGCTGACCTAGCAATGGATATGACAGAAGGTCTGGACTGGGTTCCAGTATCCATGGAGGATATTTCAGATGAGACCAAAGGAAGGGGAACCAAATCTGATGAGGCTAACAAGGGTCAATGAGGATTACTGAGCTCTTCAACTGTTTTGCTTTCTGCTGAAACTTTGGGATCAATGGTAGAGCATAAAGGAGACTGGAGGGCCAATCATGGACTAGAGCATCCTTTGGGGAATCCCCTGAAGAGAAGATCAGAGCAAAGTACCTGCTGCATTTGTTGTTTAGAGGGGGGGCAAAAAGGTTGCAGCAAGGACAGCCCCAATGGCTGAAAATCAGATATGCCACTGACTGATTGAGGGACCACTCGTGAGGAGTCAGAATGGACCTGCTGAACTTGTCTTCCAGTATCCTGGACTTCCCCAGTATGTGGGCTGCGAAAAGAAAGTGGTGTGAAGAAATCGCCCATTCCCAGTCTCTCCTGGCCTCTCTGCACAGGAGCTGATGGAAGGGTTAGTGTAGCCTGTAGTTGATACCTCAAAGATTTTATCCGATGTAGAGGCAAGGAAGCTATTTGAGTTGACGTGTTCAAGACAGCCCCAATAAACTCCAATGTCTGAACTAGACTTTGCTAGGTTTATGGTGATGTCCAGGGAATTGGATATTCGATACCTGGTAGTCCCTGACTTGAATAAGCTGACACATGGTCGGGGCAGTTAGAAGCCAGTCATCCAGATACGGAAACACCCGAAACCCTTGCAGTCTTAGATGAACTGTGACCACTGCCATGCATTTGGTAAACACCCTGGGGGTTGTGGTTAGTCCAAAGGGCAGGGCGCTGAACTGGTAATGACTGGCTCCCAGACTGAAGTGCAGATGACTCCTAGAGCTTCTGTCTATTCTGATGTGACAGTACACATCCTGTAAGTCCACAGAGCACAAACGATCATCCTTCCTCAGTAACAAAAGGATGGACTGTACTGTAACCATCCGGGCCATTGCCATCTTCATGTACAAGTTCAGCTTGCTTAGATCCAAAATAGGTTTCAGGCCTCCTGTCTTCTTTTGCATGAAAAAGAAGCGGGAGTAAGTTCTGGACCCTCTTTGTTCGGTTGGGACCTCTTAGACTACTCTTTTCTGCAGTAATTTCTGAACCTGTACTACTGGCAACTCCCTCTGACTAGGTGGAACATTGGGGAATTTCTTTTGTCTCTTTGGTGGAGGATTTGAAAAGGGAATGTAGTGGCCTCTGGACATTATGCTTCGCACCCAAGCACTGTTTGCTAATTGGGTGCAGGCACCTGAGTGAAGAGAAAAATGACCCCTGACTGCCTCCAGGGCTGAGCAGTTACGCAATGCTTCAGGAGAGCTGATAAGGCTTGCCAGAAAAGGGTTCCCTGAAGTCCTGGCTTTGTGGACCCCCCCCTGCCCCTGGGGTAGCATCTCCCACAGAAGTCCCCTCCTCTGCCTCTGGAGAAGGACTCCCCATGTTGATCAAGAAAGGACCCTTGGGACTTACAGAACCAGGTCTTCTTGCCTCTTCTTTGATTCCTGGAAAAGGTAGGAGTAGAAAACTTGATCCCCATGGCAGATAAGGTCTTGCTGTTGGTTAGTATGTCCTTTAGAGTTTGTCCAAACAAAGAGGAACCATTAAAGGGAGCACTGACAAATGATGCCTTGAATGGTTCTGTAAAAACGCAAAGCTGCATCCAGGCATGTCTGTGGACAACAATGTCTGTGCTGGCAGCCCATCAGGAGTTCTTTGCAGAATGGGAGGTAAACCTCATGGATGAGTTGGAGAGGGAAGACAGAGTATCCAGTCTTGGAGATACCTTCTGGAAGTCCTCTGGCTACATGGTCTCAGCCAAAGAATCAGAGAGTTTCTGAACCAGGTTTCTCTATAGGCGAGTAAAGTGTGCCAGGTGAATAAACGCTCTCAGCGAGAAAGTGGATGAGGCATAACCATGCTTACCAAATCTGTCCATTCCTCTGGACTCCCTGTTTGGCGGATGGACAGCAGAGCTTTGCTCAGCCAGCTCCTTTTTGGTAGCTGCTGCCACAACCATAGCATCCACTGGAATGCCCTTAGTCCAATACAAGCGATCCACAGGCGGAGATAAAATTTTATCTGGACCTTTGGGTATCAGCTCAATAGAGTCTGTCTCCTTCCAAGCCCAGCAAGTGACTAAATCAATTAGACCATCCACTGGGGGGGGGGGGTTGATTCACTCAAGAAGTAGAAGGGCCCTCCTGAATGTCTCCAAAAACACAGACTCCCCAGAAAAGGGATTTTGAGCTGACCAACCACCTCTTTGCCTCAAAATCTCTAAAATGTCCCCAAAGAAGAAGTCATCTGGTGAAAATCTTGGGCATCTCATTCCCTCATCAAAGTCCACGTCCTCAGCGAGAGACTCCATGAGGAGTCAATGTGCCTCCTTTTGCTCAACCTCTTACAAGGGACCTCCTCTATGGGATGATCAGGGGAGGCATCAGAAGAGGAAGGTGCCACGTCGGGTGGAAGACCTTGGAGACTTCTGGAGACGGGCTGACCCACTCAAAAGCGCTGAGGTGGATCAAAGGCCAAACAGGTCTGTTTTCTGTGAGAAGACCTTTTCTATAAGTTGAAAAGCCAAGGGCCCTGGAGAATCCCTGCCCAACTCCTCCAGAGTCGAGAACTTCGAGGAAGAAAGTCCAGGAACCCCGGATCCACTGTTTCCAGTCAGAATCTGACACAAGCTGTCAAATGCCAAAGCTCTGAGAGGAAGAGATGGATCTGACAAAGTTGGAGCTGACCCCTCACGCTCAGACTTGGCAAAGACCTCTCTGGTCCGATACCCACACTTCCCTGAACACCTCGGAGCAGAGGAAGTCAGGGCAACTGTAGGAGTTGTGGAGGAAAAGGACTTTGGATCCAACACCAACTCTCTTAGTTGGCTAGGATCCTGGGGCTCCAATACTAAGGTTCAGATCGGAGAAGGATACTTAACTGAAACTAAGGCACTCACAGATCCTTGAGGGGATAGTGCAGGCAGGACTTCCATCTGGACATGGATTTTGATGATTTTCCTGACCATCCCCACATCAAACTCTGACAGGCTTCTGGAGGACCTCCCCATTGGATCTGAAGGAGCCGAGCACGTCTGAGCAGTCAGCCTAGTCAGATCTGAAGGGTGCTGTATATCTGATGACATAGTACAACAGCTGCTATGTGCATCAGAGTGAAGTATTTTATGCCCGCACTCTGAGCACCATTTCAACCTAGTAGGGTTCTCCATTAATACCACTGGATCAGTATCAAGCACAACCACAACCACAACAATATCCAACTATAACCCCCCCCCCTTTTTTTTTTGTTATGAGTAAATGACAGGAAAGGGTTCTACAGCCTGAAGATAGACAGGGATGAGGCAAAGATCAAGAAATCCCGATGTCTGTGAGATCTAGTGGGATGGGAGGTAGTGAAAAGTAAGAAATATGAATATTTCAAAACAAATATTTTAAAGTAAGGAAAAAACTTATCTGTAGACAAAAATCACTAAGATGCCCAAGAGCTGAAGAATGCATCTGCACTGATGGCACAAATGAGATCTGGGGGAGCTGTGTACAGCTTGGGGCATTATGGTTAGAGGGAGAAGCTCGAGACTGGAATGTTAGTCTGTGTAAAGTGGCTGAACCGGACCAAAGGGGTCAGATCTGAGACCCACAAGTGAGTCATAATGAAATGGACGACATCAGATGATTATATTAAAAGTAACTAACTGAAAGACAATTTGTTCAATTTTATGGTTATATTTCATCAAATAAACTGTTCCAAATAATACCAAGTACTAATCTGAAAATGAGTTATCACTACTTAGTTAAAAAAAAGTTAAAACAAATATCCCGCTATCTAATATATGTGGGCTGGCTTCAAGGAAAGGATAACAGACTGGCAACATAGGTCAATTTCAAAAAACTGCTGCCTTCAATGATAGCTGAAGTTACTCATGTCACAGGTATGGAGGCAAAGCTCAAGATGACAGGTATATCTGTCCCAATTTACAGTGATAAAGCTTTGAGATGAGGAATGGAAAAATAAACTATACGTGGACCTTGCACTGACAGCTTGCCTACCATGATCATCCACTGCATTGACGTCAGCATGGCAGTTTATCAGCTCTTCAACCATTCCTTCTACTGCAAGACGAGCTGCAAGAATCAATGGCGTCGTCCCATCATTCATGCGAGAATCCAGCTCAGTAACTCTATTACGGATTAGTATCTGAAAAAGAAGGATGGACAGCCTAAATGAAACACATCTCTAGTGGTGCTTTTAATACTTTTCTGTAATACCATTCCATTTCAAATGTTAAAGGTTACACTTTAGTAGCAGAAAAACTAACAGAGAAAGTGATAGCAAATGGTGCTGCATGCACTGGCACAAATGGCTAACTTGACTTAGGCATAAAAGCTCATGACCTGCTTACCACATACTTCAAAAAGAGACAAAGATATATCCAGATCAACTAGCAACGGGTCTTTTTTTAAACATCTTTTCTAACTTCAGACATTGAACAACGGTGTAGGTGCACAGGCAGTAACAGGAAAAAAATAAAATCATTGCAAACATTTACAATAAACTTCATGCATTGTACACATTTTTTCTTTTTTAACAATTAATGTTCACTCCAACATTACATAAACTGCTCAAGTCCTCCCTTCCCTTAAATGTTACTACTCTCTCCCAAACATTATTCTATATGTTATTATTCACACAAATTCCATTTAATTCACTGTACTTTACTCTTTACCTTTTCTAAAGCTCTTGTCTCCAATTCTTTTATCTCCTTTACAATATTTAATAGTCTGGTTATGGTCTGTTCAGATTCTGATTTTTATTTTCTAGTAATTACTTTTCTGGCAGCCAGCAGCATTAAACTTAGCAAGGTCTTACCATGTCTAGGCAATTCAGATCTTATATTCCAGCTCAAAAGAGTCATTTTCTTAGATACGGTCATTTGTTCACCCCACCATTTCTGACAAAGTACTCTGTAGGAATTTTTAAAATCTGCCAACTCATTGCATTTGTTAAAAATAGGTTTCCTTTTACCTCGTTTTTCCTACCCCACATTCAAATTGCTGTCTACCTGAGGAAAACTCTTCTGAAGTCTGCTTGGGTTATAAAATACCTATGGAAACACTTCCATGCAAAAACTGTAAACCTTCTGCATACCTGGGAACCATACAGATGTTTGTCCCACTTATCCTTAGTAAACTGTCTTTTATAACCTTTTTTGACTGATTCTTATAGTTATCATGCAATATTTTACTAATGATCTCTTTTTAATTGCAGCTTCTGTTCTACACTCAACTAGAAATGCAACCTAAGCTGATCTTTCCCTTAGCAGTATTTTCCTCTCTCTTTTCCTACACTCTATCAAACCCTGGTGGAGAAGGCAGTATCTAACTTGCAGACCAAATGCCTGATTAGCCTCATTCCACTCTATTACCTTTCCCTCCACAGTTATTTCTTCCCAGTAACTTGATTCCTTTGTTCATTTTCTCCAACAAATTCTATTTCCCTCTCGCCTATTTTCTATGCATTACCTGCAGTCATCCCTATTGGTAAAAGCTCCTTTCTCTATTCTCATGTTGGCTTAGTTCTTAAGAAAACTTTCTGTAACTTTATAAATATAATATTTTGTAAGGGCCTGCATCCAAGAACACAACCACTCACATATACAGTACCTCACCATTTCTGGTGCACGGAAAAATCACAAAACATCCAAGGCACAATTTACCAGCACAGTGAAATAATGTTTAATTAATAGACAGACTTCTGAACTACTGAAAATAAAGTCTATTCTTTTAAGAAGCATAGTTGTGGTTATTATCTTATAAGCCACTTGACTTGAACTATGTCCACAGACATTATTACTTTCAATCACTGCAAATGAGTCCATTATTACTATTATTATTACTATGATTTTAAAAACTTGTATGTGTGCAGTACTGACCTGAAATACCCCCTGTGCATCTGCAGCCACAGCTGCATGTAGTGGTGTTCGGCCCATGTTGTCCTGTGCATTGGCATCAGAACCAGCATCTAGGAGTCGCTTGGTAGCATCAGCACGAGCATATCTAGCAGCCAGATGAAGTGCAGTCTCTCCAGTTCTATCGGTCTGTGCTCGTATGCTGGCACCTTGAAGAATCAGATCTGTTATTATGTTGGCTGAAGTCTCTTCCATCTCCTCCTCTTCTTCAATAGCATCTGAGCTCCCCATACGGAGAGAGGCCAACATCAGTGGAGTGAAGCCATCTACAGAAAAATTACAGGTACAAAATTACTCTACTCGTGTTTATAAAAAAGACATGCATCCTAACTCATGCAAACACACTGTTGCTACAAGGCATGTCTGCACATGCTCTACTAAAGGACAGAGAATTCACTGGTGACTCAACTAATGATGGTCTTAAAATACAGAAAAACAGAACAAAGAAGGCAGTATTCGCCTTATTCCAAGGAGGATGACAATGATGACATGAGTCTAGGATGGTGCTCCCATGCCTGGAAGGCCAACAAGTAGAGTGAAGGGAAGGAAAGAGAACACTGCACATTAAAATTCCTTCTGTGTTGTTTGCACTCAAGATCAACAAACCATAACCAATACACCACTGCACAACATCAGCAAGTGTACACAATGAAGTATGACAAAACAGAGCTGAGGAAGTGGACTTTACTTAACAGTAGACCTCCAAATAACAATATATCTGCTTCAGTATAACTCTTTAATAATAGAAATTAGACAGACATCCACTCTTTCCATTAACATGCTGGCATGATGCCTGGCAGACAAGGGAGAGCATTCCATGCCAATTTCTCTCCTTTTCTGCAGAAGGAAACCATCAACAACCATCCCCTTCAGTCTTACAGCAATGAATTAGGGACTAGTCTTTCTGAATCCTCATTCCTCCAGAAAGACAAGTCAGATCAGGTCATCTAGAATCTCTTTAAGTAAGGTCCCAAACTGTAAGAAAGCACTCCTGTCTGACACCCCCATAAACTGGGAGGGAACCATGACTGATTACAGTTCTACTTCTCAGGGACTGAAGAGGAAAAATCTTAAATTGAGTATAATGGAATACAGACAAATCCTATCCATATTCTTCAGAGGCTTACCTCTATCCTGTAGTAAGTCCATACAGAAAAAGAGGAAATACGAGTGGGAGCCTATATAGAAGTAGAGATCCTGTTATTTGAACATCTGCTGTTATGGTGAGTGCATTTAAATAAATGTACCATGTTTCTTGTTAGGATCACTGATGCAGTATAACTCCTTATCTAAGGAAAAAAAATGCTAAAAGTGGTTTGTTACTTTAGGTGTAGCCTGTCTCAGACATGGGAGGAACTTATAGCCTGTAGGACTGCAGTGGCAACTCAGGTCCTGGTTCTTGACTATATATCCAATATGTAAAATTTGGAAAAAGCATTGACTGTGATCCAAACAGCTGCCTCAAAATTACTCTAAGCTGATGTACCTCCGAAGAAAGCTGCTGTGGGGAATATTGACCTACTGTATTGTGCCGTTGTCAGTATTTCTAGTGTTGATTAAGGATACTTGTTACAGAAGGTAATGTAGTCTGCAAAACATTTTTAAAGTATGTGCTTTGATATCACTCAAAGAACTATTCAGTCTGCCAGAACTGCCTTGGCCTCTTCAAAGAATGCTTCAGCAGCCTGTGCATTTTCATTAGATGCAATATTATTTCCTTTTGTTTTGAGAATTAAACATCTCAGTAGCTCCGCGTACCCCCTTACTGGCATCCTTGGCCCGCCCCTGGTTGATACATGCCCCTTGTGGAAGGTACTGTGACATAGGCACACCCAGCATCATAGCATATAAAACTCACCATATTCCCATTCTGACTCTGTAAAGCAGCGCTCATCTGCCTACAATAAAGGAACAATTGATCCTGAAGAACCAACTAATGAGATTTCTCCATACAGAAGCCTAACAAGGAGAACATCAACAACTAGAAATAACTAGTGACAATACCAAAACCAAGGGACAGAAAGAAGAATCGGTTTCCCACCATGACCCAGAGGCTTTTGGATGCCTTCCTAGCAACTAATCCTTTGTTTTGAGAATTAGAAATCATATGTGAAACAAAGTATAATGATAATCCCTGAAGACATTCTGAACACTTTGTTTTATAACTCAGGAGATTCTTCTAGTAATTATTCCTTGCACCTTTTCAAATTGTTTAAGGGAATTGTTCAAAGGCTGAAAAACGTAAGATTTACTGCATGGTTATTTTAAATGAAAGATTTTTCTTGGAATTTCTAAATTTCTAAGTTAGGACAAAAAAACAAAATCTGAGTTTATTTCTGTAAGGTCAAATGGGTAACAAAGAAAATAGCAAACAATGCGCTCCGCAAGGATGGCATGCAGGGTCAAACCAACAATGTAAAACCACCAACGACCAGCAAGAACGATAGTGAACACACAGTAATGAAGATATAATTTATTATTTCTCCAAATCCAGACCGGTTTCGGCTATTCAGCCTTTATCAATGGATACAAAAAAATTTTTTTGTATCCATTGATAAAGGCTGAATAGCCGAAACCGGTCTGGATTTGGAGAAATAATAAATTATATCTTCATTACTGTGTGTTCACTATCATTCTTGCTGGTCGTTGGTGGTTTAACAAAGAAAATAACCACTTTTTTTCTGTGACAGGAGGTTAGAACTAGCCTTACAGCATTCTGTCAAAGTTTCTAATGTGTCCTCAAGAGCAGTTATCACAAGGGGAATGAATGCGAGCCTTAGGTCATCAATAACTGAGACTTACAAATATCTTATGGATGTTATGAAGTTGCTCAACGGGGTCTATATTAAATCAGCGAATGCTTAAAAAAAAGAACTGATTTATCGACCCCATGCAAGCAAAAGCTTACGATCCCGAACACTCAGAACAGTGATTGTTTTCCCCAGGGAAAAAAAATCGCTGTTCCAAAAAAGAAAACAAAAAAACCTTTAAAACATTACATAAAGTGGGGAGCTTCGCCCCCCCCCACACTTAAATATACCATCTCTGAGATCGTACTACAGTGATGAAAATGACAAAATAACGAAGGCAGCCAAGCGATTTCTTTCCCAGGGAAAGAATTCGCTTATATGCTGTTTCGGTATTTTGCCATTTCGTGCTTTCAAGTTCGATCAAGATGCATTCGAAAGAATATGTCTTCGATTATATAATAGGGAACCGCTCAACATTCCATTTGAAATGTTCTTAAGTCCCTCATTTCTCTGAATGAGACATGCTTTAGAGGGGAAAACAAAATATTCACTTCATCTGGGTCATATCCCAAGGGACAATACAAATGGCCTGAGCAGGCAAAGTCCTTATTTTCGATTCTAAGTCTGATATCTTGGTGTGGGTGGTAGTTCTCTTAGCAGGTGGGGACAACTTAAGGAAGAGAATTATACAGTTGTTGCTGTAGAATTATTTTATATTCATTTGCATTTTTTACAAATGAGAAATTGCATAACTATCACATAAATATTAATATTTAATGAATACCATATTAATCAATGATTTACTTGGAACAGAACATGTACTAAAATATTCAGCCTGGTTTCAAGAAGAAGAATTTAACCAGCACTGCTCTCAAGCCATTTTTGGAACTGGCATATCTTGTTATCGAGAAGTTAAAAGGGATATAATTGCTTAAAGAACTGCCGAAAGCCTTTGGTTCAGTGGACTTGCAGATATCTTTGTATGGGACAAGAATGTGCAATGAATTGCTCATATGGGTTGGTTCAGGCCATTTGCATCGCCCCTTGGGATATGACCAACATGATGAAGTGAAGATTTTGTTGTGTTCCAATAAGAAAATACAGTGCTGGTCAAGTCTTACTACTCACCAACTGCTATTCAATTTCATGATATACTGCAAGAAGCCTACTTCAGGTCCTCCTTTTTATTGTAGTAATCATGAGATGAGTAGCTTAAAAGATGTTAATATTTCAAAATGTGCTTTTATGCTAAAGACTTGGTTCTATGGGGTAAGGGTGATGAAAAGCAATTGGCTGTCTACAAATTTTTAGACTGATTTTAACATTGTTCAATACTGTGCAATGTTGTACGATTTGAGTATAAACATGTCAAACACTGAATTTCTCAACATCCTGCTGCCTGTATAAAAACTCACACTCAACATGTACTGAATGGGAAATGGGTACACTGCATAAAATTTAGGGACTGAAATATATAAGATAATCAAGTTGAGCAGAATTATTTATATAAAGACCATCAAGTTTATGTTAAAAAATGAAAGCTGGGTAATTTTTTCCTAAAGCTCTTACTGAACCATAATCTTATTTTGTATTGCAGTTATAATAAGAAGGATTTTAAGAACTGAAAGGTGAGTTGCCACTCTATTATGAGGTTTAATACCAATAAAAATGCTCTTACCTACCACTGTCTTTTATAAAAGGAAACTAATGAAACACAATTAGAAAACAAAATTAAATATATGAAGGGTAATGTTGGTATAGAAGATTGTCATAATACTTTACCTCTAAGTTTTTTTCTTTGGCTTCTTCTTAGGTTTCCCACAGATGACCATCAGTTGTCCTCACTTCTTCTGTTCCTCTCTCTCAATTATAGTGGACCCACCACAGCCTCCCTTGGGCTATACTTGACCTATGTTTGGGGCTGGGGAGGAGATCAAGGACCTTAAGGCAGTATCACAATACTGTTGAGAAGCATTTATTTCCCATGTGCCCACTAACACCTTGACGTTGGGACATGCACTGGGCATCAGCACTGAACTATCCTCACTTCCGCAAAGGGGTGACATCAGTAGGATATTAAAATCACCTTCAGGCAGTACTTCAAGGGTATTATCTTGAGTCTTCAACAGGGAAATGTAACTGCAACAGTGTGTCCACAATGCATATATCTTCCTCCTCCCCCAGAATGGGCATACCCATTCTGCCTGTCTGTGCTATCTAGTGCCAAAGATACTAACTGAACATGGGTCTCCTGGGGTATAGTAAGGGCTATTCTCCATCTACACCAACAGTGTATGCTAACATTAAAAGTTGGTTTTGTTGAACATAACTAAAAAACTACAACATGTTGTTTATTCTTTCTTTGAAGTATATCATATGGTAAAGTTAACATTTAGTGGTCTACTATTTTCAGATCCACTGTATTACATACACCGCCATTCTAAAAGATTAGTATTAATTTCACAATTTGAAAAAAAAAAGATGACATGCTAATTTAATGATGTTCAATGGGACTGTTGTTTCAATTTTTAAGTTTTTCCATGCATAGATAAAAAAGTGAAATAAAATGAACTGAAACAAATGTGCACTGGAGAAGGTGCTGGTGGGCTCCCTATCAGAAGTGAGTCCTGAAATGTTAAAAAGTAAACTGTTATTCAATCAAGAGTTAAAATTAATTCTTAAACTCACTGTTACACTTTTTAAGGTGTGTCCTCAAACCCACTGCTACTTACATATACAAGTCATCACACCTCAGAGGAAGAGAAATTCTCCAGAATACTGCAGTTTTGCAGTTTGCACACATTCCCCTATTCATATTTACCTTTTCTGCATTTTCAAGGATTGTACCTACTATTCTTGAATACTCATCATGCACCTGGTGCTGATGAGGTGGCTTATCAATGGCTGGATGTCTGGTGCTGCAGAGTTAAGAAGGTAGGGCTTTTTAGTTGTGCCCTAGCCTCCTGTGAGCATAACAGTATTAACAACATTGCCAGGGATTTGTTTGTTTAAAACATTTTATTTAAGCACTTACTTCCATCGACTGTGTTAGTCCCAATCAGCATGTGGTTGTGGTTAATTCTCAAGGGAGACTCAAGACTGTATTTTAACAGACAAGTAAAATTTAGCTAATGTACTGGGGAAATAACCCAACTCTTTTCAAGTGAGTGCGTATCTGCTTCTAGAAAGGACTGGAAGGGAAAGCAGTTACGGTGAAGCAGCAACAGAATACTGCTAAACATGGTGCTGAGTCACAGCAGGAGAATGTGGTGGATTATGAGATAGTGAATGTGTGCTAAATATATATATATATATATATATATATATATATATATATATATATATATATATATATATAGATAGATATAGATATAGATATATATATATATATATATATATATATATATATATATATATATATAAATAGATATGAGGCTTTAGCAAATGCAAAACTTTTAGAACTGGACTGAATTTCACAATCACAGACCATAGTTGGTAATTCTATGTGATTTACTGTGATGAAGGGGTCTGACAATCCATTAAGTGCAAAAATCAAAACATGACATGACAGGGTCTTTCAATAGTTAGACTCGAAGATGTTCAGCGATGAAACACCTGAAGACAGAGACCAAGAGAAAAAGAAGTACTGTGGGGAGTGCTGTTGCTGCTAGTCTGGAAGGACTTTCACAAAAGACGTAGAAAAAAATTGGTGAGAATACAGCATATACAAAGAAGAAATCTGCTGAGATTAAAGCTTCTGGAATATGCTGCTTCCCTTCTGGGCTGGTACTTTTTGTGGGAACATGTAATTAAACCAAAATCGCTCTTGCAAGCATGGCAAGTGCAGAGGCCCAATAAATTCCAGGCACATTCAAAAACAGAGGCCAGCACTTAAATGTGGTTGAGATAGCTCAATTTTTATTCAAACGTAAATAACAAAAAGGGTAGGGTAGAACCCTCAAACCCCACAAAAAACACAGGGTTGTTTTTTGTGGGGCTTGAGGGTTTTACCCTACCCTTTTTGTTATTTAGATTTGAATAAAATTGAGCTATCTCAACCACATTTAAGTGCTGGCCTCTATTTTTGAATTAATATGTAATTAAACCTTGTGGAAATGTACCTGATAATATTTGAGTGATTATGCATATGAAGACAAAAACAACTTTTGATGTTGCTTTCTGACAAAGACAAAAATCTGCACACTTTTGCTGACTTTTTTAATAGCATAAACAGCACAATAACATAAGAGATTCTGTAGAAAAAAGCCTTATAACTTTTTTTGGCAGTCACCAGTGGTGAATTATAATAAGGGTGAGTTGAATAGGTGGGGGCTCATGGTCATTTTTTTTACTTAAAATATAAAAAAATAGAAAAATGGCCTGCAGTGCCACTATTCAAAACAACCACAGCTGTGGCACCCTATGGTGGACGGTAGTACTCTCTAGGTGAATTTCCTGACACCCATGTCTTGAACACATAAGCTGGTTATGATTACTGATTAGAGACCCAGTCATAATGCTGTATGCTATGTGCACCCTAATACCTTCTACAGAAAGGCAATATAGTCTCAAATATATGCATGCCTGTCAAAGCATATAAAGTATGTGTATTTTGGTAGAAAATGCTACTTTTCCAAGAAAAGAATGCTATTTTTTGGTTCTTGCTTCATAAGAACATATCAGTGCTATGATTCAGACACATACTGAGTTTGTTGGCTAAAAATCTACAAAGTACACTTTTTTGTAAAAATGAATTGCAAACCCAGAACATCCAAATAGCTATGACTACTGGCTGTACCCCCCCCCCCCCAAAAAAGGACTACTGTTGGTATCCAACAATAAAGGCTCATGTCTCTATAATAGTACAAAGTATTACAGCAATTTTTTCAGAGTGATATATCATGACCATCAGCTAGAAAATGCATTTAGTAGCTCTAGCTGAAAGACACTTACACAACTTTATCTTCTTGTACAACAGTGTACTGCCTCAGGTCTAAACTTTATTGGGAGGGGGGGTAAAAAAACAACTTTGTTTAGTAGAAATGGGATTTTTACTTCAGATATGACAACTCAGTACAAAAGTATTTTAAACCATTACTGTACTCAGTAAACTATGCAGAAGATCAGCACAGCACCCACAAAGAAAACTGTGTGTAAAGCAAAATATCAGCAGTAAAAAAATGAATTAAGCCACTGGGGCCTGTATTGGAAAGGATGTATTTCTGCCACTCAGTGAGATTTCATTATTTTATTTTATTTTATTTAATATTTGTTTACTGGGAAAGTCCGACTTGGAATGAAGCCAATTTTCACTTGAGGCCTGGGGAGAAATGGTCCAGATGCATTCTTTGTAACGTGGGAGGAAACTGGAGTACCCAGAGGAAACCCACAGGAACACAGGGAGGACATGAAGACTCCTCAGGGAAGGCACCCCAGCTGCAAATCGAACCGGAGAACTTCTTGCTGTGAGGCGACAACGTTACCGATGCACCACTGTGCCATCCTAAATTATGAAACAACACACCTACAACTGTAATTCTCACTTCAGAGCTTCCACAGCTTTAGCAGTTTGAAAGCATGACTTGTAGAAAAGGCATGATACACACAAAAACATATTTTTCCTGGCGATGTACAAATGGCTTTTACTTCTATAGAGAAACATTCAAAGCTATTTACTATGTTCTGAACCCTGAGAAGTAGTTCAAAATACAACACCCAATGTAAAGCAGGTATGACGTAAAATATACTGTGGCATTTAACACCTCTAAACATACAGATGCGGTGTCAATCTGTGAAAGGCACTGTCTAGCATCTCTTTTGGGATTTCATTATGAAGTTTTTAGACTCTAATGACAGGATGAGTAGCTACAAAAAACACTTAAAACTCTTATTCTACCCTTATGGGTTTCACTGCAGCATTATGAGGTATTTGACCCCACTGCTTAGTTACTCAGACATTTAGCATGTTAACTATAGCGTGCTGCAAATGAAAAAAAAGTAACATTTTTGGTAAAATATTTCAGGCCATTACTGTACTCTATATACTTAAAAGCTCAGCACAGCAACCAAAGTGAAAACACAGCATAGTGCAAAATGTCAGACAGTGGCAGTAAAGACATAAGAACTAATGCCGCTGGGCCACATTTTCAAAAGGCTATACCTTTATCTCTCTTTGGGATTTCATTACAAAACCTTCAGGGGGAGAACATCAGTATATTCAGCCACAAAGTAAATCTAAGATTACAATGCTAATCTCAGAACTTCCAGTGCAGCACACTTATGAATTTGCTACCACAGCTTTAACAGCTTGAAGGCATGGCACTGTAGCTTCTGCACAACTAAAAAAATATGGTGAAATATATAGAAATTTTACTTATGACATACTGAAAGATTAGTGTGTATGGAGCCTTTTTAGATATCGCTAGTAAATTCTATGAAACCCTGGATTTACTAGATATATCTAAAAAGGTCATGTTTCCTCCCCAAAGGTAGTTCACAATTAAAAAAAATCAGGGACATTTGACATGGCACTTGGGTACAAAACACAACACACACAAACACACACACACTGTCCCTGTGGAATAGGCCATTTTGAGAGGATAAATATAATGGCCACATCACTCACTGACATACACTGTTAACCCTCTATCAAACCACACCTTGTGCACTTCTGATATCTCACTGAGAAGAAAATGACAAACTTAACAGCAACAGTAACATAGTTCAACTTGCTAGTGTTATGCACACATATTGTTCTCTCCCAATAGGCCATATCATTTTACTCAACAGCAATTCGTGTAATAATAGCCCTGTGTTTTCATGTCATCATACTTTCTTATCCTTAGCTCAAAATAACACCCACCTTTTGTGTACACCTCTGATGTCTGATTATGAGGAAAGTGAAAGAAATAATGACGTCTTGCACATGAACACATACGTATATACACATCCTCAACTAACTACTGTTTTGCATGAATCATACTAATGGTACAGTGGTAGCGTTGTTACCTCACAGCAAGAGGTTCTCCCATTCGATTCTCGGCTGGGCCTGGGAGTGCCTTCTGTGTGGAGTCTGCATGTCCTCCCACAGTTGGGTAGCGTTCGAAAGACATGCGTGCGTAAATGGGCATGCCTTTGTTGAAGGTTTGGCGTCGAGCTGGCACCTCTGCGTTTTGTAAAAATCTACTGCCAATCATTAGCGGACCGGAGTTCCGCTGTGGCGACCCCTTACTGGGAAAAGCCGAAAGACAAACTACAACATACAAATGCCCTTTGCTATCATACACAATCTGCCCCTCTAAACAAGACAGCTACTTTCTGTGCACATGTCTGATGTGTGCTTGTGAAGAAACTGAAAAGCATAGTAGCTTCAATAATAAATTTCTATAGAAAATATCCAAATATGAGGTTTCAACCACCAGACCAGGCCATATCCAAAATCTACTGATCTAAACTTTTAGCTGCAAGCCAAGAAAATATACTGCATATTCTTAGGCTCCATATGAGTTTATATACTCAGAAATCCAATGTGAGCATTACCCACCCATTTCAAACTGCAAACCAGAGAATTTTTGAAAAATATCCTGACCAACATTACAAAAGTGTGGACAACCACACAGTAGGCTGCATGGAGATATATTTATTAAGCAAATAATCATCCTCAAGTTCACATTTTGTAACTCAGATGCACAGATGTACTTTTGTAAACTATAAATGTTACTGGATTATGGTGTATACTCACCCGGTCCTCTGACATTGACATCTATGCAGTCTGCTTCTATCTCAGCCTGTGGTGGGGTTAAGGCCAGTGATGGTGTCATACGGATATCAGCAGCCTCTAAATGCTGCTGTGTCCACTGACGCTGGTCTACTTGATCTTCTTTGTCTGGCAACAATGCATGATCTTCAGTCTGCAGAGGAAAACTATGTTAATAGCTGGAGGTGCACCTCTATTGTTCCTGAAAATAAGCACTTGTGCTCAACAGTTTTGCTACTTAAACAAATAAAAAAACAAACAAACAAAAGAATGAAATATGTTCCAAGAATATATAACCTTCAGTGGTTCAACCTGGTAGTTCCACAAAAGAAAAAAGTGCTCAAGTGTTTATACCAGTGCAGTCTAATCAGGGGAAGGGATTTCAAAGTAACAAGCTCGAAACCCTAGCTATATTATAACTGCAGTCACTATGTCAGCATATGGGCGAGCTACTAACACTGGTAACCTCAGTGAAACTCAATTTTATGCATCTAATTACTACTACAGTGTATTAGGTAATATAAAGTGTCTTGGAACATTTTGAATATAAAAAGGTACTGTGTAGCCATTTTCTTTATTTTCTTCTCAAACAGCCAATCAGAGAAATCCTACACAGAATTACAAGGCAATAGGTGGCCAGTATTTAGTATACTGTACAAGGGTATATAAGTGGCACAAATTTTGTACTGCCAGACCACATGACTGAAACCATAGCTAGCTTATCTACTACCCAGTGCAGAACTTTCTGAACTGACACCTGCCAACATTAAGAAAAAGCTGTTCTTTAAATCTTTATAATTTGTAGCAAACAGCTTATAACACAATGTGGTGAACAGATTGCTTGCTACAGTTAATTTGCTCAACTACAGCTCACTATGTTTTAGTGCTTCACTTATAGTCTTAATTCATAAATGCATCACAATACTGCATTCCGACCCATAACTCTAAGCTGTCTAGAATTTTGCAGAATGTTCCTGATTTTACCTCATATTTTTGTCCTGCCTCTCCTTCTGGTAAATCACTGAGAATTACAGTCAACAATACCAGATGTTAGAGCTTCATACTTTTTACTGTTCAAAAAATGCATGTTGATGCAAAACAGTAACATTTAAAAAATGTTCACCGATTTTACTGATTTTGGCCTTTTGTTCCCCCATTATTTTTTTGGCTTTATCCATAATTCTTAAGCAAAGAAGTTGAGAAGTATACTTCTAGCGTCCCTTTCCCTGAACGACTGAGGGGATTGAAAAATAAATAAATAAATAAAAATCAAGCAGCTTGCTAAAGTTAAACTGTCATACATTGAGTGATTCTATGCTTCACCAATTGCTGATCGTATTCTCTAACAATCTTCCTCTGGGGACAGCTGCCCCCTTTGCCCATCCTAATTATGACTCTTCACATGATGTCCCAACTACAGCTCTGGTACCCTCTTTCAAAACAGCACTGAGTTCTTGGACAGAATAAACAAGATTCTGTTATTTTTTTCTACTTTAAAATAGTTTGTATTTTAAGTCACTGACAATTTTTCAACACACTACTCTAGTCCTAGTGCTGAAAAAAGGGTTAGACGAAAATGTTAACTGACCAATACAGAAGTAAGACAAGTAGCATATACTTATATAACCATGACTGTTACCCACTCTAATATTGTACAGTTGCACTTTTGCCAGCAAGGGGGCTCTGTAACCATACACACACACACACACACACACACACACACACACACACACACACACACGCACACACACACATGCGCATATGTATATATGTATGTGTGTGTGTGTGTGTGTGTGTGTGTGTGTATATATATATATATATATATATATATATATATATATATACATATGCGTGTGACATATATATGTCTTCAAAGTTGAGGAGACAAAGCACAATTAGAAATTGGGGTTGTGTATTAAAGTCTGCTTACACTTCAACGCACAAACAAGTGTTTAGAGTAAGCAGTTAGAACATGAGCGACTGAAATATGAACAACTACGGCAGAACCAATACGTAATATGTGTGAGACACTACATGTCAAAACAATTTAACATTTCTAGAACAAGTGGTCAAGTATGCCAAAAGTTCAAACAAAGTTTTATATACAATACCTGAATCATTAATATAAAAGATCACGTTTTCTCCACATGCCCCTGTTCGTCTCAGTGTTTTAAATGAGTCAGTGTCTGGGTATACCACATGTTTATATAACAGATAGACAGATAAACTGCTGAAAAGTGGCATTCATTGAAACTTCCACTTACTTGGAACTGTCTCTTTCAAAGTGTTACTGCATCTCTGAGACAAATATTTTGGGAGAGTAGTTGTGGTCTTTAACTTCCATACGCCCCCTTACTTAATATAACCAGCTCCAGGGTTCTCCAAGACTTTAAATGGGATCTGTCCAATGTTCAATGAAATGAATTACTTGACAAAACTATTTAAAATCAAATGTTTGCAGGTCAGATAAGTGTGGATTTGGGAAAGAAATGCCAAAACCTTTAGATAATCTAAAGGTTTCAGCTTAGGGGATAGGAATGTTTGTAAGAGTACAGGCTGGTTAGGGTGAGGGTAGGGTTAAGTGAGAACGTACTTGTGCAGCATGTGTATGAGCTGTATTGATTAGCGTTACCATTTCAGAAAGGATTTTTGAAAGGTAAGATGCAGGTCTAGGGTTAACAGGTAAGGTTGGCAAAACTAAAGCAATGAAATTACTGTGTCCTTTGTACAAATGCATTAGTATTATTTCACCTAATGATCTTGTGAACCTGTTTACTTTATACATTAACTTATAACAGAGTATAACTCCTCCTTTTTTGCCATTCTAAAAGGAGTTTACTTCCCTAGAATGTGGTCAGAGACAATTCAGTAGATAAATCCCTGTATGTAAGGGTATGTCTTATCATGACAGATTATGGCAAATGAAATATAAACCGAAAAACAGAAAATCAAACAGTTCCAAGTATTGAGGACCACCCTGTTTCAGGAAGTCAGGGGATAGAAAATGTAAGAAAACATAAAGCTACTTTTACCAGTTCCTATAGTATTACATTGGGATAAAAAAAGCTAGGCTTGAAATGACCTCAGAGTTGATAGCCTGGTAATCTTCTATGACCCTATGAGTTTACTAACATTATACTCACAGCCTCCATGTTGATCATCAATTCATATCCAGAAACAACAACATTTTTGGCACCATAATTAAAATATTGTAAAGGATTCATATAGCGGCGTTCACTAACTGTCATAAGTCGACCTCCTTGGCCCTCACACACCATGGTTACACTCAATAGGAGGAATATACTTATGACATGACTAATTTTTAGCATTACAAATAATGTACCATTGTGGACTGATTCTGTTATTAAGCAGTCATCTGCCTGAATACAATAAAGGGACTGAAAAACACTGAACTGGCTCCAGGCTGCTTCTTGCCTATTAACTAAGTTTCTATCTGGACAGATCTGTCTGCTTAGATTAACATACTGCCTCCATACAGCTTAAAGAAAAGGAACTATGGACTCAAGACACTGGGGAACTCCCCAGCAGGCCACTTCAAGGATATCCATAGATATGGACCATTTATCCAGGAACCAAGACAACATTGTTTATTATGTACCCTGCTGGTAAAATAACCTTCTGTTTTCTTATTATGACAGATTACATACCTTTCCTCTTTTTATGCATCACATCAATATATAAGGGGCAAGTTACTTTTAGCACACACATCCCTTATAAATGATGAATTAATGTTGCTCCTCACAAAATGAGAGACAAACAGCACAAGAGACTTAAGTTTTATGGCTGTCACTTACAAAATTCCAAAGTTTCTCATACTTAAGAGACAGAAATTAAGTGACCCTTGCACTATACTGGAATAGGCTTCCAAATGATATCAAAAGTACTGATTCAATAAATGTATTCAAAAATGCCTTAGATTTCTGGGTTGGCTTGCACGCTTTTAATATATCAATTTTGGAGTCTGTGTTCTGATTTGGCCTGCTACAGCCTGAACACAATTAACAACTAAACTATGAAACCATACTAATGACAGAAGGTATTGGAAGCATGTTTGCATCATACAAAACTTGCAACATGTGTGGGACCAACAGATGGCACTGTTACACCAATTACTTTTAACCCCAATTGGATTACACTTGGATGGCAGATTAGCAAATACAGCACACATTTACCATATACCTTTAAGGCCAACTGCTTCTGAATACTAACTGGTGCCAGTGATGGGAGTCAAACCGCATAATGCTGGTGTCGTTAGATTCAAGAACTGGTGGCAGCAGTGAGGGGGCTTAAAGGTTGTAGCTCGTCACAATCATTAAGAGAAGATGGTGCTGATGAAGGGAGGGAATTAGCAACCTACACATAACAGCAAACAGTCAACAGAATGTTAACTACACTATCACTGTATTGTAGAGCCACACAAAAGTATTACTGCATCTGAACAGATGGAGGCAATCAGGCAGCAGTGAAACTTATGTACAGCAAAATTAGAAATGGGAGTTAAACAACCAAAGCTAAACAGCTGTTATGCATTCTTGTAGTGCCAATAAAAAAGCTAAGTCAAGAAAATAAGCACAAGATAACTACAAAGCATACAGAGTAAAGATTTCAAAGCCTGAATGTCATGGGTGCTTCGCACCATGCTACAAATATCTGAGAAATTCATTAAGATGCTAACTATAAATTTACTTTTCCTCACACCTTTAGCCTTTTGGCTTCCGGCTCAGACTCATCAATCCATGGTTCATGTTGACTGATGTCAAGGGAGCTGTTCTCCACCATCTGCTTTGGCAGGTTTCTGTGAAATAAAAAATAACATGTCAGTGGAGTCAAAAAGAATGGTGCTGTAAAGTATAAATATGGTATGGTTTTAGTTCTGCACCATCATCATACAGTGAACTTGGCTGATGAAATTAAAATTCTCTACACGTTTTCCAATACTACAGAACCTTACTGCAAATTACTGAAGTAAACCACACAGGATAATATCAAATTATCACAGTCCTTTATGGTAAATCAAATGGTTTTACTCTCTTCTACTTCCCAAAGTATAAAAAACTTACAACAAGCCTAACACAAAACTTGTCTGTATTCACACAGCAAAACTAGATCCCCAACACATTACATTTAATCTAGACTGACCAATCTTCCAGTCATACAGAGTTTTTAATCACATCTACCCTCTCCCTGACAGCTACTCCTCAATCCATATGCTTACTTGAGGAATATGATTCATTACTGGATAATTTCCCACATTCTAGTGGAGGCATCTCTTAAGGCACTATTCAAGATCCGTCTGGACAGTACAAATAAGTATTAGGCCTCTCCAGTAGGATATAGAACTTGTGAAGGTAAGTGGTTCAGCCCAGTGTTACCGAGCCAGCTTTACTGTTATCTTTCATTGCAGTCAGCAGCCTTCCTTCTCTTCTACAGGGTTGATAAGAGTTTCATCAGTTTAAGAAATGAATATCTAACTCTTATAGATTCACAGGAGTGTACTAGGCTAATGACCAGTGAGACCTTTTTAAGCCTATCCACACATCCCAAATCTCTGACAAGTTCTGGTGCCCTTGGTAAGCATAAGCAGGGACTTGAAAGATAAAACATTTACAAGTAAAGTCCTGAGAGATGAACTATCTACCATCTGCCTATGTCATTAGGGACACGGGTATCAAAACTAGTAATGAATTTCCTATTCCCTATAAAACTGTCCAAGTTACACTTGAAATGGGTTTGGCAAGAACTCTGTTTCAAATGGATGAGGAGCGTATTCCAGAGAAGGGGAAGTCACTGGGATCCATACCTTCTCTCCAGCAGGTACTATTTATATTATAAGCAAGGTCTAAGTCTTTACATGGGGTAATTTAGATGCTGTTTGTTTTGCAGATGCAGGAGAGGAAGCCAGTCATGGTGGGGTCTGACAATGCCTTGTATGCCAGGCACAGATTTCCTCTCAACAGCCTCTAAGAGACAGAATACAGGGACAGGGCTTTGAGGTGATCTGCAGAGGATATATAACTTATGCCCTGCATTCTTTTAGTGAGGAACTTCTGTGGACTTTCCAATTGCTGGATGTGCCATGTTGGGTATATACCTAAGGGGGCACTGCACTCAATGATAGGTCTGATTGACATCTACAGTGGAACAATGACCTCCTTGGACCTACATACCATACCTTTGTTTATAAGTCGCACACCATAGATTGATTTCCTCACTAATGTAGACACGCAATGGTCAAAGGCTAGATTACTGTCTAATGGGTGTCCCCAAGTCCCTGAATGTTGGTTGACTCTTTCCAGTGTGTTGTTAATATGACAGTTACCAGTGGTGGATGACTTCCAGTGGGCTGTTTTCCTTAACAGTAGAAATACTTTGGATTCTGGATCAAAGATTCTTACTTCTTTTCAAGATCAAATATTTTAGTTTCCTGGCCATGAACCAAAATTAGAATCATGTGAAGTTCTTTCTTTAAACTGATCTTACCACCGCACAGACTAGCATGAAATTTAGCACCAAAAAAATAACAGTGGATCATAAAATCAGCAAAATGTATGCTGCAACAGGCCAAGAGACACTGACAGTGGCATGAGAGACACCTCATCTGATACTGAGTCACTCCCATCTAAACTGGCTGGCATCTCCTAAGGTACTGATTCTACGAGAAATGTCAATCAAAAAGTATGAAAATAATGACAGTTCATGATTAGAATTATCTATTAAAATGACTCCCTAAGCAGAAACAACTATTACCTAACAATGAAATGGAAAACAGACTACCATTTAACAAGAAAGATCAAACAATTTCCACCCTCACTCACTTCATTCCGACTGCATCTTGACCAACTGGTTCTCGACGTTTTTGATTGGAGTCTCTTCTCAAAATGAAGCCTTCAGGGAACCATAATGTGCCATGTTTACGTTTGTGCTTTACAACAAGCACCGCAAGGAAAAGTATGATGATAACAATTATGACTGCTACTGCCAGAAGGTACATAAAGTTTGGCTCCACATCATGAGGAGCATGCAAACCTAGGAAAAGGAAAAAGAAAACATGTTACCAACTGCAAGTTGTCTGCCCTCTTAGCAGTAATGTTTAGAACTGGCATATGATGATGAAGGAGCTAGATTACCATCTTTGGCAATGGTGTCAATGGTTTGGTCATTGAATGGTATGTTGCAGAGAGTGGAGGGGACTGGACTGAACAGTGGATAAGCACTATGTGCAGACTAGGGAACTAACACTGCCAAAAATAAAATGCATTCTAGTGCCTACATGTTTAGCACACAACATTCATCTGCAGAATAACAGCAATTCAGTGCTCAGGCCTAGACCAGCACTACTACCTGAACCAGCGAAGGTCTAGCTGGTGAAGCTTGAGGCCAGGATAAATTACTAGTGACTCCTTTTTGAGCTTAGAAACAATATTAAGCAAGCTATAACAGGGACCGTAAGATGCCTTACCATATATACCTTTAAAGAGACATACTTAAAGGTTCTTGTCATCCTTTATGAGCATTTAATAGCATTCACCTCCTAAATCAAGAAGGGTTGAACATGATAACCCTGGAGTAAATTTGTATCTACCTATCGAGTCATCAAGACTAGCCTTATAGTCAAAGTAAGATAGCTATTAAAAGAAATTACATTTTATGAAGTTCTTGACAGCAAACAGAGCTGAAAGAAAACATGGTTGATCAGTATGAGTAATGACAGCCACTGCTCTGAAAAGGCTGCTATCTCCACCATCAACAGATCACAGCTTTCAGGGTTACAGCAGTGACTCTAGCTTTTGTGAGCAAGCAAATGACAGTGTACCATATAAAAAAAGATCATAAAGAGGGAAGAATGAAGGCAAGATCTGGTCTCAAGTAGGAGGCCACCTGGACCTAACCGATGCTATGCAACTTTATTTTCTTTAGAAGGACAAAAGCACAAGTCTAAAGACCTTAACTAGTAATTTATGTGGAGGAACACTGCTGTTAGGGATAGTCAAGAGAGACAGACCTGACAAGGAACAGGCAGTACTGAAGCAAAGAAGAACCACTTGCAGTTGTATTTTCTGGCTTCAGGCTAAATATCTTTAATAACTTAAATGTTTTGCTATTCATTTTCAATTATACACAATGACACAAGTAATTTAATAAATAAAGATTATAGTGTACATTTTTTTAGTTATATTGTCTACTCAGTTTTTCTCTGCAACTGCACCTAATGATGTCATAGTGGATACCGAGCAATGATTTACATATACCTGCAAAACATTATGGTTAAGAAACAACAAACTACTTTAGAAAAGCTGCATTGTGGTTTCATTACTACATCACCGCATGTTAATATTCAATTTGAAGTGCTCCACCTGCAAGACCTTGTTACACTGATGTTGTCTTTCTAGAAGATAAGAAACTCGTATGATGCATTTAGCATGGATATACTGAAGGCTGGATCTACTTCAGTAGCTCGAACATTTAAATGTTCGAAGACGATATGGCTGAGACCATAATATCGAACATTTAAAAAGTTCAAAAACATAAAAAAAGAAAAAAAGCAAAACTAAATCTGAGTAGCAGGGGGGCAAGCCCGCCTGCACCCCCCCCCCGCTACCTAAATATACCACCTCCGAGATTTACACTACATTGCGGAAAAGGGAAATCTTCCCATTCCGAACTGTACGCGGATCTCCATTCAGTCTGTTTGAACTTTTAAATGTTCGATGTTATGGTCTCGGCCATATCGTCTTCAAACATTTAAAGTTTGATCTACTGAAGGGGACCCACTGAAGGCTATATATTAATTTAGACAGTGAAGCATTGTTAGTTCAGTTTGTCAAGATGTCACGGTAGGAGTTTTCAGCTCCCGAAAGAAACTCAGGGGGCAATCCTTCTCAACAAAATACAATGCAAAAACAAAATTTTGCATCAAAAACTGTACAAGGTATTATATGTGGTAAGTAAGTTTAACCAAACTTCATGGGTTTTTCAAATCTATTTAAAAGGACTATTGCACAACCAAGTGCACTCTTCCTCTGTGCTGCCATAAATGGTGTATTCTTGCTCCTTTACGAAGTCGAAGGAAGACAGACAAGGAATTCAAATACAAGCTGTTAGTTCAGCTGGGTAAGGACTTCAGTATCTGAGTGATCTCTGTGGCAAGGTTGACATTTTGTGTGGATACATTTTCTGTGGATACGAGGAGCAATAGCCTTATTGTTTCTTCTAGACTTGCCTGTTGAAGACATGTCTGAGTGGCCGATGCATGTTTTTCAAATCTGTTAAAAAAACTGTTGCACAGTTAGGCATTTGTAAGCCACACATTCCTATGCCTTAACCTAGAAAGAAGACGACAGAGGAGGAAGTCACAAACATGTCCTTGTTTCATCTGGGCAAGGACTAACTAGACTGGCTCAGTGCTTCAGCATCAGTACTATACATCCTAAACTCTCTACATGGTCAGATTCATCCACTACCCTATAAAAATCATCTAAATAAGATACAACAAGAAAAATGACTGGAAGAAAAGTTACCTGCTTTAACTCCTATCAACCAGATCATGTTTAGCTGCATACAGCTGTACACATACCTCCAAGTGAACTCTCAAAGGTAAACTTGCCCACAACCAACATCAATTCAACCAAAAGTAAGCACTCTGTTTTCACTTGTCTTAACTCCAGTGAATACTCACTTCCAACAAAGGGTAAAGCACCTTGTTTTTGCTGACTAATTCTTAAGACATACTCAACTTTTCCACTAAAGGTAACCACTATGCTTCTCTTCCTTATCACTTATTACCTACTGTCTCTTGTTACAAAACTTCTGCTGTTCTGCTGCTGCTAACTGATTAATTCAGTCCACCATTTTTGATAACCATTCATTGTTATTGATGATATGATTAATTTAGATACTACCACTTGATTAACTGAAACTTTGATCTATTGCTACATCGGTACCAGTTGTTGCTATTCACAAAGCTATTTTTCTGTATTAATTGCTACCATTAGTTACCTTGCCCCAAGTTCTTTACTGTTAGCAATTGCTTCTAACTAAACTGGTATCAAAAACACAGCAATTACACATGGTTGATTGCTGACATTTTTACACCACACTCGGTTTCTACATAGCATTCCGCTCAGCAAGATGGTTAACTGATTCCATTTGAACAGTTATTACAAGAACATTGCACTTCATTTGCAGCTGCGCTATCTTTACTACATGTTTGTACTCTCTACAATTTTGAAGATGTTATACCCAACAGCAGACTATTACACATCATATCTGCTGTGGAGGTAACAGCAGATAATTCCAGTTACTAACAGTTACAGATGATCTGCTTTGTCCTTTGTACTTTGGTGGAAGTTATAACTGAAAGTACGCTGTTATACACTGTGGTAGTTATAGTAGTGCAGCCTGTTCTGTAATCAGATAAAACTCAAGAGTCTATTTAAGATATGTTACAGCTTTGTAGCCGCATAAACATAGCATTCTTTTTACAACCTTGTAGCTGCAGAAATGTAGTACTCCTTTTAATTAAAAGTTATAATTCTTAGTTGCTGAAATCTAGAACTTCCTTTTACTAACAGTTTTAACATTGTGCCTGTTGACTAAAGTCACTTTTCCTGTGTGCAGCAGCTGGAACTCTACTGGTACCAGTCCATTACCCTACCTTGCCTGCACCCAACTAGTACCACTACTCATATCAGTCCATTAGTCTACCTTGCTTATCACATATCTCTGTCAGCATGGGATCTCGGTCTGCTCTAACTCCTACTGTAGCCAGACTGCTTGCACTTGGCACATTGAAATAGTGTAGCAAATGTAGTCTGCTTACTGACAATTCATTGCTGCTATCCGACACCAATACAACCTGTGAGAGACATATTTATTTAGGTTGGAAACTAATATATTACATCAAACTACAAATGGTAACCCCCCCCCCTGCACAACAAACCACCTTAACTAAGCCTCCTACAACCACAACAGACCTCACCCAGTTAGCCCTAGAACGACACATACATCCATACCATGCATACATACTGCCTCCAAGAGGCTCCAGCGCTTTCATTAAAGCCCTTATTATCCACAACGTTTGCACCCATTTATGGTAATGTTCTAGTTATTGGTGATTCCACAGTTAGGTACACAGACTCCATCCTCAATAGGCTGGACAAGAACTGGGTTACAGAAAGATCTATGGTGCCAGGATTTATGATGTGTCAATAGTCCTTGCGTCCCTCCATCCTGGTAAGCATCAGTATGATCCGATGGTTTTCTCATGGAGGGTGAATAGTCTTAAGTTATCCTTTAACCAGAAGGAGAGGCAGAAAGACACAGCAGAACTTGCTATGCATATAGAGGCGGAAAAGACACTAGTCTTGAATGGAATTCTGTCATCTCTAAGACGGAAGCCTCATTTCAAAGAAAAAAAAAAAACAACTGGCTTTAACAACAGGCTGGAGAGCTGGTGTGCTTCTAGAAGTGTTCAGTTTGGACCAACACGAAAGGCAATGCTTGGTAAGCATTCCTGCTTTTCCAAGGATGGTTTGTCCCTCTCTCACTGTGGCTTTCACCTACCAACTTTTTCTACCCTCATATGTCCTTTACGCAGAGTCCATCTCCTCGACATCCTAACACAGCAAATTCTAAGACTAAGTCTTAACAAAAAGATTCCTAAATATGTGATGCCCTACGGCTGCTGAACACATTAATTCTGCAGTTTCTGCAACCTGGTTTCACTGTATTTATGGCACAACATCTACACTCAAGTTTACTGCTTATCACTCCTTCAGATCCACTGGAAATAATGGGAGAGTGTTCATATTCATCTGGGGCTCTATCACATCAAGACAAATCCCCCATGCTTTTCACAGAAAAAACAAAATGCACCAAGTCAGCTGTTAACAGGTTTGTCCTGCTTCTCTGAGACAAAAGATAAAATAGTTGTTCTGCCTATCTAATATCTTTGTTCTTGTGTAAGTAATAACTGATCTGCTTGTGTACATCTAACACAGGCACATTTTTTTGCCATTATCTCCCAGTTCTGCTTCACTACTTTTCAGTGAAAGACTGTAAGGGGATCTCTGCAAATTAAGGCTTGCAACTCAGAAATCTTTCAGGATGAAGCAATGTCCACTGGAAGCGTTGCCTTCCAGGATAAGAACTTAAGGGAAGCCAATGCTGCTGGTTTAAATGGATCCAAGTTATTTTTTCTACTACAAAGTTAAGAACCCATGGAAGGGGATAATCCTCCTTGCTTCACAGAAATGCAAGACTCCTTTAAGAAACTGCTTTACCAGCACATGACTTGCCAGGGATGGATTCAGATGCAGGCAGGCAGAAACGGCTGAAGCATGTCCTTTTGTAGTGGGGGTAGGGAAGTCCTGCAAAAATCAGATGGAACTGTTTGTTGTACCAAAAAGAAAATATCTTTTACTTTGCCAAGTATGACTTTCTTTATGTTAGGATTCCTGGCCTCTTTCATAATGTTATGCACTTTTTCTAAAAATGGATGCCCTAGAGGAGTAAGTGTGAAATTATCCATGCTGTAAGCATGAGATCTGGGAGGTCTGGGTGCACCAGGGCTCTGAACTACCTCATCAAAAGGTCCACTATCATAAGCAGAGTGTAACAGGATGCCTTCTCCACATGCACTAGGAGTGAGAACAGCACTGTTTCATCCAGAAAGGAACCAGGACAATAGCTCTGGGCCTTTCTACCTTTACCTTCTGCAGAAGTCTGGGTGTCAAAGGAGCTGGAGGGATATATTTTCAGAAAAGACTTTTCTGCAGTAAGGACAAGGTGTCTACCTGCTATGCTTTTCTTCATGGATGCAGAATTATGTTAGACGATGGATGCCAGTGGAGGTGAACAAGTCTTCCTTTGGTACCCCTATTTTCCCCATTAACCTGCTGAAGATAGTTTTTTTTCTGAAGCTGTTAGTTGTTGCTGGTTATTAGCATACTGAGGGTATCCATCACATTGTTGAGTTGTAAGCGAATGTACAAGGTACTGTAAATCATTTTTGACTGCAAAGCTAACTACCAGGTTATAGCACGGCGACTATGAAAAGGTGTTATGAATGTATTCCTGCTCATTTAAGTGACACATGACTGTGGTGCTTTCTGTGGACAGGTGCAGGATGCCTACTTTTCACATCTGCTTTACTGCTATCAGAGTTGTATCACTGCTAACATATCTTTGGCGCTGATATGCTACTTCCTCTGTTACTGGATCCACTAATTCTGCACCTTGAGGTTACAGCTTTGAGCCCCACTAATTCTGCACCTTGAGGTTGCAGCTTTGAGCTCCTGAGGTTAGGTTTGATGCAATAGTAGGCAGGGCTTGATTTTGATGAAAAGTCATCTACACTGGCCTCAATCTGGAAAGCCCACCTAACAATGACAACATGCATGGCATGATGAGGAAAATTGCTTCTTCATGGGTTATGAATCCTGTTTCAACAGACTCTTCAGGTACTAACAGATTTTCTTCATACAGAGTCTTAAAAATGGTACCATTAGAGTGATGGACACCATATAATCTACTAACATGAGAAACTTTGTTGTGTGAGCATTTACTTCTGGGATTACTACAGGAAAAAAATCCCTTAGGAATTTTACTTTTTTGGTAGATAGGAAGACCTTGTTCAAACTTTGTCAAATAAGGCTCCAAGAAAGACTCTCCTCCAAAATTTCAACTGTTCTGAAAATCAAATACAGAAAACTGGAATTCATTAAAACATAATATCTATTTTAATGCTTTAAAAGAATCAACACCTCTTTAACACCATTAGTAGTTACAGAAAAGTATTAAATAGAAAGGCACTTAATTCTTCGACCAATTAACATCTACAGAACCCAAACATTTTCTAATAACCTGCTTCACTCTTTACAGGGCAGAAGAGATACCGAAGCCTATACTGGCAACCAAAGAGTATATGACTTTGAAGCTCATTCTTTGACATGGCAGTAGTCTACTGCAACACACACACACACACACACACACACACACACACACACACACACACACACACACACACACACACACACACACACACAATCACTCCCTCCCACAAAATACATATGCCTATGGGCACTTTAGAAGAATGCCAATCAACTTATTCTGCACATCTTTGGGATGTGAGAGGAAGCCAGAGCACTTTGAGAAAACCTATGCAGAAATATGGAGGGTATGCAGACTCCAAACAGGCACCCCAACCAATAATTAAACTAGAGATTCTCTCTTTCTGTAAGGTGGCAACCCTACTTGCCATACCACTGTGCCACCTATTTTACAAATGTGTGCAAATGTATGTATACATATACACACAAGATGCTTATCCATACACTCAATAAACCACACATAATTTCATTACGACTACAAGATGGAAAAATAAATGAAAAACTAGTGGCACTGGAGTTAAAATGACAGCACTGATATCTGTTTTTAGTTCTACAGTTCTCCCTCAATAACTGTACACATACTCACTTTTGACTGACACAAGTGGGTAGGGGAGTGTCCCTTGAATGGCCTGAGAAGCCAGGAATGCAGCAGCTTCGTCTGTTGTAGAGAAACAGTCCCCAGATTGCTGGGTGCAGAGACGATTGTCAAGTTCCAGATATACCTCTGATCTGCAGCAAAGAAAAAGAAGCAAAACAACAATCAGTACCCTCACAAGATTCTGAAGGAAGAGGAGGGTAAATGCAAACTGCGACTTGACACCCTAGGTCATTAAAATGCATCTCCACTGACAAGAAAATGATTATTCCAAGACCAGATCCCTGAAAATTAAAAGCAAAAACCTTAGACAAAGAAACTCAAAATACCACATATCCTTGTGTTATTCAAATGCAAAGGAATTCTAGAACTCATTCATTGTACATGCTTTGTCTAAATGCATTTTGCTGTCAAAAAAATTTGATAGTTCAAAAATCACATTCATGTCATTATATTGACCTCCTGAATATTAAGTGCCATAACACCTAGAGTCAGAAGATCAAATCTGAAATTTAAAAACAGTTGTTTTTGCTGGAGGGCAGGACCCCCCCCTGTGCCCCCTACACTCCCTGATAATTATTTACACTATCTCTGAGAGTGCAGTACAGTGGGGAAAGGGCCAATTTCCTGATTCCCATTATACTGCAATCACACAATAAAGGGTCCCAGTTGGTAGGGAAAGGGCTAATTCCCTGATTCCCATTATACTGCAATCACACAATACAGGGTCCCAGTTGTTCCCATACTTCAAGATTTCCAACATCGACATATAGGATTTGATGTTTTGATACCTGACATTTCTGTCCGTCAAGCTGTTATCATGAACCTTTAAAAATCAGTGCCGTTTCTGAAACCACAGACTCAAGTTTGCGAGTTCTAAAATCAAAAATGTGAGACTGAAGGCGTGAGTGGGTGGGGGGCAAGTGTGAAAATTATCAAACATTAAAAGTGTTGCTGCAGGGTGGCAAGATCCCCTGTATCTAACTACACAATTGCTACTTATACATACTAAAACTCTTGGATTGTTATACTTTGGAGAAAGGGGAACCATCCAAAATAAAGTAATACATTTCCTCTTAATCAACCTTAACATTTGGCAATTCAAAGCAGTGGACTTATTCAATGAACTTTCAACAGGAAACACAATCTCCTCCTTCAGTTTGCACATGAGTTGTGCAAAATCATCTATCAGTACAGACCTACAAATTCTAGCACTCCTTTCCTGTTTCACAGTTTTCGACTCTCCAGTTATTTCAGATCTTCCCTAAAAGGCTCCATTATATCTTCCTGCTTTTCTCCAAGTGCTTTGGTGTTAAATGCAGACAGGTTTTTTTAATGCTAGAATCACCTCTAAAGCACATTCAGACCTGAGCACGACTGATACCACATAAGGACAGAAGGGGAAGATTGTTTTAAGGAGGGGGTACACCTCACTTGAGTCAAGGATGCCCCAAACACAGAAAATGTGAATGGTGAAAGGGAAACACTACTACAAAAGTGATCTACTCAAACATCTATTATTATATTAAGTTCTTAAACAACTGTATTGTGTTCTTCGTTTAGATCATTGTTTCAGTAGTCCAAACTATTGGGATAGTGACTGTGTCAAATTTTCTAGGAAATAATTTAATCCGCAAGATGGAGCTATTGTCTTTTTGAGTAATCTCAAATGTAAAACCCCTTTGAGGAAATGTTTAAGTGGCTACAAACATGTCACTAGTGAATTCAAAAGGATGCAGGCTGAAATGTTTGACAGTTACACTTTAATGGAAGGAAATGCAAATCATGAAACAATGAATTACAGAATCAGGGACAATGGTGCAGAGTGGAGATCCTTACTTTGTTTTGTGGCATCAGAGAGAAAACCTATTTTGTGTGGCTTTCTTAGTGGTAGGTTAAAGTATATCAAGCACACCCTCCAATGGTGCAGTATGGAGATCCTTACTTCTTTTTGTGGCATCAGAGAGAGAACCTATTTTGTGTGGCTCTCTTAGTGATAGGTTAAAGTATATCAAGCACATCTTCCATAAACTGATGCCTGAAGGACTAAGCTGTCAAGGTCTCCAGATCTGGATGTATGAGAGATCTCTTGTTCTGGGACAGGAGGTCCACCTGTAGAGGTGGCATACGCTGTTCTTCCTGAACATCTAAAGACTGGAGAAATTAAAGTTAATTAATTACTACAGACCTGAACTAGTAATTCTGTTCTCTTCTCTATTAGGACTAAGACTGACAAGATTTAACCCTAGCGAACAAAAACCTTCCCAGGCTACCCAGCACCTCCCCTTTTCCCACAAATCTGCGGCAAGGGATCCCTCTACTGATCTCTGAAGTCCACACAAGGTGCAGCAGAACTGCAGCCATATGTGGAAAGAAACACTAAAAGCATAAGATCTGTCAGGTCTAGGATTAGTGGAAGGAAGGAGAGTTTGGTAAAGAGAACAGAACTGCCAATCAAGCTCTACCATTGCAGCAAGTATGCAATGTTCATAGTTTAGGGTTTCATTCTCTTTAGAATTAGGATGTAATCCCAGGTGAAAACTCTTGGGTGGATCACCCTGAAAGGGGCAAATGAAAATCTTGACCTAGATATTACATCCAGCTCATACTGTCTTACAAAAGTATTCGCCAACGTCCACTTAGCCATTGTATTATCATCATTTACAGATGCATTTTTGATAAATGCCTGTAAAGTATAATCATAGCTCTCAATGAATGTACTTTGAGTACCTCTGGCAGTTGTTTGTTATTTTTATCACAACAAAACCAAACAGTCAGACAGCCATTTACACAGTGATAATTGTGACATTTTTTGCCCAGAAACGTTTTAGAATATGAAGGAAACAATGGGCAATCTTTACAAAATACTTGGTTCTGTCCAAATAAAATAATCTGCCTGTGAACATCCATACAATGTAACATTTTTTTTTTTTTTTTTTACAGGAATGATTTGGAAAGAATAATAGTAGTTCAATAGACTGATTTAGGTTAGTTTCCATTGCTACCATTGGGATGAAATAAAGAGTACTTCTCATGAACATACTACTATTGTGGAATACTGTACAAGACACATCAACAAGAAACAAGGTCTTCCAGGACAGACGCTTTAGGTCTGCTGAGAACACAGGCTAAAAAGGAAACAGGTTTTGTAGAAAAAAATATACACCCCAAGGTGGTAGAGGATCCATGCCTGGAGTGCACAAAAGAAAAGTGTCTTTAAAAAATATGTGCAGACTTTTTAGGAAAGCCAATAAGAGATGCAACTCTTTCATGAAAATTTAATATGGCCAACAAAAGAACCTTTTTGGCAAACACATGAACCTTTAATGGATGAAGTCGAGTTGAAAATGATGGACAGATGCTAAAGTACAGCTGGAACTGGGGTTATGAAGAAACCAATACCCCAGCTCACTGATCAAATACTAAAACAACTGCATTTATTTTAGTATGTTTTTCTTGTGCCAGGTTGCTGGGAAGAGGAAATGGGTTTGGATCACTCAGTCTGGACAAGCAGGGTTTCAAGCAATCCTCAGAATTCGAAAAACCATGCAGTAAGATGAGGGCAATGCGAGTCCAGGTGAGGCTTGCTGGATGAGTGAATAAGATGTGCCCTGGATGCCATCAGATACAGATGCCTGTTCAAGCAATAAAGCCATAAAAGTGGAAAACAGACTTATTGGGGCCACAATGGAGCTATTAGAATGACTTTGGCCTTGAACGTTTTGATTTCCTACAGTAATTTGGGAGTAAATAAAAATGGGGAAAAGCTTTTTTTCCAAGAAACATCTTTATTAAATTATCACTTATGACATAGGCAATCGTACATTTATTTAAATGAAAACAAACCATACTGACATAATCTTAGTTGCAAGCATTTTACATCACAAACCATACTGACATAATTTTAGTTGCAAACATTATACATCACTTATAATCTACCCAATCACTGTCAGTCAAATATTACATAGGTCATTCAAATCCTGACTTCTTTTAAGCCTCATTCCTCCCTTGTATGTATTGTTCCCACAATTCCCATTTTTTCCTTTGCAATTTCCTCCTCTACCCTTCTCTAGAGTTGCCAATTCCAGTTGTTTCATCTCTGTTACTATATTCACTACTTCGAGTACAGTTGATTTAGACTTTGATTTCCATTTTCTAGTAATCGCTTTTTTGGCAGCAACCATAATTAGACTCAGCAAGGCCTTACTATGTCTAGGCAATCCTGATTCTGTATCATAACTCAGAAAAATTATTTCCTTAGTTACAGCAATTTGCTCACCCAGTATCTCTGACAGACTAGACCGCAGGAAATCTTTAGTCTGTCAACTCATCACACTAACAGATAATACTTTTCCAATTCCCTCCTTCTTCCTATAATACCTACAACATTTGCTGTCTACCTAAGGAAACATTCTCTGGAGTCTACTTGGGGTATACAAATATATATGTAAACATTTCCAGGCAAAAATCCTAAGTCTTCTAGATTTTGTTGCATATCTGGGATACATACATATACCCCCATAAGTTTCTTAGTGAATTGCTATTCCAATCTCTCTTACCAATCCTTTCTAACCTCCTCTGATTGATTCTTACAGTTATCATGCAATATTTTATATGCTCTATTAATTATTACTTTTTAATGGCAACTTCTGTTCTAGAGTCTACTAAAAACTCTACCAGTGCTGGTCTTTCATTTGGGAGCCTCCTATTTATTTTTCTTTGTCTACACTCTGATATCAATCCTTGATAGAGAAGGCAGTTTCTAACCTGCAGTCCAGAAATTTTTTTGGTGTCTTCCCATTCTGTTACCCTTCCCTCTCTAGTTATTTGCTCCCAATACCTTGGTTCCTTTGCCAATTTTCTCCAATAAATTCCAGCACTCTCTCCTGTTGTCTGTATCCCTAATTGCAGTCATCCCTATCGGCAGAATCTCCTTTCCCACACTGGCTTAGTTCTTAGAATATTTTCTGCTACTTTACGAAATATAATATTCTATATGATTACTGTTATTCTCCTTAAAGGTATGCATCCAAAATCCCAATCTCTCCTTGTTTTTTGAGCTTCCCTCCTGTTTCATCTTCATCCTTTTCCAATCTGAATTATAGGTTTCTGCTTGTACTATGCATAACAGTCTCAACTGTGTAGCTCTGAAATACCCCTTTAAATTGGGTAATCACAATCAGCCTTGTTCTATTGGAAGAATCACCTGACCCACTTGACTCTTGCCATCTTCCCCTTCCAGATAAAATCCTTCAGCTTTGTTATCCACAACTTCTCCTCTGATTGATAAAACTATGTCTGACCTGTGTATAAGACTAAAGGGACTAAAAACATTTTAACTGCTTAAATCTTACTATCCATATCCATAAAACAGATGTATTAAGATCAAAGAAAGAAAAAGACTGCAGAAGGTCAATAAAACCCCAAAAGTCAGAAGTCTGATAAAACAAATGAACACAGTAATTAGGACTGTCCATAGAGATCCATGCGATATAACAGAAGTAAGCAGGCTATACCACTGTGCAGCAAAATTAATAACTGATAAAGTTCTACCACAAGAACACAGGGTAGTGAAGGAAAGGAAGGGAGAAATTGAATACCATCATGGAAGTATCGAATAGAGAAAACTATAAAGCAATTAAGACAAGAAGTGTCACTGTTAGAAGACTATAGAAGAGGGAACAGATCAACAAAAATACTAAGAAAGATAGACGTGATAAAAGCAATGTGCAGTATAAGAACAGACCAGGATCTATCATACACAATCACAAATAAACTAAAAATTTCAGCACAGACAGAAAAACCTAGAAGATATGCAGATAAATATAAAGTAAAAGCACAAAATAAGCAATTTATTAATGACCAAAAAAAGTTTTATAGAGAATTGGGAAACAACATAAAAGACACGGAAAGACCGCCAAAAAAAGAAGAAATAGATACATTTTGGAGAAGTATCTACGAAGATCTTATGGAACATAATAAAGCTGCTAAATGGACAGAAGTAAAAGAAAGAGTAAGAAGTTTAAATGTACAGGATATGAAATGGGATGAAGTAACAGCTAGAGAGATTGAAATAAAGTTAAGAAAAGTCTCTAATTGGAAAACCCCAGGCCCAGATGCAGTATCTAACTTTTAGTTAAAAGTAGTAACATCTTTGCACAGAGATTTAGCCATGAGTAAGAGATATTTATATGTGCACCCTGAACAGACACCAACCTGGCTAACATAAAAAACAATGTTCCTACTTAAGAGTGAACCTGCAAGCTACCCTTAAAATTATAGACCAATGACTTACCTTCCGACAACGTACAAACTATACATGGGAACTGATGCTGAGAGAGTCTATAGTCATTTAGAAAAAAACCTCAATTACGGCAATAGAACATAAAAGAAAGTCATATGGAACAAAGGATATTTGTTGTTAAATAAAGTCATAGTGGAGAAGTGTAAAAAGGGGAAGAATTTAAGCATGGCATGGAATGACTACAAAAAAGCATTTGATAGTATCCTGCATTCATGGATAAGAGAGTGCTTAAAAATGTATAAGATACACCATACACTGACTGACTACATTGCAGTGACCATGAAACAGTGGCAGACCACTTTGCAATTAAGCCATGATAAAGGACAAATTATTAGCCCAGGGATAAAAATTCAAAGGGGGATATACCAGGCTGACTCTGTCACCGCTGCTATTCTGACTTGCCCTTAACCCATCATGCTGTCTACTTAACAGCTTAGGCTATGGTATAATATGGCTCCTAGAAAACAACAAAGTGTAAAGACTTATCATCTCTTTGTTGATGATTTAAAACTGTATAGCTCATCAGATGAGGAACTGAAAGCACAACTGCAAATTGTCAAAACTTTTTTAGATGATATGTCATTTGGTCTTCACAAATGTGCAAAAGCAACCATTAAAGCAGGAAAACTGCATCACCAAGAAAACATCAGTTTAGGACAAGAGTGTGATATAAAAAAACTTGAACAAGAGGAAGTGTACAAATATTTGGGAATTGATGAAGGATCAACAATAAAACATGAAGAAATGCGAATAAAACTTAGCAAGGGGTACTTTAGAATACTTAAATTAATCCTGAAAACAGCACTCAAATCTAGGAACAAAATCCAAGCTATAAACCAATTTGCGCTTCCTGTCCTAAGTTACAGTTTTGGAGTGACTGACTGGCCCCAAAATGTGTTGGGCAGATTAGACAGTAAAACAAGATGCTTCATGCTCATCGAATGATTTATAAAAATCAATGCATACCAAGATTATATACTGCCCGTATTGAAGGAGGGATGGGCCTCCTTGAAATTGATTACATGCATAGATCTGCATTGTGGGACTCCACACACATCTGCTGACCTCACAAGAACCAAACGTAGTGAAAGTTTTGAAACATGAGGAGAATAAATCTAGGATGACTTCTCTGCTTAAGCTAGCAGAAGCATATCGGCATCAAGCAGGAATGGAAATCAAACCAAAAGCCGATAAAAACTAGGCAGCAACTGAATGTGCCAAAACACAAAAGAAAGAATATAAGGTAAAGGATCAGATGAGAAGGCAAGAAATGTGGAATATGCATAAATATAGTTGCAAGTATAGAAAACTTTTGGAAGAACTTCATGTTGATCAGGAATGAATGCAGGAATGTTAAGGAGAGGCGAATTCAAACCAAGAGATGAAAGGTTAATATTGGTGGGACAAGATAGTGGGTTATGTACACGCTGGTTTACAATGTCCATTGAACATGTGGGAGAAACAGACAAATGTAGGTTTTGCAAAACAGAATTGAAACAGTTGCACACCTTGTTAATGGTTGTGACATGCTAATGGCAGAAGGACTGCATACTGAAAGGCATAATAATGTGGCGAGACAGCTGCACTGGGGATTGTGCAAACATTACGGTACTGAAGTGGTTGAAAAACACTGGAAACATAAGCCACAAAGCATCATAGAAAATGATGAAGTCTACATCACATGGGATCATCCAATACCAACAGTTCAAAAGATAGATGCTACAAAACTGGATGTAGTGGTCCAAGAAAAGAAGACAAAAGTAGCATTGATCATTGAAATCACCACACCCAGTGACTACAGTGTCCTGCGCAGAGAGAGAGACAAAGTCATAAAATCCTCAGGATTTGCAAGTAGAAATGAGAGCAATATGGAAGAAAAACACTCAGATAGTTCCAAAAAAGTAGTAGCAATGGGTCTTATAAAAAAGAGTCTACAATCATATTTAGATATGCTACCAATACATGTAACTCTGTATGAATTACAGAAGGAGTCATTACTTGGCACATTGCGAGTGCTGTGAAGAGCACGTTTGGCTGACAGAGAGTGAAACAATACTAATTTCATGAACTTAATCGTACTTTGACTTTGAAATGGGGTTCATTTCTGTCATGGTATTAGAAACCCAAATGATTTGGAGAAATTAAAAAGGCAGAAATTTCTCAGTTTTTGTATGACCTTTTGTTTAGTCTCTTCCCACATATCCTCAGCTGCCACACTGGAATAATTTTTAATCCATACTCCTAAATACTTAATTTTATCATTTCCCCATAAATATGGATATTGCTGAACAAATGTGTATATGGGTACATAATTCACTTTTATTGCCTTTGTATTAATGTCATTAATTTTGTATCCTGAAAAGATCTGAAACTGTCTCAAAATGTTCCACACCACTGTAATGTCCATTTCTGGTTTTATCAGGTCTAATATAATATCATCTGCAAATAGAGCCAGCTTTTTTTGACTACCATACCAATTATATCCTTGAATTTCTGAGTACCTTATTTTCTTTTCCAATGGTTCTAAATATAATGCAAATAACAAAGGGGAAATATGACACCCCTGCTTGAATCCTCTGCTCAAGCAGAAATTATCAGAGAGGAACCTGCCCACCTTAATTTTTGCCTCCAATCCCTTATATATCCTCCTAATCAACCTTATAATTTTATCAGGGAATGCAAATGCTTCTATTGCTCTGCTCATAAAGTCTCAGCTTACTCTGTCCAGTGCTTTCTCTGCATCAAGACCCACTAACAACAGTGGTATTTTCTTACACTCTGTTTCCTTCTGGAACATCAGTGTTCTGCTAATGTTCTCCAATTTTTGCCTCCCCTCCACAAAACCACACTGATCCATAGCTACCAATTTTTGGCATCACTTTTGCCATTCTTTTAGCCAATATAAACATAAACCCTCTATAGTCACGGCTTAGTATTGAAATGGGCTTGTATGAAGCTGGATCTGATGGCTCTTTCCCCTCTTTAGGTATTACAGCTACCACTGCTTTCTTCCAGGATGCTGACACTTCTCCTCCTACTAAAATACTGTTAAACAAAATCTTCCAGATCTTTATCAGTTTTTTCCTTCCTAGCTTCCAAACTTCCACAGGAATACCACCTACTCCTGGGCACTTTAAATAATAATAAATGTAAATGTATTTTTTCTTTTTTAAGAGAGTTATACGTGCTGTCACTTCCCTGGCTGTGTTTCTGCTTTGGTATCTTGCACATTACACAGTTTTGATTTTTGGTACATTACCGAGCAGTTAACTCCCAAGGGTTTTTGTGTTTTTTGAGGTAATTCTTGTTACTTCTTAACCATATCTCCCTTTCTTTTATTTCCATCCTATTTTTAAACTCCACTTACATTTTATCCCACTCCTTAGTTATATTTTCAGAAGAAATTTCTATCTTCTCTAATAGCTCCTGAATAATTTCCATTACCCATTCCTTAAATTCATCTCTTTTCAATAGATAGGTGGGAAAGAGACAGTGTCTCATATTTATTTCATTACTACCCTGTGTTTTTATTTTAGTTATTATTGGTGCATGATCTAAAATAGTTATTGGGTGCATTCCAAGGCCTTCAATTAAATGCACATGATCCTGTGAAATGTAAATTCTGCCTAGCCTAGCAAAGTTTTTGTATCTTTGGGAATAATATGTAAATTCACTCCAAACTCCTAGTATTGAATTCACATCTTCCATGCCAAATATTTTCATAAATGTCTTCAAAAGTCTACCCTCCTGTGTTATACTTTCCCTTCTGAGCCCCCCAGACACATCTTCACTGTTGCAAATCACATTCCATCCCCACCTATAAGTAATATTCCTTGCTGAAAGCTGATTACTTCTCCCAGAATTTCCTTAAGTTGCATTATAGCAGTTTTAGGTGGAATATAAATACATGCCAGTGTAATCTTTCTCCCTTGACAATAGTCCCTTAGTACTACAAATCTACCATTATCTGTTTTTACCCTCTTCTATCACACTCTGGGGCAGAGGTGAGATGAAAGAGAAGAGACCAGAACTGACTCTTATCCAAATGTTCAGGAACCTCAGAGACTCCTTTGATATTTTATATATGTAGATAGACATCTTGGAGAGCCAAAGACCATCCAAAAGGCTCTTCTGGAATGCAAATGGTTTAGGCCACTATCATCTAATATGAGATTGAGGTCCTTTGTATTTTTGGGAACTAAAAAAAAAAAAAACTTGGACTAAAAGCTTAGCCTTTGTTGATCTGGCAGGACCTACCAGATGGCTCTTTTTAATAAAAGGTGTAATACTTTTTGGACACAGCTCTTTGATGGAGGGGGAGAACATTGGGAAGGGTAGAGACTGCAGTCTGGGAAGGATACAGAACAGACTTTGGATACAATTGCCCTCATCCATTTGATCTGTGTGATGGCCACCCATGAGGATAACTGAAGAGATAGATGGCCTGCAGTGGCTTCAGAGACATTAGTGACAATTTTTCTTTGTACTATTTCATAGGTTCACAATTATTTCAAAGCAATTTAGTCTTATGACCATATACACTTTATCAACCCTAAGACCATATCCTCTCTCTCAAAGAGGGTTAAACCAGTCAATCCCAGTGTAAATTTCCTGGGATACATGCAATCATCCAAGTTCCATTTGAAGGATACTAATGAATTGCATTGTTTAACTTGCAGGGGAAGTCCATTCCAGAGATCAGGGAGGTGCTACATGATAAACAAATGAGGTTCATCTGTTGGTGAAGTTTTTAGGTCCTTATTTCTGGTGTTAGCTGAAGTATTATATTTGCAGAGATACAGGAGATAAAGGATAACTTGACTTCCCAAGGTGTGGTAGGCTAGGCACATGTCTCGCCTCAAAGTTTGTAAGATACTGATTTGAAAGGACAGTGTTTCTAGCCCCTCCTGGTAGCTCAAGCTTTAGCCTTGCGGTCTTCTTGGTTAGAAAACTTTGTGGCCTTTTTAGCTGCTTGACAGGTCTAATGAGGTAAATCTGGAAGGGGGTGTTGTACCCAATAACTGGCCTAATCAAAGCTGAATATAAGGGAATAACCTGCTTAGATCTGGATAAAATTCCCTTGGTGATTATTCATGCTATAAAGAAGGATTTCATGATTGCTGTCACATAAGATTAAATACAGGGAGTTATCAACCGAAGTTAAAAGCTTGCTAAATATATTTTCATTTTCTAGTGGTATGCTGGCAATACAGTAGGCTGAGGGGATGGGTTGTTTACGAAGTGCAATGATACTACATTTTTTAGCATTTAATTTTATCCTATTTTTAGTAAACCAAAAGTCTGAGGAAGAGTTCTTGCTGAAGAGTGCAGGTATCACACGGTAACTTAACAATAACTCCCAGTTTACAACAGACTGCAAACTTAGTATGCCAGAGATCCTGGTTCCCTGTATGAAGACCAGAAAAGTAAACAGCAGAAAAGAGGGGTCCCAGCACTGAGTCCTATGGTATTCTACTGGTCACCTTCACACTTTCGGATGAGATGCATGCAATTCGTACTGTATGGGTTCAGTCTTTTAGCTGGTTTAGTATGAACAGCACCACTCTGGAATCCATTTATAAATCATTTACCTTCCTTATAATGCCAGCATGCGGTATGGTGTTGAATGTCTTGGCCAGGTCTAGATATACTGTCAAATGTCTTTGTGATTTTAACTCTTTTGGGCCTATTGCACCATTCTTGTGTTTGTCCTGCTTGTGTCTGCAGTGTGAGTAGTGTAACTAGATTCTCCTTTTCATGCTTGCAGCCCCTATAGATGCTCTGTACAACAAACATTACTATCTGCTTTGGTTCAGCAGTTAAAGATGCACAATCATGAATGGTATGTTTTATGATTGTGCACCTTTAACTGTATGTAAAAACAGTAAATTCCCATTTGTTAAAATGAAGTAAAATGGAGGTTATTTGTTACTTTATAAAGTGAACATCTGGCTGATTCCCAAGTGCCCAAGCTGTGACAATAGGAGGTATTGCCAGCACAGCTAGCTGGAATTTTGTAAATACTTACATGTCATTTGCGAATAATCACACTGATTTATACAAGATGCGTATGTTACAAATATATTAGAACTGTATGTCATGTGTATACCAAACTGATTTGTGCAGATGCTTGTGTTATAGAGGTATATGTAAAGTGCTTGTGTTTTTTTAATTTCCCCATAGTGTGCTTTACTGGACAGAACAGAAATGTACACGCACTAGTTATTTATTTTATTTTATTTATTTTACATTTGTTAACTAGGTAGAGTCTGGCTGGGCAAGTAGCCCGTTTTCAGCGTAGACCCGAGGGGATAAGTTCCATAACAATAGTACAAAAAGATTACAAAAAATTTTAAAAGATTTACAAGCAATATACAAAAAGTCAGTTGCCAACAATCACAATTTACAAAAAGGGAATGTAAAACAGAAAACATTACATTTCTTAAGCCTTACTACAGACAGTAATATGAAACTCATTATATATATAACTAAGTTATATATAACTAAGTATATATAATATACTATATAGCATATATAATATACTATACAACTAGTATATCTAGTATATATAATATAGTATATAGTATTTGTGTGTGTGTGTGTGTGTATATATATATATATATATATATATATATATATATATATATATATACGATATATAACTAAGTTCGCAGAAGATTGCAAGTTGGGAGCCATAATTAACTCCCCAAGTGATGTTGACATCATACAGAAAGGCCTCACTGAGACCAATAGCCAGTGTCAGAACCATGGCCTTAAGCTCAATGCCAGAAAAAGTGTTGTCATCCCCTTTGGGAAAAACCCGGTTCCCATGAATTACCACATCGATGGTAGTCCACTAAACACAGAAGGCATCATAACAGATCTGGAAACAAAGGCTGACAGCAACCTCTCTTTTGACCACCACATTACCCCTGTGGTCAGAAAGTCCTTCTATGTGGCACATCTCATTACTAAGGGTTTTGCATCCAGGAAGAAAGAGGTCATTGTCTCCCTCTACTCTTCCCTCATTAGGGCCAGTCATGGAGTACAATGCCCCATTTGGCATGTGCCTTACTAGACACCTACAACTGGAGAGGCCGCAACAATACCTCACAAAGAGGAACTTGGGCCTCAAACACTTGTCCGATATGGACAGACTCAAAAAACTCCAACTATTCTGTCTCATATCTCCTACTTAGAGGTGATCTCTGCTTGACTTACAAAGCCATGTCTGACTCAACTCTGTTAGAAATGCTACATCTAAAGAAATCACAATCCCTCTGCACTACATGCTCCAGAGACCTCAACTTCATTACCACAATTAACAGAACAAGCTGGAGGAACAGGTTCATAAGCCACAGACTGCCCATGCTAGGAATAGACTTCCCATACATGTCAAGCTGAGTGCCTCACTGGCCGTCTTCAACAGAAATCTTGATGAGTGGATGGGAAATAGAAAATAAATTCACCCTGGGGATCATTCCAGTGGCATAACTTGACAAAGGCACTGGGAACTAAGACCGGGTGGGATGATGTCAGGGTAATCTCCTATGGGCTACGCTTGTAAAGGCTCCAGGGCCATTAGCCTAGTACACACCTATGAACCTAAAAAACATTGTGGTATTTTCATTTGGTAGAAGACAAGTAGACAGCAGAATAGAAAACATTTGATCGAAGGCATGAGAAATTAGCCAGGAGTATTACAGGAGTATAGCCATTGTTGAGTAAGGTATTTCTTTAGGAGTTTTTTGGAGCTATGACGATCTGTGTTTTAAGACATTCTGGGATAATATGTTCTACTGTTTGGCTACTTTGAAGGAGAAGAGAGAGTCACCAAAGTAATTATGGGACCTTGTAACCTTGAGTATAACTTTATCGGATGATCGAAGGGTCCTGGGGTTGATATTTAGCTACACTAGGTTGGACAGTGCAGGGCAGTTTTCAGGTTTGTGGATAATGGAGTGGGCAGTGGTGAGCTGATTGAGCAATAAAAGACAGGGAAATTCAAGCCAGTATATTTTTTTTTTGAAGAACAAGGCAATGATGGGTCCTGTTGGGTATATTAGCAGCACATTTTGCTATTTTGTTACAGCAGGAATCAAGTAGATGTAAATCAGACTTGTGCAGGTTAGTAAAAAGTTGAGAAGAGTAGATTTGCTAGTCTGGCATTTTGAGTATGGTAAGGTTTGACCCTGTATAGAGCACCAAGTTTGATGTGAACTTTCTTAATTGTGAGTGATATGTGTTTATTGCAGGTTAGGAGATTGTTGTCTACTGTGATACCAAGTAGTTTTGTTTGGTTAACTGGTCCTATTATAGTGCCATTAGTGGAGCAGATAGAAAGAAGATGTGGTTTTGCTTTGGATTTCCTGTTAGATAAGATCATTAATTTTGTTTTGTTTGGGTTTAGGATGAGTTGAAGTTCATTTAGGTAATTTTCAATATCTAGAAATGACTTCTGCAATTTATCTTGGAGTTCTTGGGGTGGGGGAGCAGAGCAAATAAGAGTAGCGTCTTCAGCATACTGAATGGTAGAATCAATTTTAGTGGCAATGTTTAGACTATTTGTGAATATAATAAAAATGAGAGGGCCAAGAATGGAACCCTGAGGAACCCCAACAGAGACTAGGAGGAGTGTGGAGAGTTTATTATCCCATTTAGTTTCCTGTTGTCGATTAGTAAGGTAGCTAAAGAACCAGTTGAGAGCTCTAGAGTTGAGGTTGAAGGAAGTTTAGAGTGTTGAGTAGTAGTTGGTGGGATACCATATCAAAAGCTTTGGACATATCAAGGAATATAGTAGAGTCTAGCTGTCCATTGTTTTTGAGGAGGTTGATGTAGTTAGTGAAACTTATGAGGGTTGTTTTTGAAGAGGTTGATGTAGTTAGTGAAACTTATGAGGGTTGTGTAGGTACTGTGTTTTGGGCGGAAGCCGTGCTGTGAACTAGATAAGAGGTTAGTTGTAGTGAGGTGGTCTAGGAGCTGATTATGGATACATTTCTCTAATATTTTGGCTAGGAGTGAGAGAATGGCTATGAGCCGATAATTAGAGAGATCTTTACATGGGCCTCCCTTGTGGAGGGGGATGATATGGGATATTTTCCATAGTATGGGGACATATTGTTCTGTGATGGAATGAGTGATTAGGATAGACATGGGATAGGCGATGGAGCTTGCAGCAGTTTTTAAGAAGTCATTAGGGAGTTGGTCAGCTGCTAGACAAGTAGGTTTTTGTTTTGATAGGAGTTTTTTGATATAAAAGGTTTGTATGGGTTTAAAAGAAAAGTAGATGGGTTTAGAGTTAGTAGAGGTAGGCAATGTAAGGGGTTAGTTAGATTTGTTGTTGCTTAAAAGTGAGGTGATAGCTGTGATGAAATGAGAGTTAAATTGAGACGCTATACATTCAGTGCTATTTGTTGTTGCTGGTGCAGGGGTAGAGGTTTTGCCAGGGTTGAGGAGGTAGTTAAGGTTTTGCCAAGATTTTTGTGGGTTATTTATGTGTTTTTGCTGACTAGCTAGAAAATAAGATTTTTTTTTGTCAGATAATATTTGCCTCTTAGTTGTTTGCAAGAGGTGATGTTTTCTGAGGTTTTGGAGGTTTGATAAGCAGTCCATACTCTATCCCTTTATTTAATAAAGGATTTAGCATCTTTGGTTACCCAAGGTAGGTTTTTGGCTTTGGAGCATTTTTTTCTTGTTGCAGCAAGGTTATTAAGGATGTTGAGGAAGGTATCATTAAAATATTGTACAGCTTGGTCAAGGTGGAGTGATTTTAGAGGTGACCAGATGCAGTTTTGAAGTAAGGAATTTAAGATGGTAGGGAAAAAATTATTTTGCTGCATATGTGTTTGAAAATTACATTACAGGGAGAGTGAATGTGTCTCCTTAAAAGAAAGGTAGGGGAGTGATCACTGAGAGAATCGGAGAGGCACCCGGCCTGGCAGGCAAAGTTGGGCTTATTGGTTAGTATCCAGTCTAGAATAGATTCTTTTTTAGTGTGTTTATCGATTCTAGTGAGAAAGGTTATAGTTTGGGTGAAAATGAATACATTGATAAAACTATAGGGGTTGTCAGATGAGCAGGATAGCCAGTCCAAGTTGAAATCACCTAGAACTATAGTTTCTTGGCTGAAAGTAGAGGATGCCCAAGACAGAAGACTTTCAATGGTAGGCAGATTATTTCCTGCTGGTAGTAGGAGGCAATAATTATGATGGTTTTATGTATATTTACTTCAAATCGGGTAGTTAGAATTTCTGCTTCTGATAGATCTGGTGGAGTACAGATTAATTTTTCAATTTTGAGGAAATTTTTATACCTTTGGGCAATGCTTCCACCATGCTTGTTCAGCCTATCTTGTCTAATAACATTATAACCACTAGCAAGTATTTCCTCATCTTTAATGTGGGGTTTTAGCCATGTCTCTGCAATTATTACTATATCAGGAGTGTAGTTAGTTAGGGCTACATGAAATTCACTAGTTTTTTTGTGATGCTTCTGAGGTTAAAATTAGTTATGAGTAAGTCTGATTTGGAACTTTTTAGGGGAAGAAGGTGGAAGGTAGTATTAGCAGATGTGGTGAGTATTATCGAGTGGGGTGGAAGTAGCCGTGTGGGTTCTGTGTTAGGATGTATGTCAGCTTGGAGTTTGGTTTCTGTTAGTGAGTGTAGAAGGAGAGAGAGTTTGAACTTGGATATTAGTCGATGAAAGAAATCTGGATAGGAAGGAGGGTTGGGGGTATGTATATCTTTGTAGTGGAAGGGCAATATGTTAGAGTTAGTGTAGAGGTTAGAACAGATGTGAAAATGGATATTTGGTTTTGTATGGTACATAATAGTGGGGAGTGTAGGAGAGGGGTAGTGTGTTATATTTGATGTGATGAAGGTAGTGGAGTGGGAGGTTAGGTAGAGGGTAATGAGTAGGACAGAGTTGCTCAAAAGAGTGGTGATAACTGACATAGTGAAAGAGTAGGGAAATAGGAGAAACATATGGGTAAGTAGGTGTCTGTAGTTTAGCAGAGAGAGAAATGTACTGATACAGTGATGTGGAGACAGTGTTGTATGAGACAAAAGGGGAGACAGTGTTATATGAGGGATGAAATAATGGTTAGTGAGGTGGGAGGGGAGAAAGTGAAAAATACATTGATTGTGGGTGTGTAGGATGAGGTAGGTGTAAGTTATAGGATAATGAGTTAAAAAGGTGTGGTTTAGGTTAATAAGTGTAAGGAAAGTGGGGGTGTGTGGGAATGGGGGTAGGGTAGGGGAGCAAAGTGAGCCCAAGTGAAGCGAGGGCGAACGGAGTGGGTTGGGCGAAACCCAGAGGCAACCACAGTCCAGAAACAATTAGTAAAATGTCTAACAGAAAAAGGCTATGTACTGCTAATAGCAAGAAAAAAGAGGTTTTATTTTGTAGTACTATCAGGTAAGAAATGTCTTAAAGCAGGCTGATTAGTCCGGCATTTAACAGACATAAGTTTGTTGAAAACTAACAGATTCTTTTAAGAATGGGGGGGGGGTTTCCTTGCTGCCAAGCTGCTTCATAATGTACAAACTTGCTAAAAAGTAACTAATGTAACTGTTTAAATGAATATGTTTTAACAGAGGAAAATACATCTGAAATCAAATCACTTTATGGGCTAAGCCATCAAGATGCTATCTCACAGGTTTCAATGCAGCCAGAGACACAAAGTCTGTACTAGGAAGCTTTCTGTACTGTCTTTGGGGTGAACTAATTACTACTTTGGAAGTATGCAATTGTTTTATGATTTCCAGCACCTGCCACAGATCTGGGCAAAAGCCCTTTTGTGTTTATTTTTACAGGTAGGTGCTAAGGCCTGCCTGCTTCCTGCAATGGGGGTTTGCATGAGAACTAGAAGTCAGATGCTCAGAAGCGATGTCATTCTGCAAGCTATCCCAGAGGTAATATTTTAGATATTATTTTAAAAATTCTCTTAATGAGACAGAGCATTCTACATTCGGTCTTGGGCTTGACAACAAGAAGGACCACTCAACACATCATCTGCCATGCTCTATTAAGTAAGTATGGAATAGTTATTCTCTTAGATTCAGTCGGGAATATGGTGAAGCCTAACTTTAGATACTGCTTTCATTATTTAGTCTGCATCGATCCTTCAATGTTATCTTAAATATTTCCTGTGATTTTGAACTATGACATCACCATGAATAGATATTTAGTATTGTCTTGTTCTTTTATTATTACATATATTTTAAACCTTTCATTGTGGCTGATCTTTGTAGAGATATTTAAATTTTGAGATTATTTGCATATTTATTTGGTGACAGTGTGTGGGCCACTCCTAATTGCCTTGCTCTTCGTGAAACTACCATTGATATTATATATTAGTTTCACTCAGTACATTGGGTACCTTTGTAAGCACCTTAAGGTAGCCGGCAGGAATATCTGGTGGCAGTGGTAACTACCTTATAGTCTGGGCAGAAGGAGGCATAGCTAGTAAACCTGTGCCAGTCTTTCCCAGGTGTGTTTGTATGGAAATCAAATCTCTGAGAGTGTGTGTGTCAGCTACTTGGGCAGGGACACGAAGGACTGGCTAGACACAGAGGGTGCTGGAGGTCTTGGTTAGGACACTCAGCTGAGATCTCAACTCTATACCTGTGCCAGTGGGGAGTCTTACTGGGGATCTGAAGAAAGAGCGAGAAACCAGCCCTGTACTGAGTGTGTTCCTTGTGTGCTCTTAAGGGAAATTGTGCTTGACTGTACTTGATGCAGAGAACTGCATCTGGAAATACTGTGTATTTATCTGTTATCCTCCCAATGAACATTCCCCACAGGTGCCAGTGGTGAGGATTGAGGCTCTTTGATTACTGGCCCAGAGGTAGGGCATCAGATATTGGTTGGCAATGGTGGGATTACCACATCACATACTGGTGAACGGTGGTGTGGATATTGAACTTCTGTAGTCTGTAAACAGTGGTCACTAAAGAAGGTGTTTGCACTCTCAAGCAGCTACATTGTGAAAATTCAGAGCTTCACATCACAATAGTTTTTCTTGGCTTAGTTAGTCAGGTACAGTAGGCAAGGTTGGCAATGGAGTATTATGCCAAGCTGACAAGGAGCCAGATGGCTGAGATGTGCCAAGCCAAAGGGCTGAGGCATGCCAACCTTACTAAAGTAAAAATTACTGCAGCCTTAACCACAGCTGCAGCAAAGACCAGCAACCAGGACAACCAGACTGGCACTGGGGATGTACAGCTCCCAGAAACAGAACAGTTCAACTTTTCCTCAGAGGACTTAAAAATTCATCTGGACTTAAAGAGACTTGAACTGGAGGCCAAACATTTGGAACTAGAATCAGCAGAGGGACTGCGGCATTTGGATGCTGAAGAACAGGAGAAACAGATGTAACTAGAATTGGCAGAGTGAATGTGGTATTTGAAGGCTGAAGAAAAAGAAAGACCGAGACATCTGGAAGCTGAAGAAAATAAGAGACAGAGGCAACATGAAAAGGAAATGCTGACTGTTTGCCAGGGTCATGGAGGTAATGGGTAAGGGAGTAACTGTACCCCAGAAGCAATAAAGATCAGTAAACTTCTTCCTCAGTACAAAGAAGGTGATCATTTTGATAGTTTTATTCATATGTTTGAAAGAGCATGCAAACAGTATAATGTTGACCAAGGGCTCTGGGTCCAGTTCTTCTCCCCCTCTTACCACATGGTACAGCTAAAACTGCTGTTTCTAAATTGTCTGATACTGCTTGATTAAATTATAATACAGTTAAAAATTACTTATTAAAATGCTTTAACACCTGAAGCTTAAAGAAAAAAAGTTTTGTGAGCACAGACAAAAGGCAGGTGAAAGTGTATGTGATTATATTGCTGAACTAAGCACTTACTTTCACAGGTGAGTGAGTGGGTGTCAGGCCACCACTTTTGAAAAGCTGGCAGACATTTGGGCGAGGGATCAAGCCCTTAGCACTTTGCCTAAGGACATGAGAATCTTATTGGCAGGCAGGGAATACAACTCGGAAGATGAGTTGGGGAAAAAAGGAGACCTATACCTAGCAAGCAGGGCATCACTGCTCAGGAAAGGGATACCCAGTGCTGCACATGGGTATAGTGGAACCCATGGTGGGCAGCCTAAACCACCCCAACAGAGTCTGCCAGTAACAGGGGAAGCCACTAGTTCAGGTACACAGCCAGGATCAAGGGTTAAATGTTTTAAATGTAACCAGTGGGGCCATGTAGCATATAGATGTCCATGGAGGCAAAGTGGGGAACAAAAGGTGGGGAAGCCAGCAACGGGAATAACAGAATGCCAGTGGTAAGTTGTCTGGAGATAACAAGGGTACTAAACTACCACAAGAGGTTATATCCTACCTTAGTAGATGGGAAACAGGTCACTGCTAAGACAGGCACAGCCTCTGACCTAACCATTGTAAAGCCTGCAATGGTTAAAGAGGAGCACTACTTGCTTGAGCAGTCTGAGCTTTAGGAGGGATGCCATTCCAAATAAATCTGGCTAGGGTTCACCTTGACTAGGAGGGTGGAAAATGAATCAAGCAAGTAGGTGTGTTTGACGATATCCCTGTAGACGTCCTGGCAGGGAATGATTCTGATAATGCAGTACCTTGTGTGCATGCAGTTACATGCAGTCAGGCTTGGAAACAGGCATGTGGGTCTGGTAGCCTGGGGGGACCCAGACAGACTACATACTTGAAGCCAGGACTGGTGAGATGGCTACTTCAGGGATGGAGCAACCCTGCAGCAGTGAGACTGAAGGTGAGCCACAGCTGCTGGTGGGTACTGATTTCCCTTGGACAGAATGACTGCATCGGCAGAGGTGAGTAGTAGTAGTACTCAGGCTGACAGTGAGGCACCACTGTCGGAGGATACCAGACTTCTTGTGGAAGAGAAGTTGGGAAGGGTTACAAAGAGAGAGTTGAGACAGGTCCAGCTCTCAGACCCTACATTACAAGGATTGAGGGAAGTAGCTGGGAAGGTGCCTGATTCTCAAGGGAAAGGGGATTCCGTATACTGGAAAGTACAGTTGTGTACACTTACCATAAATGTAGATGTTTGAGTGTATTCACTGTTGCAGTCATCACCTGTGGGTTATTCCTGCTGTGGTAGCCCTCAGCCGGCCCACTACCAGAGTCAATGTTTTTCCTGCGTCGGCTGCTGTCACCTGTAAAATTAAAAACAAAACTGACCAGACCCAGTGCGAATAAAACACAGTATATTTGGCTGTTTTTATTAGTTTGCTGTCGCCTGCAGTCTGATGTCAGGTCGTCAGTGCTATAAAGCAAGGGAGTCGACACCATTACATCAATATTTCTTGCCCTAACCTGTCAGAAGCACAAGGAAATATGGTAAGGTGCTCCTGGTGGCTAAAAGCCACCGTGAGAAGCTTATGTCCCCTTAAGGAAAGAGGATATAAGGGGAAGGAGGGAGGGAAACCAGGATTGCAACAGTAAATACACTCGAACATCTACATTTATGGTAAGTGTACACAAATGTACTATGTTCTTCGTGTTTCACTGTTGCAGTCATCACCTGTGGGAGGAGTCACAAAGCTAAGGAGAGGGACTGAAGGATTAGAGACCTAGGCATGGGACAGCATGCCCTGCAGAACTGCAGAGGCAAACCCTGCCCTAGCCTTAGAGAAAAGAGGCAGGTGGTAATGCTTTGTAAAGGTATGGACAGAGGTCCAGGTGGCAACTTCCGAGATGTCCCTAGTGGGAACTCCTCTGAAGAATGCTGTGGAAGTGGAGGCTGCCCTAGTGAAATGGGTACGAACAGACTTAGAGGGTGGTTTCTCATGTAGTCTGTAGCAGAAATGTATACAGTGTGATATCCACTTGGAAATGGTTTGCTTGGAAATATGCTTTCCCTCTGCCCCTGGGGCAAAGCTGACAAGAAGCTGGTCTGTTTTTCTGAAAGGTTTAGTATGGTCCAGGTAGTATCTGAGCTGTATGTGCATGTCTAGTGAGTGCAGAATTATTTCCCCCTTGTTTTGAGGGTTAGGAAAGAAGGTGGGTATGTGTATGGCCTGGTTGGGGATCACATCAGATACCACACCTTGGGCATAAAGGAAGGGTTGGTCTTCATTGAGACCCTGTCTACATGAAAAATGATGAAGAGCTCAACGGCCATGAGTGCCTAAAGTTCTGAAACCCTTCTGGCTGAGGTGAAAGCTAGTAGGAAAGCAGTCTTCCAGGAATGGTATCTCAATTTTGCTGAAGCAGCAGGTTTGAATGGTGGTGAGGCAAGTTTTTCTAAAACAAAATTCAGGCTCCAGTCTGGCATGGGTGGCCTTCTGGGAGGTCTGATATTAGAAGCCCCTCTGAGGAATTGTTTAATCAAAGGATGTGAGAAAAAGGGCTGGTCTGTATTGAAATGAGCTGAAATGGCTGAGGCATGGATTTTAATAGAAGAGAAGGAGAGGCCACTATTGAGTAACTCGGCTAGGTAGTCCAGGATAAGAGGGATGGAAGGTTGTGAGGTACTGTCCCCTCTGGACTGGCTCCAGGAGCAGAATCTTTTCCATTAACCTGCGTAAGATTTTCTGGAGCTGGGCCTTCTGGCCTCTGTGATAATGTCTAGGACCTTTTTGCTTTTAAAGTATTAGCAATGCTGACAGTTTGAGAGTCTGCAAGTCTGGGTGCAGCATCCCCCCCCCCCCCCCGCTTGTGTCAAGAGGTCTGATATCAGGGGAAGCTGGCTGTAATGTCAGGCTGCACAGTAAGGGGTACCAATGTTGTCTGGGCCAATCTAGAGCAATGAGGATGGCCTTTGGTCTCTCCTCCCTTATCTTGATCAGTACCTTGGGATTAAGAGGAGAGAATGCGTACACAAAGAGGGAGTTCCAGGGAAAGGTCAAGGCATCCACCTTCATGCTAGGTGGTGATACTCCCTGGTACAGAATTTTTTCAGCTGGTGGTTGAGGTGCAAAGCAAAGAGATCTACCTCCGGAGTGCCCCACTCCTAAATAACTTGCAAAAAAATATTTTTTTGTGGAGCTGCCATTCATGGGGGTCCAGTAAGTTTCTACTTAGGTGGTCTGCCAGGGTGTTGTTGATCCCTGGTAGGTATTGGGCAGTTAGGCGTAATCCCATGGAGGAGGCTGTCAGCCACAGGTTCATGGCTAGCCTGCACAGAGGTTAAGATTGGGTCTCTCTCTGTTTGTTGATATACCACATTACTGTGCTGTTATCTGTTTTGATAAGGAGAACCCCTGGCCTGACATGGGGTTTGAAGGATGTCAGAGCCTTTTGTACTGCCATCACTTCCTTCTGACTGATGTGTAAGGGATGTTGCTGGGCATGCCAATGACCTTGGGTGCACCTGCCTGCTAGGTGAGTGCCCCAGGCAATGTCTGAGGCATCTATGGTGACGGCCTGCCCAGTAAGGCAGAGGATGAAGGGAAGACCCTTGTTCTTGGCACAGGCCCCTGCCCACCAGAGAAACTTGGCCCTTATACAGGGGATCATAGGGAGAGAGGTCTCTAGAAGCTGAGAGTACTGACACCAAAGGTTCTTTGGATACCACTGAAGTTTTCTCATGTGAAGCCTGGCCAGAGGAATTAGAAGGATGCAAAATGCCATGTACCCCACTAGGGGATAGGAAGGCCATTTGGGATGTTGTGTCCAGCAATGTTCCCAAGAAAATGATCTTCCTGGAGGGAGTTTGCTTTGATTTCTTCTCGCTGATGGTGAACCCTAGGGAAGTTAGGAGGCTTTTGACAAAGAGAAGGTCCTAGAGCAGTTTTTCTTTGCACTCTGCCTGAATGAGGCAGTCATCCAGATAAGGGTAAATCTGTATATTTCTCTGTCTGCAAAATGCTATGGCCGGGGCTAAGCATTTGGTAAATACTCTGGGTGCAGTAGATAAACCAAAGGGTAGCACAGAGAACTGAAAGTGTTGAGAGCCTGCTCTGAAGCGTAGGAATTTCCTGCAGGATTCCCTTATGGGGATGTGGAGGTAGGCATCTTTTAGGTCTAGGGTCACTAGCCAGGCATTTTTTGTCAGCATAGGCAGCAGCTGTTGCAAAATTAGCATTTTGAATTTGGGGACCACCAGGGAGGTGTTCAGAATGGATAGATCCAGGATGGGGCACCAAGTGCCCTCTTTTCTGGGAACAAGGAACAGTCTGGAATAAAATCCTTTGCCGGTTTACTCTAAGGGGACAGATTCTACTGACCCCTGGGATATGAGAGTTTGGACCTGCTTCAATTCCTCTGCCCACTGATTTGGAGGTAAGTCTGGGTACCATCTTGGAATTGGGAGTTCATTGAAAGAGAATTTGTATTCCTGAAAAATGATCTTTTAAGACCCATTGGTCCTTTGTTACAGAAAGCCAATTTTCTTTGCAGAGGGAGAGCCTTCCTCCTAGCTTTTGGTGAGTGACAGGAGGGCAGATGGGGGAGAGGGAGTCATTGAGAGTTTTTGCCATAGAAGGGTGGCTTAGAACTCCCTGCCTTTGGGGCAGAACTGGTCGACTGTTTGGTTCTCTGCTGCCCCTGGGATAGAGGCCTGGGTGGTCTGTCCCTGTGGGGCTTACCTTGGCCCTGTCTGCTAGGTGCATGAAAGGACCAGTGCTTATAGAGAAAGTTCCTGCTGAAGCTGGGAGGTTGAACCTGAAAGAAATATTTTACTCTCTGCATAAATTTTGCTTTGTCTTCCATCATTTTAAGCGCCTCTTCTGCTTTTACTCCAAATATGCAGTCCTTATTCAGGGGTGCATCAATTAATTTAGACTTGATATGATCACGGAGCGGTTGTTCCTTCAACCATGCATGTCTCCTAATGACAGATCCTGACACTGCTGCCCTGCTTGAGGCTTCTAGGGCGTCATATCCACAATGTAATGAATGTTTGGCCACTTGACATGTAGAGTGCAGTAAATTTGCTAACTCTTTCGAATTGTCACAGTCAGGAAAGGTTGAAATCTTTTATTTTAATAGTTCCAAAGTGTGTTGTTGACATTTTAACATATGAAACTGACAGCTGAGTGCTCTGACAGCTAAGGTTGCATCCCACCTGTTCAGAGCTCTGGAATCCTTGTCTGAAGGAATAGGATTCTTGGCATAACTAGTCTTAGCTCCTTTATGTCCCTGTGTAATGACCTCTGGGTCTGTAGCAAGATTTCTATACATGTATTTTGGAGAATCTGGTACTCAGTAATACCTGTCAGGTTTACTGGGAGCAGGTAGGAGGGCGTCAGGGGCTAAGCTGGACTCATGGAAAACATCATCCACTACTTCTAAAATAGGGGGGATGGCTGGGGTCGGTGATGAGGCAGGTCCAGAAACTCTCTAAGTCTTTTCTTAGTCTGAGGGAAATCCCGAGATTCCCATTGCAAATGTTCCCTGAGGGTGTGAAGGGTTTCCCCAAAGGAAAGGTCTTCTGGTGGGGATTCAGAATCCTGTTCTGTCATAACTTTAGGAGAAGGGTGTCTTTTCCTTGTAAAAGTTGTGGCCTGACTACCCCTGATAAGGGAGATGAAATCCTCTGCCATTTTAAGCATTTGTGTCTGGGGTGGTAGAGCAGGAGCAAGAAGGTGGCTAGAGGCAGATTTTCTAGGAGTGGCCTGGCTTCTAGGCCTAAGAGTATCCATCAGTTTGAGAGAAACGGTAGTCAGATGACAAGACGTTTTTTGTCTAGATTCAGTAGTACGAGAGGCCTTCTCGGAAGTTGGTGCCTTCGTCGCGGCTCTGGACTCAACCAAGGCAGAGACAGCCAAAGGCTCAGAAGACGAAGATAATTTCTGCAGCATACCAGACTCCAAAAGGGTCTCAGTAGAGGCCTGCATATATATCAAATCGGGCATCGGGGCTGCGAAAGCTCCTCACTGAATTCCGGAGAACTGACAACCTGCTTAGCGGTAGAGTCTTCGGAAGGCTTAGCCTTGTACAGTCTGTCTCTATCTTTATCTCTGCGTTTTTTCATAATGTCCATGGATTGTTGGCTGACGGATGCCATTTCAAAATGCGAAGATGGAAGACGAAAATACCTGTCTACAATAAGAGCTCTATGGCGAATGGTTCTCGCGTTAAAGAGGGCACAGAACCGGCAATGGGGGACGTCATGGTCTGAGCTTAAACAAGTGACACAGTATGAATGGAAGTCTCGGTGTGGGATCTGCTTTCCAGAGCCGAGACAATTAACCAGACATCGGTTAGTGCAAGAAAAAAGGATCCCCAACAGGGTACTTAGCTTTAGAAATTTTCAGCTGTAACTCAAATTCTGGTAGCAACCGACCGGCACACTTGCGAACTGCTTCTGCTACGGGCTCCACGGCAAGAAAGACTGATGCAATGGCATCGGCTGCCTTGCTTTACAGCACTGATGACCTGACGTCAGACTACAGGTGACAGCAGCCGACGCAGAAAAACATTGAGTCTGGTATTCGGGCCAGCCAAGGTCTACCACAGCAGGGATAACCCACTGGTGATGACTGCAACAGTGAAACACAAAGAACATCAAAGGGTTACTGTATAGAGAATGGACCCTGAAGGGACGGCTAGAAGGTGAGGTAATACAGCAGTTGGTAGTGCCCACAGCCTGCCATCTGGCACTTCTAGCCATAGCCCATGACATTCCCTTTGCAGACCATATGGGCATAAAGTGTACCAAGAGACATATTATGCAGAACTTTTATTGGCCTGTGATTTCCAGAGATGTAACAGGGTACTGCAGGACCTGTGAGCAGTGCCAAAAAGTAGGCAAGGCAGGGGACAATGTCAAAGCTCCTTTGGTGCCTTTGCCTGTGACAGAAGAGCCATTTCAAAGGGCAGCTATGGATATTGTGGGGCCTCTAAGTAACCTAAGTTCCACAGGGAAGAAGTATATCCTAGTGGCAGTAAATTATGCTAACAGATACCCAGAGATGGTGGCTCTGTCCTCCATTGAGGTAGAGAAGGTGGCATATGGATTTTCAGCAGGGTAGGTTTCCCCAAGAAAAATACTGACTGACAGAGGTGCCAATTGCATGTCAGACCTGGTGGCTTGTCTGTGGGAGTGCTGTGGGGTGAAGCACCTAAAGACCACCCCCTACTACCCCCAGACTAATGGTCTTGTGGACAGGTTAGACTCAACGCTAAAGACCATGCCACAGGCATTTGCAGACCAGTTTAAGAGAGAGTGGGACAAATATATGCCCCCATCTGTTGTTTGCTTACAGGGAGGTGCCCCAGGAATCCACAGGTTTATCATCTTTTGAGCTGCTGTATGGGCATAGGATGAGGGGATGTCTAGATTTGATTTGTGATGAATGGGAGTGTGATTGTGAATCCCACAAGGAGTCTGTTGTGGCATATGTTCTAAACCTCAGGACAGGGCTCAGGGAACTCTTGGACTTGATCCAGGAGAACCTGGCAGAAGCCCAACAGCAGAAAAAGGTATGGTATGACAGGAATGCTCGAGCCCAAGAGTATGCTGTGGGGCAGCAGGTTACGGTTCTCATTCCTGTCAGACACAATAAGCTGTAGTCAGCTTGGGAGGGACCTTTCAAGTGGTAAGGAAGGTCAGTGCTGTTAGATACATGGTAGAACTGTTAGTCAGGAGGCAGGGGCACAAATTGTACCATGTCAATACCATGAAACCTTACCATGATAAGGAGGCCCTAGTGCCAAGTACTCACAGTAGAAGGCAGGAGTCTGAGGTTGATCTATGGCTACAGCAAGCCAACCAGCCAGCAAAATCCCAAGTTACTAAGGTAGAGTCAAGGGTTGCAGGCATATGATATGACAGTGCAACACTGGAGTGTGGATAGCAATACAAAGACAGCTGGGATTGCAAGACATAGTAAGAGGTAATGTATTCTCAGTCTGACTCCTCTCAAGCAGCATTTCTCAAGGGGCACTTGAAAAACTAGCTTAAGTCTTCAAAGGGGGGAGAGGCGTGACCATAGGAGGTACTGCCACCACTGCTAGCTGGACTTTTGTGAATAATTACATGTAATTTGCGAATATCAAACTGATTTATACAAGATGCTTGTGTTACAAATGTATTAGAACTGTATGTCATGTGTACATCAAGCTGATTTGTGCAGATGTTTATGTTGAAAAGGTATATGTAAAGTGCTTGTGTTTGAAATGTATCCACAGTCTGCCCTACTGGACAGAACAGAAATGTACATGCACTATTGTAATCGTTAAAATGCAAAATGTACATGCACTATTGTAACTGCTAAAATGCATACGTTTTAACAGAGGAAAACATATCTGAAATTAAATCACTTTATGGGCTAGGCCATAAGGATGCTATCTCACTAGTCTGCACTAGGAAGCTTTCTGTATTGTATTTGGGGTGAACTAATTACTAGTCTGGAAGTATGCAATTATTTTACAACTTCCAGCACATGCCACAGATCTGGGCAAAAGGCCTTGTGTGTGTATTTTTACAGGCAGGTGCTAAATCCTGCCTGCTTCCAGCTATGGGGGGTTTGCCTGGGAACTAGAAGTCAGATGACCAGAAGTGATCTCATTCTGCAAGCTATCTCAGAGGTAATATTTTAGATATTATTTTGATCAGTCTCTTAGTGAGACAGAGCATTCTGTATTCGGTCTTGGGCCTGACAACAAGGACCATTCACCACATCATCTGCCTTGCTCTATTAAGTAAGTATGGTATAGTTATTCTCTTAAGATTCAGTCAGGAATACACTGAAGCTTAGTTTAGATATTCTTTTTCTTTACTTGTCTATGTCTGTCCTTCAATGTTATTTTAAATATTTCCTGTGATTTCTGAACTCTGATGTCACTGTGAATATAGATTTATTACTGTCTTTTGTTCTTTTATTATTTACTATTAAATATATTTTAAACCTTTCACTGTGGCTGATCTTTGTAGAGATATGTTTTTAGAGTAGAAGCATATTTATTCGGTGACACTGTGTAGGCCACTCCTAATAGCCTTGCTCTTGGTCAAACTACCATTGGTATTAATATTGATTTCAGTCAGTACATTGGGTACCCTTATAAGGGCCTTAAGGTAGTTGGCAGGTTTGTCTGGTGGCAGTGGTAACTACCTTATAGTCTGGGCAGAAGAGGGCATAGTTAGTAAACCTGTGCCAGCCTTTCCCAGGTAGCTGTGTGTGTGTGTGTGTGTGTGTGTGTGTGTGTGTGTGTGTGTGTGTGTGTGTGTGTGTGTGTGTGTGTGTGTAAATCAAATCTCAGAGAGTGTCAGCTACTTGGGCAGGGACATGAAGCACTGGTTGGACAGAGAGGGTGCTGGAGGTCTTGGCTTGGACACTCAACTGAGATCTCAACTCTATAGCTGTGCCAGTGGAGAGTGTTACTGAGGATCTGGAGAAAGAGGGAGAAACCAGCCCCAGACTGACTGTGTTCCCCATGTGTTCTTAAGGGAAATTGTACTTGACTGTACTTGATGCAGAGAGGTGCATCTGGAAATAATGGGTGTGTACCTATTATCCTCCCAATGAACGTTCCCCATAGGTGCTAGTGGTGAGGATTGCGGCTCCTTGATTACTGGCCCAGAGGTGAGGCATCACACAGCAGCATAAAGTTCTCCTTACGCTCTATTGTAGTACATGTCCTCAACACTGACAAAAGTAACATTTTCATGTGTTTTTTATTGTTTTTGCAGAAGACACTTCCTTTCTTCTTGCATTCTTTGTAATGAATGGTGCTTCCAGACAGTGGATTCACAGCTGCACATGCAACTCACATCACAAATGGACTAACCAGTTAGACTACATGATTATCTGTTCATGCCTTTACAGGGAAATCACGCAAGGAAGGCTTTGCTAAGAGGGCTGAAAACTACTGTTATTTATTTATTTTTTAACTTTGACAAATTTACTTAGGAACATGCCTTGTTCCTAGTAACAGAAATCACATCTGAGGAAGTAGAAATAATAATGAAAGAATAGAAGAGGGGCATAACCCATCTTCTGAGGTAGTCTGCTATGTGGAGGCCTATTAGTGGTGTTGGGAGAAATGTTATTCATACTGATCACTATTTGCAGTAGTCTTAGCTACATGGGTTATCTCCTACCACAGATATAATGACCAGCCAGATTCCAAAGCTTTGAGGCACCTTCCACATGCCCAAACTGTCAAACAGCTCGAACTGAGCTGAGTAAAAGACAAGTCTGGGTGTGAAGCCCTTCACAGCTTTACTGTCGTTGAAGAGTTTGGTCCCCTGAGGCTTTTGTGGATCGATGGTAGGCTTGTGCTTTCCTCTGCTGGGCAGAGAAGTTCCCTTTTTTACTGGTGCTTTATTACTTTCGTCTTCAGGAAAGTTATTTTAAAGTTAGAAATGTTGTGTTTTAACAGACTGTGTTGGGACTATAATGTACTTCTAAAAGGAGCACTTTTTTTACTAGTTTTAAAGTGGTGTAAACTATCTGATTACAAGTTTTCTGTGGAGAAATTGTGCTGATTTTTCCTTGGTAGGGCTATCACAAGTTGAAAGTGCTTTTTGCTGCATTGTTTTTGTCAAAAAAATAACTTTTGTGGCCTGGTAGTTTTACTGGCATTTGCTGCTTGCCTTCCCCAGGAAAGAGGCACCATTTTCCACTTGAACATGAAACTGATTCTTGGTCCCATGGTAGGTCCTTCTTCCAGTCTCAAAAAGAAAAAAGTCAAGCAAACAGCCTTTGCCATCAAAGCAGGCTAGCATTTTGCCTCAATCAAAGTTGGGTGACTCTGCTGTGGCCATTTGTTGCACCTCAGAGCACTTAATTTTCCCCTAATCCCTCTGGTGTAGCACCTAAAGCTACTACGGACCAGGGATTAGCCACATCCTCTGTGGCTGTTGGAGTCCCCTCATTGGGCAAGGAAGAGCCACTCTTGTCATTCATGGAAGAAGGAACAGGGAAGGTTTCCCTACAGTGTCATAATACAGTGTCCATCCTGGGAAGCAGTGTGAAAAAAACAGTAAATCAAACATTTACTCCTCCAATTTCTTTGTATTCATATAGTTTACTGGGACTGGCTCAGAGACGAATTCAGGAAAGATCCTTCCTGTAAATTACTTTCTGGTAAAAGAGAGAGGGATGCCTCTTTTCCTGAAGAGATTCAAGATTCTGAATCTGAAAGGAAGTTGCAAGGATGGATTCAGGGTTTCTGATTTAGACTCGTAAGAAAACTCAAAAGTCTAATTCTTCCTCTGTGGCTTTCTCTTTCTCCAGGTTGCAGTGGGAGAACACTCAAGTTTCTCAGTCCCTCAGAAAATACTATGAGTTGTTACAGAAAGGATCTTCCAGAACCTACGCTCATTTCTCTTCTCCTATCTGCTTTACAGGATGTGTGTCTTACTGCCTGAAATTTTCCTGACAGGCAACCAGCTGTTCCTAAAAAGGCACATAGGATGTATAAATTTCTTCATTCTTTTAAATTTTTATACACGATTCCAAAACCTGACCTAGCAGCTATAGCCTTAGTTGATTCCCCTGCTGCTAACCACTTAGTTAATTTAATCCTTCTCTTTCTATTAAGGATGGGAAAATTAATAATAGGATAATAGGTATAGGAAAAAAAAAAAAAAAAAAAAAAAAGAGTACACTTTGGCAACTTTAATTTCCAGAATTTTAAATTGACAGGCTCATATGTTAAAGTTTGTTTTGACATATTGTGAAAGTATAAGGAATGTTTTATCTAGAGTTTCTTCTTGTGATGAAAAAAATTGTGTTAAAGTAACTTAGTTTCTTCTACTGCACAGGTCGCTACTTGTTTTCAGTGTGTGCATGACTCTGTTGATATTTCTTCCAGGGTTATGGACACTGGTACTGTTTTAAGATTTTCTTGGCTGCATTCTCAGAATCTCCGGGTGATTTAAAAAATGAAAATTTTAATTCTCCCTTGGAGAGAGATTTAGTATTTGGCCCCTCTGATGCAGATGTGATCAAAAAGTGTTATAAAAGGGCAAGCTGATCCAGGGAATCTTTAAGATTTTTCATCCATCCTTTTCCAAATTGTCCAAGGAATTTTCTTTCGCATCCAATTTTGGCAAAAGACAGAATAAACAGTCTCAACACAATTCAGGTAAACAGATATTTAAGAAGAAGTGGCAAGGGGGTTCAAAACAGAAGTCTCAAACCTTCTAAAACCAAGAACAATCCAAAAAGTCTGAATGACTGAGACCTTGTGACCTCCTCCCATCCTAGTCCCTTTTCCCTTATGGAAAGTCAGAATCTCCATTTTTCTCTTTGGCAACAAATTGTTTCAGACAAATGAGCTCTGAAAATCATTCAAAAGGGTTACAGATGGCAATGGAAGGAAATTCCTCCTTTCCAAAGGCTCATTCCTCATCCTGCACAGACTCTTTTGCTTCCACCTGTTCTTCATCACATGCTCTCCCAAGGAGTGACAGAACCAGTTCCTCCTTCTCAGGTGGAGAAGGGGATTTATTCAAGGATGTTCCTAGTGCCAAGAAAAGAAAATGCTTGAAAACCAGTTCTAGATCTATCTTTCCTAAACAGATGCCTCTCTGTTTCTTTGTACAGGAAAATTCTTATATGCCTTTTCACTAATATCCATGGGACTTCTAAAGATTCAGAAGGAAAACCCCAAGAACATCTGGCCTAGGCAACCATGTATCACCCTTCTTTTGGAAATGGCCAGTGGCAGTTACCACACGCTTCCACACAGAATGGATGTACTCACACACAGGGATGTTTGATACACCTGAACATCAATCATCTTCAACAGACTGCCTGGATGACAGGGTCTTATTACCTTTTAGGTACCTTTTTCTGAGGACGTGGAACAGGTACTAATGGAGGCGATAAATGTTGCTACTAGAAAATCATACTTTAGCAAATGGAAAAGGTTTTCTAGTTGGTGCCAGCAACATAACCAGCACCTATCCAGGTCTAGTTCTCTGGTTTTAAAATATCTGTGTGAGTTACTATCCCATGGCCTTTCTTATTCCTCTATCAAGGTTAATTTGGTGGCCAATTCAGCATGCCAGCTCATGCATCCCCCTCTTTCGTGGCAGTCTCATGTCAAAATGTTCTTGAAAGGGGTTTTGCATAATAGGCCTTCAAGTAAACCAGTGGCCCCTCCTTGGGATCTTAATTTTGTGTTAAAGAAGCTAACACTTGCTCCATTTGAACCAGCTAATCTGGCTGACTTAAGGTTCTTAACACAAAAAACAGTTTTATAAATTGCTTTGGTCTCTGCATAAAGGGTTCTGAGTTGCAAGCTCTTATAGTGAGTCAATCCCACCTCATTTTCCATAGGGACAGGGTTTCTTTGAGAACTAATCCTTCTTCTATATCTAAAGTGGAATCAGAGTTTATTTTAAGCCAAACTATCCATCTCCCTCTTTCCTTCCTGAAACCACTCTAACAGGGCCTTGGATCCATCTATGGCTTTTTGGAAAAAGATTCTAAAAGTAGTCTGGAAGCTGCTACTTGGTCCTCTGTACATAGGTCTGGATCACATTTTGCTAGGATCATTCTCCAGAGGCTCTTGGACCGGTCTCCTTCCTCTTCCCAAATATAGTCAGCTATGGTAACCTGTACATATAGCTAAGGCTACTGCAGCAGTGATCAATTTGAAGAACATAGTACAGTTGTGCATGCTGAACTTACAATAACAATAGAGGTGCAAAATGATCACTGCTGGAATAGTCACTTCCTCCCTCCATCACCCTTGTTTTTTGGTGTGAACATTTACATTTTCACATTACTAGTATTGTCCTTTCCAGGCTCAGCCTCCCACTCTCAGCTGGCAATAAAGCTCTGAAGGGCTTCATGCCCAAACTTGTATTTTAGTCAGCTCAGCTTGAGTTGCTTGACAGTTTGGGTGGGTGGAAAATGCCCTGAAGTTTTAGAAGCTGTTCAGCCATTATATCCTTGGCAGGCTATAACTCATATTGCCAAGGCTACTGTAGCAGTGATCATATGAACATCTACTGTTATGGTTAGTTCAACTTACACAAGTATTCTTTATTTCTATTTATGTCCTCCTGGCCAACTGGGTACTTGGGATTGGGCAGGCCACTATTGCAGTTATTCCTAAACATGGAAAGGATCCTGTCCATGTTAGCCCCTATTGCCCCATTTAATTTTGAATCAAGATTGCAAGTTGTTTGCTTCTATAAAGGCCAAAAAGCTGGATGGGATGATGCCATATTTTATAGATTCAGACCACATGGGGGGGGGGGGGTTACTCCAGGGTGATCTACCTTTGATGTTTTCATAATTAAGAAGGCACTTCTAGTGGAGGATTCCTGCTGGCAAGCTTTGATGCCAATTACACATCTGACTGTCATTTGCATCTTTCTTTTTGAGATTTTACAGCATTGGGGGGGTCCTTCCAAGCTTACGCCTCTGGTAGGATTGATGCATTCAAATGTGACAGTAAAGATTAAGATAGGTCTAAGGTTATCTTCAACCTCGACAAGGTTGACTTGGCATGGCTGCCCTCTCCTCACTTCTGTTTGAGTTGTAGCTACAGCTATTAGCTGCCAAGTTGAAGTATGTCTACTTTTCTGGGTATTTTACTCAGATGTAACAGTAGAAGATCTCACTATATATGGCATAATAGTTCATCTGTCAAACCAGAACCAAAAATTCTTAGAATTAAGAAGCAAGTTTTGCTCCAACCTATGGGATATTACTCCATCAATGTTTTTAAATGGGTTGGGTGCTGAACAGTATGTAAGATGCCCAGTATATAAATATTTATTAGCTATGGTTTCCTAGCAGCAAGAAAAGACATTAAAGTGGAAAGAAAGTATTTCACTACAGATGCATGACGTCACAAAGATTGAGATTGACATTTGTTTGGAAATGGCAACTAAGGATGAATAGTTAAAGAATAAAGCTTTGGCCAAATGGATTCCATGAAATCTGCATGGACATTTAAGTCTGTATTAGGTGATATGCTTTCTGATACAATTAGTCATGAAATCTTTTTCTTACGGAACAGCTATAGTATGTTTTGTGAGTTGTTAGTAAACGGTAATTTGTACCATGATACTATGGACAACATAAGAAAATTAAGTATGTGACAAGGGTACATCAATGATGTTATATGTTTTTAATTTTGTCTCACTGTTATAAAAATAAATTTCAAATAAAAGTTTATGTTATAAATATGTATTTAAAGCTACAGGGATCCATTTTAAGAAAACAGTACTGCACAAATGGGCACAAACAGCATAAACTTATCACAGATACAGCTAATGGCTGTATAACCTTGGACTTGGGTGTCTTTTTCCCCTACATCACTTTGCTCTAAAAATAATGTTCCTATTATCTGACCTTTACTTCTCATGTTGCCCATCATCCCTCCCTTATCATACCGTAAAATGTTCTACAAACCAGTTACTGAAAAACTTCATCTTCTTTATAAGTTACTCATTTAACAATTTTGACTGTCAACTCTTCATGCTCACTCCACCATTGCAACACTGTCCTGCTAAGCTAACAGGCACTAAAAAAGATGTTATGTATTCACCATACCATTGCATGTGTGTTGTCCACCTCGCCTTCATTCTTTACTGGTTGTGTTCGGAACCGATCCTCGGTTCTGACTCGGCCTAATACAAAGCACGAGTTCTTCCAACAGCTCATAGCTAAACCCTATCCCATGATGCTCTTGGACAGTTTCCCAGATCTTGTTTGCATATAAAGCTACTTAAAGGTCACTTAATAAGTGACAGACCAATGAAGAAGGTCAAAGACATTACGAGTCAGTTTTTACCAGCTCAGTAAGAATGAAGGCGAGATGGACAACACAAAACGTTATGGTGAGTACATAACTTCTTTATGTGATGTTGCCCTATCTCGCCTTCATGATTTACTGGTTTGGACAGTGTCCCTAGCACCACCTTTCTTGGATGGCTCAAGGGAGAATATTATTCAGAACAGTGGACCCAAAAGAGGCCCTGTTCCTGGAGGCCAAATCCACTTTATAAATGAGTGATAAAGGTATGAGGGCTTGTCCATGTTGCAGCAGCACAAATGTTGTCAATAGGTAATCTTGGTCTAAAGGTAAAAGATGTTGCAATGGCTCTTGTAGAATGACCTTTCAATTTATGAAAAAGTTCTTTGTTTTTTTGATTGGTAATTAAAAGTGATATAATCTGATAGCCACTTTGAAAGTGTGACTTTTGACACAGGAACACCCTTTTTTGAGTCTGAAAAAGATACAAAATAATTGGTCTGATTTTCTGAAATCCCTTGTTCTATGTAAGTAGAGACGTAACTGCCTATGTACATCCAGTTGGTGCAGCATATATTCTGTTTTGTTGCCATAATTAGGGAAAAAACAGATAAGTCTATGGACTGATTTAGGTTAAATTCTGAACATACTTTATGTAAAAAGGATGGATTTGTTCGTAGTGATACTCTATCTTTGTGGAAAAGTATGTAGGGGGGCTTTATGGACAGTGCGTGTAGCTATGAAACTCTTCTTGCAGAGGTAACAGCTATCAAGAGAATCGTTTTCCAAGTAAGATACTTGAGGTTGCAGGATGATGCCAGCTCAAAAGGGGGAAGGATCAAACATGACAAAACAAAACTTAAGTCCCATGGCGGTGGAGGGACTTTAATTGGTGGTCTTAATAAAAGAGTACCTTTCAGAAAGGCTTTACAAAGTCTGTGCAACATGACGTTAGGGCTTGATTCTACCAAATGAAAATTAGATAATGGCAGCCAGCTGGACCAAAACAGTAGCTGCAGCTGCCCCTTCATTAAATAGTTTTGCCAGGAATTCAAGAATACAAGCTACTGGGGCAGAGAAGGGGTCTATGTGATTATTCAGGGCCCAAGAAGAGAATCTCTTCCATTTGCTTTTACACAACTTTCTTGTCAAAGCTTTATGGGATGAGATCAAAATATGCTTTACTGATGTAGAAAGGTTAGGGAGCCTGGCTATGGCTGGAATCAGAGCAGCCAAGCTGTCAACTTGAGAGTCTGAAGGGAGGGGTGGAGTGTCCCTGATGCATGGGTCAGGAGGTCGGGAACTGGGTCCAGAATCCATGGCTCCTCCTGGAGATGAAGCCACAGGAAGGGGAACCAGATTTGACAAGGCCAGTATGGGGCGATAAGTATTAAGTTCCTTCCCAGGTGATTGGCTTTCTGAAGAACCTTTGGGATCAAGGGAAAGGGAGGAAAGACATAGAAAAGACTATAGGGCCAATTGTGAACAAGTGCGTCACTTGGTGACACCCCTGGACAGGGTATCAAAGAAAAGTAGCTGCTGCATTTTGTATTCATGGACATGGCAAAAAGGTTGCAGCAAGGCTGGCCCTACTTGTGGAAAATCTCTTCCGCCACTTCCTGTTTTAGTGACCACTTGTGAGGCATCAGAATCGCTCTGCTGAGTTTGTCTGCGATCACGCTGGATTTCCCTGGGATATGCATTGCTATCAGGAAGCACTGGGAGGAGGTTGCCCAATGTCATACTCTCAGAGCCTCCCGACAAAGGGGATAAGATCTGGTTCCTCCATGTTTGTTTATGTACCATACAACTGACATGTTGTCTGTCTGTACTACAATAGTTCCTAGCGGAAGAGGGTCCTGGAATGTTTGCAACACTAAAAGCATTGCTCTCATCTTTAGAATAGTGATGTGCAAATGGGCCTCATGGTCCTGCCATGTGTCTTGAGCTGTCCTTCCCAGATAATGCCCCCCCACTCTATCTGAAAAGCGTCCGTGGTCACTGTGGTTAAAGTTTGGGGGGGGGGGTTGACCTAATGTTACATGAGTGGAGTAAAACCACCAACGAAGGTCCTTCTTGCAGGATTCCATTATCAACATTTGGTGGGACATGGGTAGTTCCTGCATGGACCACTGAGTGAAAAGTAGCCACTTAAGTATTCTCATGTGTAGGCGTGCCAGTGGAATCAGAGTAATTGCAGTTGTCATAGTTCCCAGTACTTTGAGGATTGTTTTTGCCTGTATTTTTTTTTTTTGGAACAAAGGTTTAGGATTTGGGATCGTAGGACTTGAACCCTTTTGGAGGGGAGTTTTGCCACCACATTTCTTGTGTCTAGATCTGCTCCTATAAAGACAATATGCTGAGATGGCAAAAATGCAGATTTCTTGTAGTTCATAGGTTCATATGCAGATACTAGGCTATTGGCTCTATGGCCTATATAAGCCTAGCCAAAAAGGCACCCTGGCTTTTTCCACCCACGAAAATTATTTTCCTGTGCCCCTGTCGAGCAGAGCCACAGACGTGATCCCCAGGGGGAATTTCCTATCTCCCATCCAATTATCAAGATTCTTCTTGAAGAGTGCTAATGAGGATCTTTGTTTGATACAGATAGGTAGTTTGTTCCAGAGTATGGGAAGTTTCTGGGACAGGAATCTATCCCTCCAGCATGTTCTGCTTATTGTGGTGACAAGGTTTAGGTCCATAAAGCGTGTAGCTTGGAGCAATTGGGATTTCTTTAAGGGGAGCATGTTCAATACCTCTGGGTTTGACATAGCTTTGTATGTTAGGCAGAGATCGCCTCCAAGTAGGCGATATGCGACGGAGTAAAGCGGGAGTTTTTTGAGGAAGTCTAACTAGGGCATCTGTTTGAGGCTGGTAATCCTCTTTGTGAGGTATTTCTGTGGACTTTCCAGTTGTTGTAGATGTCGTGTGAGGTACATACCAAAAGGGGCACTGTATTCTACAATGGGTCTAATGAGTATCGAGTAGAGGGGAACAATGGCCTCTTTTTTCCTGGATGAGAAACCTTTTGTGATGAGGTGTGCTAAGAGGAAACCTTCTCTGATACCCCTTCAGCTACTGAACCTTAGATAGTATCTCCTAGCTCTTTCAGGAGATTTCTCTGAAGTCTGGTAAAGTGGGTGAGACAATTCAGTGATTTAAGTGCAAAGGTCACTGAAATAAAAGGTGCATTTTCCATATCGGTCCAGCATACCAGACTCCTTGTTCGGCGGATGGACAGAAGAGGACATCTCAAAAAGGTCCTTCTTGGTGGCCGCTGCCACCACCATAGCATCTACTGGGACACGTTTTGTGAGAAAATCTTATCCAAGGGCAAAGTTAGGAATGTTTGGCCTCTGTGGAACAGGATCCACTGAATCTGTAGACTCCCACGCCTTTCAACAAACTAGGTTCATCAGTTCATCGAAAGGAAGAGACACTTAAGTGATGGAAGGGCAAGACCCAAAAGCCTTCAGGAATACAGACTCCTCCTCAGAAGGGTTGATGGACTTCCAGTTGTCTGCAAAGGAGACATTCTCAGAGGGCGACCGTGGGGACCCTTCTGACTCATCGAGGTCTGTATTGGATGTGATGGACTCCTCTGGTGAGTCTAAATGCTTCCTCTTGCATAGTCTCTTGCAAGGGACCTCTTCAGAAGGGTATTCTGGAGAGATTTTGGAAGAAAGGGGTTCACCCAATGGGGCATCCTGAGGCTTACGGTCTCCACATCTTAGTGGATGCAATGGTGTTGAGACAGAGACCAGGGCCTTTGGGGGAAGAATGTCTACACCCGAGAGTGGAGCTGCCAGTGGAGACGGCACTCTCCTCATCACCTTGAAAGCCCCCCACCCCTGATTCGAGGAAGCTCCCGGCTCCAAAGAACAAGAAGGCATCCCTGGAATCAAAGGGGTTGGCTCCAAGGCCGATGTAGGAGCCAAGCTCAGCCACACTGAAGCCCCAAGAGGCAAGTTTGGATCAGACAACTGTCCGATCTGACTCTCCTCCCCAGACCCGACTGGACAGCATCAGTTCCTAGACCCCTCAAGTTCAGATGGAACCGAGGATGTAGGAGCATTGGTCTGGCCCGAAGATCCTGGTGTAGGTCTCGGGTCCGCCAGTTCCACTACAATCAGCTCCAGACACTCTGGTACCGAGATCCCAGATCGGATCGGAGGAGGAATAGATGGAGGAGGGGTAGTCTTGGTCTGTTCCAAATCCCTCTGAGTTGGAAAAGACAACAGTTTGGCCAGCGCCGGTGTCCTTAACAATCTCCACACCACACAGTCCACATCATCATCGGAAAGACTCCTGTAGGATCAAGATTAGTGAGTAGGAGATCTAAACGGTTGAAGCAAGGGTGATCTCAAAGTCGGAGAAACCGGCTCCAAATCTGGGGACAGGCTCCGTAGGTGAAACTCCATCAGCACTGAAACCACAGGAGGAGCCAAGGAAGTAGGTTTTTCAGGCCCAACAGTCTTCGGGTCCGAAGATGACTCTCTTGCTAATTTTTTTTGTTGTCCTGGTTTCCGAATGAGCACTAGAAGAGGATGATCTTTTTCCCGACATCTCTGATCTGGAAGATGGGGATTTTGACAATTTAGATGTACCCTGACCTTCTTCAACTGCCTCTGAGAGGTGGTGTTTAGTAAATCTCTCCAAATCAACTTTTTATTTTCTCTAAAGCAACACTCTGTTACTGAATGAATGGCAGATGGCACATGATTCCTGTATATGGACTGCGCCAAGGCAGTACACACAAACAGTGTGACCATCAGTCAACAATAGTTTCTGGTTACATTTTTCGCACTTCTTGAACCCAGAGGGTTTAGTTTCCTTAGGTTCCTTGGACATTAAGCTTACAATATCAATAACAAGAAGAACAACTATAACAGCTTAAACATCAATAGAGAAAAAAAAATATATGATTTTTTTTAAACAATCATCAACTAAGCAGTAAAGTTTAGCTAG
>NC_056744.1:964758639-964766139 GCF_019279795.1 Protopterus annectens | reverse complement strand
GGTTGCACCTACAAATAAACCTTGGCTTATTTGCTTTCCAGTAGCTGATTTCAAGCTCATCTGTAAAAACCTGGTACACGCATGGTATATAATTCAAGGTAATGGTATTTTGTTTTGTTACCCTTTCCACACAAACACTGGAGAGTACCAGTTACAAAAAAGCAAACAAATGAATCTCTTCTGTCAGCTATCCCTCTTTTGTACTATATGATTCAGCCTCCATTTTGAAAGCACTTTCCCTAGAATGGTCAAATTTGATGAAGCTGAAGCATCACATCACACCTCATGTGGAGGCATGCACTTGTCTATCAGCTGCTAGGGATGTGGGCAGCTGGGAGGCATAAACAGCAATGACAGTGGTCCAGCACTGCTTTACCGTATCACAATAATATTTGTTTCAAGTGTTTTAGAAACTATTTACAATACTTCCATAATTATCATCAGCAACAGAAAATACCAGTAACATCTAATATGAGTATATTGGAAGTGTATCACACTACCTACGTTTTTAAGTGACTCACCCAACAGGCTCTTGACCAACTTCCCGAATTCTTCGATTGATATCTGCAGATCTCTTTGAAGTCCAATGGGCATGTGCAGACTCCGTCCGCTTATCTCCATAGTATGGACGTATCATGGGTTTTCCTTGTTGGTCCTTCCTGAACCTCAGGTTTGTGTGAAGGAGGGTTCCCAGAGAACGGAGGAAATTACGCGAATCTTGTAACAGCTCTTGAGGTGGCATAAGGATAATGACAACCAATACGCCATCAGCCAGTTTTTCAGTTTCATCTCCAGAACAGTCCAGACCATCCCAGTCACATGCTTCATTGTTGCAGCCACGATCGCAGTGGCCATTGGCATAGTGATCTGCACAATATGCATACCTTTGAAAAGAAAACACTATTTCAGATTACTTTAGTAGGCAAGCCTCACCTGTGGGGTTTTGTGTAATTTAACTACTGGATAAGTCAAAGGATCTCAAACTACCTCACAAATCACAAGTCACTGATCATGTACAGTCTCTCCTCATTTCACCAATAACCAATTTCACAGCAACTTCATTTTACAGAAAGGAATTCTTGAAAGTTTGTTATTGTATTTGCTGAGGCACCTCACCCACATCTTCTATCTTCCTTTCCAGCTAAGCTGCAACAAGCCTAACCAGTACTATCTGACAGCTACAAAGTCAAAATACAGCTTCTTATTACTCCACAGCATCACCTCTCTGGGGAAATAATGAAATGATGGTGCAGCAATGCTCTCCCTTACACCCTGTTTTATAAAACATGTTGAGGAATGGGGATGACTTCTTGGGATGAGAGTTGATGGCAGAACAATACATATGTAAGTGCCAAAGCTTACCAGCACTCTTGCAGCTAGAGGAATAAAAGCTAGTCAGTTTCTGCAAAGATTATCTACTGCAGGCCCATGCAAGACAAGCATGGTGAGTCTCACATCAGTAGCACAGTCTAGGCAATGAAGGAAAACAAACTATAACCTGTGAGAGATGCACTTATCTAGCCACACTTGAGGTAAAGCTCTCCCCAACAGAGACTGAACTTGACAGTCAAGCGGAGAAGGTAAACACTTGCTCCACACCACACTCATCACACAGCCCCACTAAACCTACACCACCAAAATCCACAGATAGAAACACAAAAACATTCTCAGAGGCTCTCAATAATAATCTGCTCAAGCAACAGAGACCACTAAAGCAGAAACGCAAGCAACCTCCACCCCCCAACACAACCCAAATAACACATAGCCCACAGACTCAGTGTGCCACTCAACCACAGCCCATAAGGCAAAACAATGTACCCAACACACTAGTCATAGGTGACTCTATAGTCAGGCACACTGATGTCCCACTCACCAGGCTAAACAAGGAGAAGGTTACTGTCAGCTGCCTGTCGGGTTCCAGGATCCGTCACATAACCCACACACTCAGGTCACTCCACAGCAAGTAAAAATATGACTCTGTCATTGTCCATGTTGGTGTGAATTACTCGAGATGTACCTCCCTGGACTACATGAAGAGAGAAATGGAAGAGCTCTCCGATCTTGTATCCCAGGCAGGTATGACCCTAGTCCTCAGTAGCATCCTGCCATCACCCAGAATGATAACGCAGTACAAGGACAAAATGATTGACTTCAACAATTGGCTAAGCTTCTGGTGTCATTCTAAGGGGATCCAGTATCTGTCTGCCTGGAACGATATGGTCGACAGATCATGATGCTTTGCCAGAGATGGCCTGCACCTGTCACCCCTGGGATTCCAGATACTGGCTAAGGCTCTTGCCATCCCTACAGTGCCTTTTTTAGGCAAGGTTCAAATCACAAATTCACCAATGTAAAAGGAACAGGCAAGCAAAAACCGAGAATAATGCTACTCAATGCTAGAAGTCTAAATCTCAAAATGCACTCACTCGAGGCACTCCTTAAAATGGAGAACATTGATATCTGTGCAGTGACTGAGACCTCCTGGTTCAAGGCTCCGGACAGCACCCCTGCATTACCAGGCTATAACTCATACCACACTTTTCGGCCATCTAACCTGGACTGGAACACCAAAGGCGGAGGTGTGTCCATATTCATTAAGGATATCCACACCTCCAAGCTAGTTGCTCAGCATAATGCACCCAAGGTTATCCAAGTGCAACTAACTCTGGGCAAAACTGCAATCCAAATTGTAGCTTGCTACAGATCCCCCATTATGCTCCAGGACTCCCACCCCTGTTTTCTTGATATACTGGAAAATATTAGGGTTCAACCAAACACCCTAATAATGGACGATTTCAACCATTAACTGGGAAAACTACTCATGTACCAACTCCTTCGCTCAGCGCTTTCTGGAATTCATAAATTCCAATGTCCTGGATCAACTTCTCTACACCCCCACCAGGGGCAACAATATCCTAGACCTAGTCATTACAAACATGAGTGACTGGTGTTCCACACCTGAAGTAAACTCCTCGTTGGTCAGATGCGACCATAAGCTAATCACCCTAGATATCCACATCCCGACCCCACCCTCCATTAAGGAAACCACTGTAAAAAATTCTCCGAAGCCAACTTCATGCTTCCTAAGACAGAAGTGGTGAACTTCATGACACCCATGTAGATGGACAATACAGTTACGACTGCTGAATCCTTCACAAATGCACTCTAAAAGCACTTACACGAGTGCATGGATCATGCTATCCCAAACAGAACCAAGACACTACCCTCCAAAAAAGGAAGCCAATCTGGTGGCCCCCTGCCATAAACAAACTGTACAACAGAAGGAAGAAACTGCTGCAAAAGAGAGTAAAATCCCACGAGTGGAGGAGCTCCCTGGTCAGCCTCAGTAAGAAGCTGAGATCCCTTATAAGATCCTCCAAAGCTAGCTATGAATACAAAATTGCCACTGATTCTAGGAACAACAACAAAGCATTCTACAGCTATGTCAAGAATCTCAATGGCAAAACCCAGATCTGCTCTGAGTTACAGCACAACGGCATGAATATTACGGAATCAACTGATATTGTCAACATCCTGGCAGATAGGTTCAGTGCTAAATTTACCCCCCCCCCCCTCACCCCCTTAAAAGGCCCATATCTATACAGGAAGAATGCAGAGTCCCAGTAATCACAACTATGCAGGTAAAAGTTGTACTCTCTAAAGCCAAAAATACAGCAACATCCCAGGCTGCGTTTTACACAAACTTCAGAACGGACTGGCTCCCCACCTAAGCACCATGTTCAATCATAGCCTCACATCAGGTGTTGTGCCCACTGAATGGCGCACAGTAACAGTTATCCCAATCCACAAAGGGGGAACCACCACTGATCCCAGGAACTATCACCCTATTAGCCTGACGAGCCTGGTCTGTAAGGCCATGGAACGTATCATAATGGAACTCATAAACAAAGACAGTGGTAACCTCTAAACTCTGGACCCCACCCAGTTCAGGTTTGTGAAAGGCAGATCATGCCTCCTAAACCTGATCGACATCTTTGAGGCAGTCACCAAAGCCGTAGACAAGGGTAAGGTGGTTCACACATTCTATCGTGACCTCGCCAAGACTTTAGACACCACCTCCATTCTTGAATTATAGATAAACTCACTAAACTAAGTATAAATCCCTATGTCACAAGATGGGTTGCAACTGGCTCACTGACAGAACCCACACTGTAAAAGTTGCAGACTCCAAATCTGACTTCAAACCAGTGACAAGTGGAGAACCACATGGTTCAGTCCTGGGACCTCTCCTGTTTGGTATCTACTTCTCTGAAGTACAGGCTAACACAGAAGGCCTTTGTCTAATGAAGTTCGCAGATGACTGCAAACTAGGAGCCATAGTTGAGTCTCCAAATCATGTGGACGTCCTACAGAAGGGCCTCAATGAGACAGATGCCTGGTGTCACAGCTATGGCCTCAAGCTCAATGCCAAAAAGTGCATTGTCATCCCCTTTGGTCAAAACTCTGCACCCATGAACTACCACATAGGCGACAGTCTACTTAACGCCGAATGTGTGATAAGAGCCCTTGGGACCCAGGTGGACAGTAGTCTCTCCTTTGATAATCACATCGCCACAGTAGTCAGGAAATCCTTCTACGTGACACACCTCATCACAAAAGGGTTCTCATCCAGGAATAAAAAGAGTTCATTGTTCCCCTCTACTCAACACTCAGACCCATTATAAGAGTACAATGCCCCTTTTGGAATGCATCTCACAAGACATCTGCAGCAACTGGAAAGGCCACAGAAGTACCTCACAAAAAGGATTACTGGCCTCAAACAGATGCACTACACTGACCATCTCAAAAAACTCCAGCTTTACTCCGAAGCATATCACCTACTCTGATGTGATCTCTGCTTAACATATAAAGCTATGTCAAACCCAGAGCTGCTGGACATGCTACACCTACAGAAATCCCAATCCCTCCGAGCTACACACTCTATGGACCTAAACCTTGTCACCACAATCAGGACATGCTGGAGGGATAGATTCCTGTCCCAGAGACTTCCCATACTATGGAACAAGCTACCCATCTATGTCAAGCAAAGTTCCTCATTAGCACTCTTCAAGAAAAATCTTGATGAGTGGATGGGAAATAGGAAATACACCCGGGATCACTTCTGTGGCTCTGCTCGACAGGGGCACAGGAAAATAACTTTCTTGGGTGGTGTAAGCCAGGGAACCTTGTTGGCTAGGCTTACTTAGGCCCTTGGGCCGATAGCCTAGTACCTACCTATGAACCTATACTTGGGAGAATGTTGATTAACTACTTGAAAGGGATGGAATACTGGGTGAATAAGGGAACAACAAAACTGCTGAACAGAAAAAGAAATTCTGACAAAAAAAAAAAATCCCCCTTAGGACAGTGAACTGACTCATTTCTTCCCCAAAGAAGAGAGCCACACACACAATCTCCATCACTTATTCCTTCAAGGTAAAGTTCAAACACTTGGAGTGCTGCTGTTATCTACAGAAAATAGAAGTTCCATACAAGAGATCTGAAATAGCAGTTCATTTTTCCTCATATTCAGGATAAAGCCAGCAGGACTTGGACAGCCTGATATTTAAAACTTTTCAAAGATACTTGGTCCCCCTTCTTTTATCCATAATACTGTACAACGAAGGACCCTTTTCCACATCTCTAAGCCCACACTAAGATGCAGCAAGAAGTACATACAAAATGTAACATAACCAAGACCTATACATGTAGGATGCCCTAGTATCACTAGGACACAGAAGGAGAATGGAGGGAGGTATGATGATGAAGACGAACTACCGATCCAGATCTTTCATTACATATTAAGAAAGTGACTTTCATATTTGAGAATGGGAGTTCCATCTTCATCACCATCAGGACACTGTCCCAAGGTTAGCCTCTCAAATTACTTCTCTAGGGATCATATCCCTATCAAATGCAGACCTGAAACAGGACTTCACTAGATCATAGCCACATTAAACAAGTGTGACAAACTGTCAAAATAACAAATACCCTAAACAACACCTGAAATCATGACCTGGCCAGGTGAAGAGGCAGTGCCCATATGGGCATAGAAACAGAAGAGCATAATGCCCTTGTATAAATATTTTAACACATATATAGTGATTTTTCTGAAAGCAAAATTCAGCTATCCATAGAAAAGAACAAATCAAAAGGAACTGGCTGCAAACAGGCATAAAAACAGGGAATAATTAAAAGTTAGGTCATAAAGGATGTATAAACTATTACATCCAAATAATAAGGCTGTGATATACAGCCTGGTTGGAAGGAGAGATACTAAATAGATTCATAGATTGTTACTAGGCTAATGACCCATGTGGCCTTTCTAAGCCTAGCCAAGTTTTCATGAAAGAATAATGATGTCCTGTATTGAAATAAGATGTTGAGATCCAGGCATTTATAAGCTACCGCTGTCCATAAAGGACATGGGTGCCAGGCCCAGTAAAAAGTTCCTATTCCCCACCCACTGTTCTAGGTTGCACTTAAGGTGGGTAATAGACAAACTCATCTTCACATGGATGGGAAGCCTGTTCCATAGGAGTGGCAGTCTCTGGGACACAAATCTGTCTCTCCAGCATGCTCTGTTTAAGTTACAGACAAAATTCAGGTCCCTAGATCTTGTATTTCTGGTACTCTTTGACTTACAAATATGTAGTAGAAGATTCATTAGTGTGGTGTTTGTGGATGCCTTGTAAACCAGGCATAGATCACTCCTCAGCAATCTATAGGAAACTAAGTTGAGGGAAAGGGCTTTAAGGCGTCCTGCATAAGGCAGGTTTGTTACACCTCGTATTCTTTTTGTAAGGAACCTTTCAGGACACTCTAGTTGCTGCATATGCCTAGTCAGTTACATACCAGAGAACAGTGGGATGATGAGTTCTTTGGTCCTAGATGTTATGCCCTTATTTACAAGTTGCTCAACATAAAAGGATTTCCTCACCACTGTGGCCATGTGGTGGTTGAAGGTAAGGCTACTGTCTACGTGCATACCAGAGATCCCTGACCACTGGGTCGGGTCTATTATCAGCACAGTAATTAGCTGGAATGGTTGGCTTCCCAAGGGGTACAATTATGCGTTTCTTAGCATTGAGTTTAAGACAATGGATTTGGCACCATTTGTTAGCCAGAGATAGACTTTCTTGAATAAAATTAAATATAGTTCCTCCCAATTTGGGCTAAGCACAGCTGAGCCAAAAGGGATTGTAGGTAAAGGAAATATGGTTGCAAGGGAGATACTCCATTTAACTATGGCAGAGAAGTAAAGACAGAAAACAGAGCATATACTGCCAAAGATGAAAATTCACCAAAGTAGACACATACTTTCTAGCTAGGACTACATGCAAAAAGGTGTGTGTTGGCAGGAAACAAAGCCTTTACACTTTATATCATTATTCTGGAAGAGAGAAATGGATAACTGATAACAACCAGATGAAGGCTTCATGGCAAAGACAGAAGGAACTGCAAATGTGTTCTTGAACCACATCACTGTTCTGCTGTCAT
>NC_056744.1:964591139-964756139 GCF_019279795.1 Protopterus annectens | reverse complement strand
TCTGTGAGAATTTTATTACATGCTTAAAATGTGTGGTTTTCTGGAAAATCAGTGAGGACTGAAGTCACTAAATAATGACAGTCATTTAAGTTTCAGTCTTGCTATCTTTCAGGAAAGGCATGATAACACAAATTGTTTTATTTTAGCAACTTTCTAAGATTATGCCAGCAATGCTTATAATGTGTCCCTGGTTTTGGGCCTTTGCCCCCACACACACACACACACAAATAGATTCTGGCTTTATCCATACTTCTTGTGCTGCAAAGCTGAGAGACATAGTTGAGTGTCAAGTGCATTTTACAAGGAGCTGATAGCTTCAGGGGAAGAGAAGTTTAGTGCTGTTTATGCCAAGTCTGTTTGCAACGTGCAACTATTGTTTAGCAAATGATAATCACTATTTTGCTAAAATGTTTAAAAGCATTGCTAGTAGCACAGCAGGTAGTATATACTTGCTTTTAATGTGGAAGGCTGTGTGCTCTACTCCCACAGTATGTAGATGGATTGGTGATACTGTACTGTATTGTAATTTAAAGGAGTTAAGATGCTGCAGTCTTGAGAATGTCCTCCTTGATACCTAGTAACTATGAACCTGTTGTCAGTTTGCCATCCAGTCCCTATTGCAATATTACCAGCTTATCATTTTTTTAATGTAACATAGGCCATTTATTCTTCAAGGGCAACAGGCACTTTATTTGTAGATGAAACAATGAAATTGTTGGGTAGCAGCCACCTCTTCATTAGTTGCAGATCTCTTTAACGTGGAATTATTTAGAGGTTTTTTACTTGTGCAGAGATTGTGCACATTTACTGATATTAGTGGACTGTAATGAAAGGCATTTGAGTAGATGTTTACGATGGAAATGTTCTGAATTGGGCAGTTTTGTCACTGTTGGTTCATACATTTTGTTTCATTGCTTACTGGAAAAATGTTCAAAATAATAACTTTAAAACACGCTTTAACTAGTATGCTGTATTATACAAGGAATATGACTTAATACAATTAGGAAGGTGAATCAAAGAACACATGTATGTTTTCATCGTCCTAAATATGTGTGTAAGGGGCCTATGATTTGAAAACAGTCCAAAGGTAAACTTTACCTGTCAATGGCCAGTTGTATTTTCTTTGAATGTGGGTATCAATGAATGTGGGTTTCAGGGGGAGAGAAGTTTTAATGCTAAGTCTGTTTTCATTGTGAGACTGTATTTTTGCAAGGGAGTAGCCCTCCTGCACACCCAAACTTATATATGCTAACTTTGAGATCCACCAGGCATATATCTAACAACTGCAAGATTGCTATGCCTAAGGGAAAAGTAGGCAATTTTAGACATGAAAGTCTGCATTTTCGGTCATTCAGATGTCTATTGGTGCGTGTGCTGTAAAATTTAGAATACAAATTTTAAATTAAATCCAAATAATCACTGCAGATGTATAAAACTGTATGCATATTAGTGTTTATGGTAAATGGGACACTGGAATGCCTGCAAGGGGGGTGGCTCTGTATGGAGGGCCCATTTGACCGTGATTTTGTAAGGGGGGAGGGGGTGGCAAACTCAAAGACAGCCCTGGGTGACACAAACTCTAGCTACCCAACTGCATTAAACCCCTCTTCCATTTTCTGTCCTCTGTCAATTTCTGCTACAGCTCATTCCACAGACTTAAAACTTTCTTTACAGACATTCTCAACCCACTTTTTTCCATACACGCTTCTGCTTACCAGCAACTTTATCCACTGAGTCACACACATGCATGGGTAAATTATAATATATACAGCTATTATATATACATCAAAACATACACACACATAAATACATACTAATACTACAAAAGCACTTTTTTAGATCCTCGTACACTACTTATAGCTACTACTCTGAACTACTATCCCTCTCATCAATACAATTTTTTTGTCGACTCTCTCATCTATATACCACTCACTTCTTCACCTACCCCTACCAACAATCTCATACCATACAGCTTTCTGCACACAACCTGACCACTCTCTACTACCTTATCTGTATACCACCATGCAAACTTCTTCCCATCCTTTACCACAATTCTTTCTCCCCATTTCTCATAACATCCCTTTCACTAATACACCACATGCCCACCATCTTACAAAAATTCCACCTTCTTCTACCCACCAACTAAACTATGACCGCTCTACTCACAGTTACACTATGTCAGTTGCTACTGTTCTGTACACACACAGCAGCAGCTCACTTCATTAATTACCATAATATCCCCACATCATATCCCATTTCCATCACAAACACGTATACATTACATCGCAAAATCCTCTCTCTCTCTTCTGTCTTCCTCTCCTTCTCTGTACCAATATATTAAGGTTAAGAATAGCACTTTTTCAGCAGTACTGAAAGTATTGAAAGTCGGATACAACTGCAAATGGCTCTATACCTCTACTCACCCCACTTAGGTTCATAGGTTCATACTAGGCTATCTGCCCTAGGGCATTTATAAGCCTAGCCAGAGTGTGTGTGGCTTTCACCACCCCTTAGGATGAGAATACTATACCCATTAGTTTGCTGTGCCTCTGTCCAGCAGTGATACAGAGATGATTCCCGGGGTAAACCTACGATCTCCCATCCACTCGTCAAGATTTCTCTTGAACAGAGTCAGTGAGGGGCTCTGCCTCACATGGACTGGGATTCTGTTCCATAGTGTAGGGAGTCCCTGGGTGATGAATCTGTCCCTCCAGCACGTCCTATTTATATCCGTGTTGAGGTTTAAGTCTCTTGCTCTCGTGGCTCTGGTGGATTTGGATTTTTTGAGGTGGAGCATGTCCATTAATTCCGGGTTGGATATGGCCTTGTATGTCAGGCACAGATCACCTCTGAGCAGACGGTATGCGACTGAATAGAGCTGGAGTTTCTTCAGTCGGGCATCGTATGACATATGTTTGAGCCCCTTTATCCTTTTGGTGAGGAACTTTTGGGGTCTTTCCAACTGCTGCAGGTGTCGGGTAAGGTACATTCCGAATGGGGCATTGTACTCAATCATTGGTCTGATAAGTGAAGAGTACAGGTGTACAATGACCTCTCCTGACCTGGATGTGAATCCCTTCATGATCAGGTGGGCAATGTAGAAGGCCTTCCTAACCACTTTGGCAATGTGAGTGTCAAAAGAGAGGTTACTGTCAACTTGGGTCCCCAGGTCCCTGATAACTTCTTCCGTGTTTAATGGATTACCACCTATGTGGTAATTAGGGGTTACCTTGTTTTTCCCAAAGGGTATGACTATACATTTTTTGGCATTTAGCTTAAGGCCATGGCTCTGGCACCAGTTATCCATTTCTATGAGACCTTTCTGGAGGATGTCTGTGTCTGATGGAGTGTCAATTATGGTGCCCAGTTTGCAGTCATCTGCAAATTTTGTCAGCCACAATCCCCCTATGTTTGCCTGCACTTCAGAAAAATAAATGCCGAACAAGAGGGGGCCCAGGACTGAGCCCTGTGGGACACCGCTCGTGACCGGCTTAGAGTCTGACATGGCACCAGCAACTCTAACCCTGTGTGTTCTGTCCTTGAGCCAGTTTGCAACCCATCTTGTGACATATGGGTTTACATCTAAGCTGGTGAGCTTTTCTATAATGCTTGAGTGGGGTATTGTGTCGAATGCTTTTGCTAGGTCAAGGTAGGCTGTGTGAACTGCCTTACCCTCATCAATGGCCTTAGTGACTGTTTCGAAAAAGTCGACCAAGTTCAAGAGGCAGGATCTGCCCTTGACAAAGCCAAATTGGGTAGGATCCAGTGTCTGTAGGTCCCCAATGTCTTTATTTATGAGTTCCATTATGATCCTCTCCATAGCTTTGCAGACAAGGCTCGTCAAGCTTATGGGAACGGTAATTTCCAGGGTCCGTAGAAGCACCGCCTTTATGGAGTGGGACCACAGTTGCCGTACGCCACTCTTTGGGTACATATCCTGTAGTAAGGCTAAGATTAAACAGCAGCCTTATGTGTGGGTTTAGTTCCTCATTGAGTTCGTGTAGCACACAGCCGGGGACACCGTCCGGTCCCATTGATGCTGTGTTTTTTGCTTTAGAGAGAGCAGCTCTCACCTGGGCATCTGAGATGTTTGGGAGGCTAGACTCTGGTGTGATAGATATTTCTCCTTTTGGGGGGGAGGGAGGGGAGAAATTTGCACTGAACCTGTCTGCCAGTATGTTGGCAATGTCTGTGGGTTCAGTGATTTTTATCATTTTGGACTAATTCTGAGCATATCTGGGAGTTTCCACCCAGGTTTCTAACATAGCTAAAGAAGGCTTTATGATTGTCTTTTGTGTCATTAGCGATTTTTCTCTCAAAGTTGGCCTTGGATGATTTTATGAGTGATCGTAGTTTTTGCTAGTATTGATCAGAGATGCCTTCCCATTTAGGGATTTTGCTCTGTCATGTAGTAGCTTTCTCCTCTTGTTGTAGAGTTTGTTTATGGCTGGAGTCCACCAGACCGGGCGCCTGCCTTTGGTGGAAAAGGTCTTGATTTTATTAGGGATTGCTTGATCCATACATTCCTGGAGGTGCTCGTAGAAGGCATTTGTAAGGGTTTCAGCAGCGTGGGTTGTGGTTTCCACTGGCTCGGGGCCTTGAAGGATACCACTCCAGTCTTAAGAAGTGTGAAGTTTGCTTTTGAGAAGTTCTTCACTGTGGTCTTTTTGCTGGGGTGGGGTGGGGCGGGATGCGGATCTCCAGTGAGATTAATTTATGGTCTGATCTCACCAATGAGGGATATACTTCCGGTGTGGAGCATTTTGTCCCCATGTTTGTGATGATCAGGTCTAGTATATTTTCTCCTCTTGTGGGAATGGTGACTAGTTGTTCCATAGCATTTGAGTTTATGAACTCAAGGAACCTTTGGGCTACGGTGTTGGGGCTTGAGTAATGTTCCCAGTCTATGTTTGGGTAGTTGAAGTCACCCAATATGATGGTGTTTGGAGAGACATTTATACTCTCCAGTGTCTTCAGGAAGGCTGTGTGGGTTTCCTGAGTTTGAGAAGGTGGTCTGTAGCATGTTACAAACTGTAGGGCAGTTTTACCTATGGTTAATTGCACCTGGATGGTCTCCGATGCTTCGTGCGTTGCCACTAACCTGGAGGTGTGGGTATCCTTTATGAATATGGATACTCCCCCTCCTTTTGTAGTTCGGTCCAGATTTTGGGGCCGGAACGCATGATATGAGGTATAACCTGATAGTGCTGGGGTGCTCTCAGGAGCCTTGAACTAGGTTTCAGTCACAGCACAAACATCGATGTTCTCCATACTGAGGAGGGCTTCGAGGGTGTGCATCTTGAGGTTTAGACTTCTGGCATTGAGCAGTATTACCCTTAGTTTTTCTCCATTTTTGTTTTCTAGGGCGGTAGGTTTATCATTTGAGCCTTGCCTAAAAAAGGCACTATGGGGGTGGCAAGAGCCTTTGCCAATATCCGGAAGCCCAGGGTGACAGGTGCAAGCTGTCCCTTGGAAGCAGCGTGGCTTGTCAAGCATGTCATCCCAGGCAGACAGACATTGGATCCCCTTAGAATGACACCAGTAATTAAGCCAATTATTAAAGCTGATCATTTTGTCTCTGTATTGTGGCATCATTCTTGGTGAGGGTAGGATACTGCTCAGGGTCAGGGTCATACCGGCCTGGGCTACATAATCTGAGAGCTCCTCTATGTCTCTTTTCATGTAGTCCAGGGAGGTATGTCTCAGGTCGTTCACACCGGCATGGACAATGACTGAGTCATACTTGTACTTGCTGTGGAGTGACCTGAGTGCTTGTGTTATGTGGCGGATTCTAGCGCCTGACAGGCAGCTAACTGCGATCTTTTCCTTGTTCAGTCTGGTGAGTGGGACGTCAGTGTGTCTGACTATGGAGTCACCTATAACAAGTGTGTCTGGCATTGTGTTTGGCCTTAAGGGCTGTGACTGTTTAGCACACTGACTTTGAGAACTGTGTGTTGCATGTCTTATGTCTTGAGGTGGCAGTTGCTTGGGTGTCTGCTTTGGAGGTCTCTGTAGTTTTGGTAGATTTTTGATCAGTGCCTCCGAGTATGTCTTTGTGTGTTTATGTGTTTGTTTTGCAGTTGTGATAGTTCTATGTGAAACTGGGTTTGTGGTGTGCGTGGTTTCCTTCTCCTCCTGTCTGGTCTTGCCAGTCCTGAGTTGAGAGAGCTCAGCCTCCAGTTTGGCTATATAGTTGCATCTCTCACATGTATTTGTGTTTTGTGGGAGAAGGAGTGGGTTGTCTGTGTACATGAGGCAATTGTAACATTGCCTCAAGATGCCCAGATTCACCAGCTGAACAGGAGAGGACGCTAGCAACTGACCCTTCGACATGCTAGAAAAAGTGAAAAAGTTTGCTGTGTAACTGAGTCAGAAGGGACCTATAGGGAAATGGGTACTCAAGGGGATTCTAGGCTAATGTAGTACTTTGTTTAGTATACAAGTACTTTACCTATATAAAAATGCTTTAGGAGCAAGTGCTGAGCTATTGAGATAGAGAACTTACACCCTGAAATTTACGGAGATATTTACCCTAACCCCAGACCCACACCAACTACCCACCATGGTCAACCCATTACTTTTCAATGCTTCCACCACAATTTTCCCATCAGGTAATGAATTTAACCTCATTCTTTTCAACATTAACCTCAGAAGTTATTTGCAACACAATTCAATATATCCATGCATATCTAGATTTTTACTCCCCAGACATTCTAATTCCCACTAAAACCTGGATAAAACAAGAAATAAATGGAAATGAAATTATTCCTACAGGTTCAAACATACTCAGAATGGGCAGAAAACTTAAAAGGCAGGTGGTATTGTTATTACTTATAAAAGCAACCTACAAATAAATCCAGCTCATCTAAATATCCCAAAATCAACCAAACGAAATCTATATGTATCTCAGATGTATGCACCCCACCAAGAAACAAGACTAGCGCAGCCACAAACATCCTACACTGGATATCTAACAATATCCTCCAAGAAATCTTATGTGACCTAAATATAGACTGACAATCCATAAACAGCAGCAATCTCAAGGACTCTATTCACCTATTTGGGTTCACCCAACTAATAATCTCCATCATTATAATCAACACTGGACTGGATATTGACAAACAAAGTCCCTAATATAAAATCCTCTGGTTACTTACAAGATACTATAAGTGACAACCTCCCAACTTATGTAATCAGATGATAACAATATGGTTCACCCAAGCAAACAATCTATAAACAAGTATGCAATTTAACCAAATTTGACAAAGACACATTTATTACAGGCCTGTCCCGCTATAACTGGAATGCATTAAAAGTAATGCCCTTAGATGAAGCAGTTACTCACTTCAATTACACCTTCCTAAAAATACTAAATTATTTAGCACCAGTTAGGACAAGAAGGGTAAAAACTAATAAAGCACCATGGCTAACTCATGCTGCAAAGAAATAATGTGTGGCAAAAATGGTATAAGAATACAACAGAACATGCCTACCAAAATTTTAGATCTCTCAGAAACTATACCAAGATCCTTGTTAAATCTGACAAGAAATCATACTATAGTAATCTCCAACAAAAGCACCAAAAAACAATCCCAACTTTTTTTGGCCCTTTCTAAATAAACTATTACATTCTGTCCATACGACTACATCCAGACCTTTTACCTCAAACACCAAAGTATTCATTGCCACTCAGCTTTTTATCCAGTTAGTTCTATCACTAATCAATGACCACCCTCACTTCACCCCTCCAACTTCCATATATTCTTGAAAGCAGCAAATTGTATTTTAGTTTTCAGCCCATCCCAACATCAACCATAAAAAATTTACCAGCGAAACTAAAAGCAACAACCTCAGCTTTCCAATAACCTTCCCACCGAGTTTCTGAAAACAGGTGCAGAAGCACTAGTCTTTCCTTTCTCCATTCTGATTAACCGGTCAATAATTGAAATCTACGTCCCATCCACCTGGAAAATCCATTATTACATCTCTTCACAAAGGAGGTACTTCAACAGAGTTAAACTGCAGACCTTCTACTATTCTATCATCCCTCTCTAAAATCCTTGAGAAATGTACTCATGCTCAGCTTATGAAACTTATAACCAAACACAACCTCCTCTCCAACAACCAGTATGGATTCAGGCCCATCCCAACAATGTCTCTCTAACGCTCTTGTATAATTGATTTTGACCATATTTTTGACTCAAATGCTTGATTCTCTGTAAACTGCTTGTATTTTTTGGAGCTTTTCTCCTCGGGCTTTCACTGAAAATGGGCTACAAGCCCAGCTGGACCAACCCAGTTAACAAATGTCAATCAATCAATCAATTAATCGATAAATAAATAGAAAAACAGTACTACTACTTCCCTACTCAACTTCTCCAACATGCTAAACCAATGCAGAGATAACGGCAACCTTGTTTTTTCACTTTTCCTTGACCTTTCCAAAGCATTTGGAAAGCATTCCACCAAAAGTTCCTTTCTGAACTTGCAACTCTAGGTCTCACCCCTCCCTCTCCTGGTTTCAGAGTTACTTATGCAGTTGTCAGCAAGCAACTAAATGGCAACAAAACCTTTCAGCATTTCAACCAATCTGTGTTGGTGTTCCTCAAGAGTCAATACTCAGACCTCTTCTATTTAATATTTTCATAAACACTTGCTTGCCACGCTTGTACAATATGCCAATGATTTAGTCCTCATCTGCTCTGTCCCATCCATAACCAAATTACACAAAATCATTCAAAAATCTTTCACTGACACTGAAATATGGCTAAAAAAATTCTAACTTGCTGCTTAGTGCCAAAAAAAAAAAAACAAAAAACAAGCTGATGCTTTTTACTCCAAAACAACACCATAACCAGAAGCACACATTTCATATTATCTCAAGTAATAACACAAAAATAGAAACCATAAGCCAAACTAAACTACTCAGAGTTATACTAGATGACAACCTCAAATCTGATCACCACATACTTCATTCCATCAAAAAAAGCACCAAAAACTTGTCTCCCTCTACAGAGCCAAACACTACCTAACAAATCAAGCAAGGATTACCTTGATAGCAACATACCTCCTTCCTTCTCTGTTACTTGCTTCTCCTATTCTTACAAATACCACTACATATAAAACTAAACTAGCCTCCTGCTACTCCAAAATAGCTACATTTGCAACCAACCTTATAAAACATATCACTGCCTTACACTAAAACAATTAAATTGGCTTGAACACCCAAACCAGTTGACAAACTCAAAACTAATCATTGCTCACAACCTATTGTACTCTCCAGACACATGCCCAACATTACAAAATACTCTACTGTACTATTAGTCTACTACAGACCTTCACTTTGACAATAAACTCTAACTATGTATAGGATACTCTACTCCCTTTATGTGTTAAAACTCTGGAACGGAATCCTCACACAATTAAAACAGATATAAAAGTTAAACAGCTCACCTGGCTAGCTTTACTCAGATTACTTTTCTCCAACTCTTACAGCCGCTTTGCTTCCCAGTCATTTGTACCCTATTGCTCTTCCTTCATACTGCATTAATTTCTTAAACTCTTACTCTTCCTCATCCTCCTCCTCTCACATCCCACCACTAACTACAATTCATCCTCTGCTCATTTAACGTCCTTCTCATTTCCATAATTTCTCCTTTCATATCTCTCTCAACATCATTTTTTAAGCTAAGTTAGTATTTGTCTGTCTGTAAATTATTACTACAGTGAGGACAATGAAAAGCCAAATAAGTAAAAGGCCACAACATGTGACTGCCTAAAGTGTGGGAAGCGAGGGTCATACCTCTCAAAACATACCTTTCAACCTCTCAAACAAGAAATCTGGAGAAAAACAGAAATAATGGGGGGGGGGCAAAAATAGGGACAGATTTACAATACTGCTACTATAAATGTGCAAAGTTGGCAGAATGACCGATTTTGAACTACTAGATATTTTCTGAAAGACATGAAGTCTAAAACTCAAATGATTGCCATTACTTAGTATTATTAGTGACTTCAATCCTCTATGATTTACCAGAAAAACACAAATTTTATGAGGAGTAGACCAAAAATAAGAGGCAAAAATCTGAACAGTTGACAGATATGGAGATGGTGCATGTCATACTCTTGACTTTAACAATAACATCTTGATTTTAGCTATGAGAAATAGGACCATTTGAATACATATATTTATAAGCATGTCAAATGTATGCATATGCATCCATAAGCACATGTACATAAATGTGTGTGTATACTATATATAAGCATGTAAACATGCAGACATTCTTCTGTGTGACTTCAAAGATATATATATGGGTCTAAGACTATTCACTTAAAGCACATTTCACTGAAACACATTTGACTGTGCACAATTCACTGAATGCTCAATTCACTGAAAGTTATTTTTGGCCTTTTTCCCACTGTTGTGCGACCCTGGAGTTAGTATATAGAGTAAGGGGGTGTGTGCCCCACAACTATTTTAAATATTTTGAACTATAATACATGGATAATTGCAATTCCAGTAAATGACTCTTTTCTGAACTTAATATATATCCAAAATATGTGTGGGGGTGTACTATATATACTAACTCCAGGGTCACACAACAGTGGGGAAAAGGCCATATATAATTTTCAGTGAAATGTGTTTCAGTGAATTGAGCTTTTCAGTGAATAGTCCTAGACCTATATATATATATATATATATATATATATATATATATATATATATATACATACACACACACACACACGTACACGGAATTATATATATATATATATATATATATATATATATATATATATATATATACACACACACACACACACACACACACACATATATATAAATTAAACACACACACACATCTACATATACATATGTAAATATGTGTATGGGTGTCTCACGCTCTCTCTCTATATATACACACACACACACACACACACACACACACACACACACACACACACACAGGTGCACTATATAACAAAGGAAACACCCTAATTTGACTGGAAAAATATCAACCGCAAAAGGTCAAAAACAGAACTTGATTCACCAGTATGCATGCACCGAGAAAACAGTCTTGGAGCTTGCAAAAATCTAGTTTTTTTTTTTTTTTTTAACAAACAATCAAAAACATTGTTTTTTGTACAGGGGTATGCCCTGACATTGCACAAACATGGTATAAAGGCATATTTTCGAACCCCAGGAATTACTGAGTCTCACACACTTCAAGTCAATCAGCTGCTTATTTGATCATATACTATCTAAACAGCTGTTGACTACACACATTTGACGGAATGAAGCGCTCTCATATCTCCTCCAGAAAATGGATGCTGCTTGTCATCACAGGTAAACAAGATGTAAAATGTTTGAAAACAGCTAACCAGGCTTTGTAGTGAAGAAGCTCATTTGGGCAAAATCTGCTTTGCTATTTCAAGCCCTTTCCATCCTGAATAAAAGACCAAGTATTTAACAGACAGTGTGGTGTTTTTTCTGGATTTTATATATAATTATATATATTACGCACAAATATACACACACACATACATTTTATATATATATATATATATATATATATATATATATATATATATATATACATATACATATATATATATATATATATATACATACACACACACACACACACACACACATATATATATACAGACTCACACTATGCGTACATGTCACTTATCTGAAACTCAAAATACAAGTGATCTAAACACAATTCATCTACCTCAGCATAACTCAATAAGTGTTGTCAGGAAAGACAGAAGTTCTCTTGTAGTGTCCACTTAGCATTCAGTTGTGAGAACAGAGTCCCTCACCACCTGAAGAAAAGGAAAGCAACCCTTAGACCCCTAAACCTTTCCACTTTAGGTGGCACTGCAGATATAAATGTATATGTCACATCATAAGACCAACTCAAAGCAGCAGGACCAGGACTTTATACAATCATACCAGAATGTCTAAGGACGTAATGAAGAGTTTATTCCACTACTATTGTAATACCTTTCATGTACCAATTTAAAAAGCCACTTGGCCTCTTCTGATTGCATGCACCTTTACTCCTAACACAAACATAGTAATTCCTTGTAATTTTAGAGAGAGAGAGAGAGAGTCACAGAAAATAAAATTCAGCAGCAGCATTTGAGTTTCATGGTATCTGGTCTGCAAAATGATTATATTTCATCAGTTTTGGTAATTTTTCTAGATAATTCTTACCTGCAGGTTTTATCCATAGTTTTTCTACACTCAAAGTTATCAAAGAGACACTCAGGTGTATTGCATTTCTCATCACAACGATTATTGATGTAGTTCCAGCACTGCAGTGCAGCAGAACAGTTAGCCCAAGGATCAGGGATGCTAAGAGAGCAGTCACCACCATCATACTGGCACTCATGGCTATTACATATTTGGTCACAGTAGCGGTCACCACTCTTGTTTTTGCACTCAGAAAAAGGGCAGGTATTAGGTTCTTGCGTCACAATAGGGGTAATGATGTTACAGTACGGTCCCTTCAGGTGAGCAGGACACTGGCATACATAGTAAGGAGGTTGCAGCGTGGGAAGGCATGTGCTGCCAAACTGGCAGGGACGACTGACACAAGCAACATTATTCTGACACTTTGGCCCAGCAAAACCCTTCTGGCATTGGCAGCGTGGTCCTTTTGATGATGGGATGCAAATTCCTCCATTGTGGCAATTCATCTGCCCACAGCTGTAGTTAGTATATTGGCACTGGGATCCATAATAATGCTGAAATAAACAAGAAATAATTACAGCTTATAAAAATGGACAGGATATGTATGTATGAACGTGGTATGTAATTGTCTGTGTGTGGGGGTTAATCTTTACTCATAGATTTGTATTACATTAATTCCACAATATTCTCTCATATTTCATTCTTGTCATAACAAAGGTGTCACAAACAAGTCAGAAAAGCAAAAACATGTTCATAGTTTTCTTTTTAATACATGAATTTTCTCTCAAAAGTTCCTGTTAAATTTTCTCTCACCACAAGCTTCTGTGCTCCATTCAAACTAACAAAAACTTTGTGATTTTTAAAATGTGTCCTTTACCCAGGAAAAGACTAACTATAATTACACTACAAGGCAAAAATAATTCAAAATTCCAAAGCCCAGGTGATCAAGCACACTTGTTCAAGCCTGGGTTCATGAAAGAAGGATTTGTTAAATCATGAATCTGAAGTAGTTAACTTCATTTGTGCAGCAACCTATGGGAATCGGATCCGACCTCTGATCCGAGCCGGCAGTTTTCAACAGCTTCAGATCCGAGCTCCAAGCTCCTCCCCTACCCATAATCCCCTGCCAATCCTGACTGACCTCAGATCTAGTTTGCCGCGGTTTACTTCAGCAGCTTGATCCCGAGTTCCAGGCGTTTCAATCGCTTTTGTGAGAAAAATTTAACTTTTCTGACCCTTTTCTTAAACTTTTGGTGTGAGTGTGTGTTCAGGTCCCTTTTCTAATTTTAAACTCTCTTAGTTTATTTTATATTTTTCATATTTAACCTCCCCCTTCCTTCGTGGTTCTGTCAGGGTTATGTGTGTGTGTTTGGGGTCTAGTGTGTGTGGTTTTACCTTTTTAGTTAATATGTCTAAGTGCACCGAGTGTGGCCATAAGCTGTCCCCAGCCGATGGCCACACTCGGTGTCTGTTGTGCCTTGGGGTTGAGCACCTGTCCTCTGGTTGTACCATTTGTGCAGTGTTCAACCCCAGGGCACTCAAGGACAGGAGGTCTAAGCTGATTCTGGCGGGTCTTCTGCCCCCGGACTCGGCTTCTACCTCCGGTCCTCCCGTGGCTCCGGCTGCGGCGGTTGCCACTCCTGCTCCCCCCCCCCCGGCCAGAACTCAACCTCCCGCCTTAGGCCCGGAGGAGAGGGAGGCTAGGAAAGAGAAAAGGAGGGAGAAACACCACAAGCAGCGGGCCGAGGCCCCCGCTTCGGCCCCCCCCGGCTAAGCGGTCTTCTCCCTCCAGGACTTCTGGGTCTCCTCCTTCTCGGATCTGGTCCCCGTGCTTTTCACCGGGTCCTGAGGAGGAGGAGACCCGATCTCCTTCAAGGTCATTGAGGCGACACTCCCGCCCTGCCTCGGTGGCCTCGTCGAGATCAACCCGAAGTCTCACGGATGCAGATTTGGACCGGATGATGAGAAGATTCCTCCAGGCCCAACTGCAGATGGGAGTGCTCCTGCCCCCCCCCCCTCCGGGGGGAGCTTGACCCCCTTCTTTGCCCCGATAGCTCCTTCTCCATCCCGTTTCCCGGGTTCGGAGTCTTTGGAGCCGGGCAGCCTTGGTGCCGGGGGTGTGTCGGCGCCGATAGTCTAGGATACTTCGGCACCAACACTTCCCTCAAGTCTATCGGGTCCATTTTCTTCGGATCCGAGCTCTCGGAGCCGAGGGCTGAGCTTCGGATCCGGGGGTATTGGTATGCCTTCGGCTCCGTCCAGGTCAGAGCATGCTGGTCCATTGGATCCGATCGTTTCGGCGCCGGCCCCGATCCGTCTGTCGGATCTGAGTGAGGGTCTGCTTTCGGATACCAGAGAGAGCAGCTCTCGCTCGGCAATCGATGTGGTGGAGAGGGCCCTGTCGAGAGATTCCAGGCCCCTGGCCCTTGCCACGGCTCCACCCTGCACTCCTTCTCCGTTGGGTCCGACTTCCATCACCCGGCCCCAGGGACAGCCTGCTTTGACGTCCCAGGTAGTTCCATTGGAACAAGACGTAGCTGGTGAGACCTCCTCGGACAGCCCCCCAGAGGAGGTTCCTCACAAGCGAAGGTGCAAAAGGAGGCACCTGGACTCCCCCCCGAGTCCTTGACCGAGGACACGGATTTGGAGGAAGGGGAAGGCTCCCCAAGATCATCCTCCGAAGATGTCTCATTTGGTGACATCATGGAGATGCTTAGAATAAGGGGGGGGGTCTTCTCCAAAGCCTACCTCGGACGAATCCGTGTTCCTGGAGGCGTTTGAAGCAGGCCTGTCTACCTCTTGGGTGTCCCCTCCAGCCAACCCCCTGGTAGACTTGATTACTACCAGGGCGTGGAAGGAGCCAGACACTGTGGAGCCAGTCCCCAAGCGCCCGGACAAGATGCTTAACCCACCCTCTGACAAGTCCCACTGGAGTAAGGGTCCCCCTGTAGATGCCATGTTGGTGGTGGCGGCCACCAAGAGGGAACTAGCTCAGGAGAGTCCCTCGGTTCATCCCCCGAGCAAGGAGTCTCAGTCGATGGACCGCCTAGGGAAGTGGGTGTTTAGTTTGGCTACCTTCTCTGTGAGGTCGCTGAACTACATGGCACATGTGCTTCAACTGCAGCGGGACCTTATCAAAGAGTATGCTGCGTCACCCCCCGAGTCCATGTCGGCGGAGGACAAGCAATTGCACTCGACCCGGATGGCCACCCTACGATCCATATCTAACACCTCTATGCGGCTACTGTCCCATGCCACGGAAGGAGCCACTAGAGCCAGTGGAGCGGGCCTTGTCATGAGAAGTCAGGCCTGGCTCCGGCACTGTGATTTCGCGGAACCCTTTAAGGCGTCTTTCCCTAATGCCCCTTTCGATGGTTCTGCCCTTTTCGGCAAAACCGTGCAAGATACCTTGGTCCAGAGTGAAGAGGATGGGAAGACATTGTCTGCCGTCGGAGTCTGGTTCTCTGCTCCCCAGAGGTTCTTCTCTAAGAACCAAAAGGGACAGAAAAAGATGTGGTTCCGGAAGTCGCAACAGTCCCGTCCCGCTCCGGACTCCCAGCCCTTCTGCGACAGGGGAGGGCAGGGTGGACGCCGCCCTAGAGGCAGAGGGGGCCCGCGGAACTTTGGATCCAGAGAACCCTTCTCGGACCAACCCACGCAACACCCCTGAGGGGTTGCCCGACTGCTCCACTCTGGAGGCAGTCGGGAGGGTTTCTCAAAGCACCCAGCAGCTTGGGAGTCCATCACGACAGTCCGCTGGGTGCTTCGCATCATATCCAGAGGATATCAGATTCCCTTTTCTCGTTACCCACGCAGCCCCAGATACCACCCCGATGTTCCACCCGATCAGAGGGAGGCCGCAGCAATGGAAATCCAACATTTGCTGGGGAAAAGAGCCATCCAACACATCCCCCCAGACTAGTGCGGGTCCGGGTTTTACTCCAGGTTCTTCTTGGTGTCAAAAAAGACAGGGGACTTAAGACCAATCCTTGACCTCTCTTCCCTGAACCTGTCAGTAACCAAAGAGAAGTTCCGCATGGTCACTCTTCAATCCATTCTCCCCCTTTTGCAGAAGAACGATTGGATGTGCTCTATAGACCTCAAGGATGCGTACTACCACATTCTGATGGACAGGCAATCCAGGAGGTTCCTCCGCTTCTGGCTAGGAGCCAGTCATTTCCAATTCAGGGTCCTCCCCTTCGGTCTCACCACAGCCCCCAGGGTGTTCTCCAAAGTGTTAGCAGTGATAGCGGCCCACCTGAGGCTCCAGGGAATTCAGGTCTTCCCGTACCTGGACGACTGGCTCCTGACTGCCCCGACAAGGCATCTACTCTGTGCAGCCAGAAACTACTTTCTTTGTCTAGCTCCCCGCCTGGGGATCACTATCAATATAGAGAAGTCGTCTCTTATTCCGATTCAGACCATAGACTTCATAGGGGCCACATTAGACACAAACAAACTCCTAGCTTTCTTGACCACAGACCGGCTACGAACCCTGAGGCTACACATGCGGGCCATTCTACAATCTCCAGCTCCTCCGGCGGAATTGGTCCTGAGGGCTCTTGGCTTAATGGTGGCAGCAATCAACCTATTGCCAATGGCACGTTTGAACATGAGGGTCTTACAATGGACCCTTCAGGTCCAGTGGTCCTTTCTTCAGTATCCTCTGAGCCATCCTGTTCCCCTCAGAAGGCCCTCCTATGGTGGCTCCAATCTCCGGACCTCCCGCAAGGACGCCCCTTTTCTATGACCCCTCCACTAGCCACGGTGACCATGGACGCCTCCCACCTCGGGTGGGGGGGCATTGTTTGGGCAGGACAGTCCAAGGCACATGGGACCTCACGGAGACCTCACTGCATATCAACGTCCAAAGATGAGGGCAGTGCTGTTAGCGTTGCAAGCACTTCGGGACCTTCTTCCTGTAGGAACGATTGCGATTCAGACTGACAATATGTCTGTTGTCTGGTACATCAACAAACAGGGGGGGACCAGGTCTTACTCACTCTGTCGAGAGGCTATGGGGGTGTGGGAATGGGCGATCTCCACCAACCACTTTCTCATAGCAATGCACATTCCGGGGCAGTCCAACATCCTAGCGGACAAACTAAGTCACAACATCCTGTTATCATACGAGTGGTCTCTGAATCCAGAGATAGCGAAGCGGATTTTCGCCAAATGGGGTCAACCCTGTTGCGTTCTCTTTGCATCTCCCTCGAACACAAAATGCTACGACTTCTTCGCTCTCATTTCCCCCTCCGGGAAACCCCCGAGAGATGCTCTGGTGCATGCTTGGCCTCCTGGTCTTCTTTATGCTTACCCTCCTCTTCCTCTGATGCTGAAGTTTCTTCAGAAAGCCAGCCGGTTGGGGAGCAGGATTATCCTTCATTGCCACATTTTGGCCTCGTCAAACCTGGTTCCCTTACCTTTGGTCTCATCTGGTGAATCCTCCTTGGATTCTGGATCCCCGTCCGGATCCAATATCCCACCCCCTAGATCTCACAGTCCCGAACCTGGACAATCTCAAGCTCACGGCTTGGCTGCTCCAGTTCCACTCGTAGCTAGGACTCCCGGTATCTCTTCCCCAGTTAAAACTATTCTAGTAGCAGTGCACAAGCCTTCTACTAGAAAGATCTATAGTAGCAAATGGAAACATTTCTCCATTTGGGCAGAACACCAAAATTTGGATCCTTTCACAGCTCCTTTGCCCGCTGTATTAGACTTTCTGTCAGGGCTGTTTCATCAGGGGGTTAGCTCCTCCACAGTCAAGGTTCAACTAGCAGCTATCTCTCATTATCACGTGGGAAATTAACTGGGCCCTTTGATCACCACGAAATTGTGTAAGACCTTTTTGAAGGGCACCTTTCTGCTCAGACCTCCAGTGAAGGATGTAGTCCCTAACGCTGGTGCTTCAGGCCTTGACAGCTCCCCTGTTTGAGCCTGCAGCTTTAGTAAATCTTAAATTCTTGTCATGGAAAACGGCCTTTCTTGTCGCTATCACCTCGGCTCGAAGGGTCTCTGAACTGCAGGCCCTCTGTGTAAAACCCCCATACTTGACCTTTCACAAGGATAGAGTTTACCTCAGGAACAATCCCTCTTTTCTTCCCAAGGTTGCCTCTGAATCAAATATTAACCAGTCCATTAACCTACCGGTCTTTTTTCCTAATTACCCTAACAAAGGAGAATACAAATTACACTCATTGGATGTGCATAGACAACTTCGCTTCTACATCCACAGGACATCTGGTCATAGGAAATCCGACCAGTTGTTCATCTCCTTTGCCAAATTTAACTTGGGTAAATCGGTGTCTAAAGTTACACTGTCTAGATGGATTTCACAGTGTATCCTTTTAGCATATGAAAGTTCTGGCAGGCCTGCACCTCAGGGAGTCCATGCCCACTCTACTTGATCTATGTCTACCTCTGCGGCTTTTAGAGCTAGAGTCTCTTTGGATGATATTTGCTCAGCAGCCACTTTGGCCTCATCTCATACCTTTATCAATCACTATAAATTGGACATTATCTCCAGAGGGAGAGCATCCTTTGGCTCTGCAGTGCTCCGGAACATCCTTCCATGAAGGCCGCCCAAGGTTCAGGTAGCTGGGGACGCTGTCCCATAGGTTGCTACACAAATGAAGTTAACTACTTCAGATTAAGAAGTTATGTACTTACCATAACGTGCCATCTGAGTAGGTAAACTTCATTTGTCAGCAACCGTCCCTCCCTCCTGCCCCCTCACTTGCGAATGTATTCATACTCAGGTCCATGGGTTTTACCCACTTTATCTTGAGAATAATAATCTTCTAGCAGTTTCTGCTGTTGGGCAAACGTGATCTGAGGTCAATCAGGGTTGGCAGGGGATTATGGGTAGGGGGAGGAGCTTGGAGCTCGGATCTAAAGCTGTTGAAAACTGCTGGCTCGGATCCGAGGTCGGATCCGATTCCCATAGGTTGCTGACAAATGAAGTTTACCTACTCAGATGGAACTTTATGGTGAGTACATAACTTCTTATTTTCTGAATCCATACACTTTTGCAATACAGTTCAGAAGTTACAGATTGTGGATTCCAGAAAGTTAAGAGTCACTTTTTTGTGACCTTTTTGCTTCCTGCAGCTGACCATCATAGAACTTCAGTGCCTCCCCTCATTTGCCAGGTCCATACCTACTCCTACTAGCCTCCTTTGGATTTACTCCAATAAGGGTCGGGGATGGGGAGGAGATCAAGTTGTCTTATTTCCCAATCATATTGCTTGATGTTAGGAGTAGTTTTCTACTTTTTTCTTATGCTCCTGTACATGCCAGTAACACTCTATGGGCAGAATATGAAATAGGATGTTTTTGGCACGAAAGGAGCAGATGTTTCAAAAACACCAAGCCCACCCTCAGGAAGCACCTCACAATTCTTTCCTTAGCCTATGCTAAGAAAATCTAATCACGCTGTGTGCTCTGTGCAAGTGCCCCTCCCTTCTCCCCTCTCAGGATAGGCACTCTTGACTTCTCCCTCCCAGTACCTTAGATGCCTGAGCCACTTATCAAACCTGGGTTGACTGCAATATAGTCTACATCATGGTGCTGATGGAACAGATTAGTCACTTTCCTGAGGTAACAATAACACTAACACTGGAGTTAGAATGACAAATTAGTGGTGTGAAGGCACAACACCCCCTCCCTCAAAGAGATATATGCACACCAGAGATGCAGGCACTCTGTATTTAATAAATTAACTGATGCATGCAAGTAACACTCTATGGGTAGAATGTACAATGGTGTGTTTCTGGCACTAAAAAAGCTGACATTTGAAAGCCACCAAGCCCACCCTCAGGAAGAACTTCACAATTCTTTCCTTAGCCTCTGCAGGAAAATCTAAAGATTTACTGAGATCTGAAAGCTTTAAACCCTGAAGTCTTCTAAATCACAGTAAGCCTTTCCGATTCAGAGACAACTCTCCACAATGTTTTTCTTCTGGCAGTGGCCACAGCATTGAGAATGGTCTTGTTTGGGAAGCTGCATGCTAATGCAGCAGTCTGGGGGGAGTGGCTAATGTAAATTAGCCATGTGCCCTCCCCTGGAAATGGTCACTGCTCTGGAATAACTTGGCACACAGATTCATTGAATTGCTCTGCCCAGTTATTTTTTTTCCTCTAGAAGGAAAATATGAATGCTATCTTTTGATGGTGTTCACCCATTCACTCCTATGGCAGCAGTTGATGTTACATGTAACTACAGTGGGGCCGTGTGTGTGTATGTGACAGTGTGTGTCTGTGTGTGGGCACAAAGGCAGTTGAATGGATATGTGTGTGTGTGGTCACACTATGGGAGTTGGGTAGCGGGTGCAGACTCTATTTGCTTTTGTGTGTTGAAAACTGCATGCAGGGGTATCTGGATTAGTGTTTTTGTGAATGTGAGTGAGTATGTGGAGGCTTGTTTGCAGATGCTTGGTGGGGTGGGTGTGTATGTGTGAGCATATGTGTGCATCTCTGTGTATGCAGATGGACACTTACACTACCACTATGCATGGGCTGGCAGGAGACAATAAATAGTGCAGTCAAGTCTGACAGCACAGTGATCAATTCACAGCCAGGGTAGTGAGACATTAATGAGGTGCTTTACTGTGTGGCTTTACTGTGTCTCAATCAAAAATTCTTCCCATTCTGCTAAATGCCCAAACTGCGTTGGCTAATTAGCACAGCTGTAAAGAATTTTTCTGAATCTTGGGTGAAAAATAATAATAATGAAACAATATGGATGCCGTGCAAAGTGAAGGCTTATGTTTCTAAGCCCAGCTTTCATCTCTGGAAAGCGCAAAGCGCATACCATCAGAAATGTTGTTAGGTATTCTAGACTATGGTACAATCCTATGATTTGGTGCCTGCTTCAACTCTAGGCTGAGGACCAAAAAAAGGTCCTCTCTCCAAGCTGAAGACTAGGAAAAATATCCATCCAAGATAAGTAAGGAAAAAACAGTTCTACAGATATAACAAGTGTGTTGTTACAGCTAAATACTGCACACAGAGCACTGAAGTACAACAGTCCTGACTGCAAGTGCATTTGCGAATGCTAGTACTGCACTGCACCACAAACAAAGTGCTGAGCACTTCAGCCCTGACCCAGGACTGCCAGTGCACTATCAGCATCTGCCCATCATGCCATTTCACACCTAACAGCTGGGGTGGTTTCCCCTTTCTCTCTGCCCAGGCTACATCTCTGCACACCATATTAACCAGACTACGCTCCATATTTCAATGAATACAAGTGTGTTCTGTAGTAGCTGTACCTCAATATCTTCAGATATACATTCTCACTACTTTAAGCAGCTTTTTCCTCACAGACACAATCTAGATTTTTGTGGAGTCCACAAAAGTAGGTACAGTCTAGATTATTTCTGAGTCCACCAAAGTAACCTAAGTTTGTAAAATGCCCCTTCTGAGTTTCCAAACTGTGTTTGCAACATGCTCCTTTAGCCTCTTTCCAAATTACTTCTCTAACATTAAAACTGCTGTTTTGACTGCACTGATTTTTGGATTTTCTACATTTAAGGTTTGGAAACGTCCAATCCTTTTGATTTTTGTATTATATTACAGTTTGTGTATTTTAAACTTTGTTTTACCTCAAAGTTTTTTTTTTCTTGAAGTCTTAAAAGCTGCTGGCTAGGGTCAGTTAACAAACAATCCTTCTACATTAATTGGTTGAACAGGAATTAGATCTAGCTAATTAGTGGGAGGAGCTGAGAAACAGCTTTCTTATCTAAGGTATTCACTTACATTCCTCTTCAGCTACAAGAGCTCTGAGTTTAAACTCCTGTTTAACTAATGTTGCCACCTATCCATTTTTTTGGACTATCTGGAAATCAATCTAATTGTCCAGTAGTCCGTAAACACTGTACAAACTAAGGTATTCTTTTCAAGAAAGAAACTGATTATCGAAGTTTATTAAATCGGCAGAATTACTATTTTTTTTTTTTTTTTTTACAGAAAAGCATAATAGAAAATTGTGAAAAAGGCATAGCAAATGGAAAAGAGAGTGTCCCTCCTCATCTGACGTAACAATGACATCAGGAAATGGGCGGCAAGTGGGTGGAGAAGGGGAGGAGATGGGCAGGGTTATGGGAGGTACAAGGAGGTGTGGCCTTGGTTCATTACTTTTGGATTTATTGACTGAATAAGAATTAGATCCAGCTAATTAATTTCTTATTTAAGGTATTCACCTACATTCCTCTCCAGCTACAAGAGCTCTAGCTTTAAAACTAGTGTTTGACTGCACTGATTTTTGGATTTTTTTCCAACCCACCTAACTGCTGTTGTGCTTTTAAACTTGGTACCTTTTTAGCTTCCCACCCCTAATGTAAACTACATTACAGTCTGCAAGCCCCTCCCATTGCTACTTCTACTGGATACTAACAGCTCAAACTGATAAGGCACTCCCATCAGACTAAAGCTTGAGTTAGCCTCTGTTTCATATAATCCCATTTCATATAATGCGATTTCAGTTATTGCTCACTGCAATATTCAGAGTGTTAGTCTGAATTGTATATTGTTCTTTTCTGCACTTTCCTTGTTTTAACCAAAAGTCAACTGTTTGCATCAAGGCTGTAGCCAGGCATAGTCTAAGTACTACATTGAGTATATTTTTCTGAGTGTCTCTTAGAAACACTATGGATTTTTATCAGGTCATATTACATCTACAACAGTCTAAATTAATGCCTCCATCAACAGGTACACAGCTTGCTTGCAGAGACACTTGCTAATATAAAAAGAGAAGCTTTAACAATCTTAGAGGAACAGATAAAAATTATACATTTATTATGTGCTTGGGGGAAAACATTTTGACACATATCCATTTTTTAAATATCCGGTGGTTTGGAGGGCAGCAAAAAATAGCTTGTGAGTACAAAATGGAATTATCTGGCTGCACCCATGGTTTGCATTTTTACCTTGGTCTGGAACCTTAGGCTTTTAGCATCCTTCATAGTAGTGGAGAATTGTGAATTTCTGCAGATCTGAACCGCATTTATTTAATTTCTGCTGTTTTTACTGTTTTGCATATTACTTGGTCATCTTGTAGTATAACTCATAATAATGAGAGAACTGTGAACTGCTGCAGGATCTCAGCCCCTTTTATTACATTTTTTCTGCATTTTTTTCTGCTTGCATTTTACTTGATCTAGGGACCTTAGTCTATTCTTCTAGTGTCACAATAGCAATAGCAATATGAATTGCTGCAGGATCTGAACCTCATTTTATTACATTTCCACTGCATTTTTTTCTGATTGTATTTTACTTAATATCGCACACAATAGTGAAAGAATTGTGAAGCAGCAGGATCTGAACCTTATATATACACTTATACTGCATTTTTACTGTTTTCTAATTGGATTCTTTTCCAAGTCATCTTCCACAACCTCTGCTGAGCTGTGCATCAGTGGTTTACAGTGCCCTGTATAAAACAGGCACCTAGAGTTGTAATTGGTCAAATAAAACTTTCTCTGCTATATTCTCAAGTATCCAGCTGAGCCTGGAGCTACTAGTCTGCCTGCTGAGAAGTATTATCCCACAAGTGTTGTGTTATCTCAATCCCAGATCTCTCGGGGAGGCTTCCAAGATGGCTGCAAATTGAGTAACAGCTTAATTCTAGCTCTCCCAGTACAAAAACAAAAATATTTCTGAGTAAATTTCAGTAACTGGCTAGTAAGTGTACTGCCTGGAAGCCAGGAAAAATGAAATACACAGGAACTGAAAGAAAATCAGCTACAAAAGGTGAGGAAAAACACTGACTGGGAAGAGTACTGTACCTGTTCATCAAAAAGCAGTGCAACCTCCAGACATGACTTCCAGTAACTTAGAGGAAAGTACAAGACAATTGCACTCAGAGTTGATTAAAATAAATGAAACACTGATAGAGCATATCAACTCAAATAACAAAAGTCTGGAAAAAAATGGAAGAATCTTTAAACAGATATTCAAATGAGGTGATAACACTGCAAAAATCAGAGGCTGAAATGAAGAAAAGGCTGGCTGAATGAAAGACTGTTCAAGAAGAGATGTTTCAAAAAATAATAGAATTAGAGGACACAGCACGTAGGGAAAATTGGAGATTCGCTGCTGTACAAGAGAAGCTGGAAGGAATAGAATGTATATTTTATAAGAGCACAAATAACCAACTGGACTGGAATTCCACAGCAGGAATTGTTAATTGAAATGGCATACTGTCAGCATGCTCCAAACCTGGCAATGAGAAAGTAACCTAGACCTTTAATAGTAATAGTAAAGAGTTGATTCTAATAAAACTGTGGCAGAAGGACAAAGTACTAAAAGTAGGAGACAGAGTGTTTGTGGAAAAATGATTACTCACTATACACCAGGCAGAAGAGGAGTAAATTTATTCCACTATTCATGGAATGCTGAGAAGCAGGCATGAAATTCAAAATGTTGTACCCGGCTTTCTTCAAAATATTCTTTTCTGGAGGAAAAATCATTTTTGATGGAGTACATGCTAAGGAGGAAATACAAAAGTTTATCCAACAAAAGTGAGCTGTGAAAAAGGATATTCTGCTTCTTGTTCTTCTGGTAATAAAGACCACACAGAGACTGTGCCAGTGAAACATTTTCCAATGTTTCAACAGAAAATGCTCGAGAGAAGACAAAAAGCACAAGAGTTGACTACAAGAATCTATATATTTTTTTGGAAATGAAGCAATGATATGACTTGGGAGATGGAGATGAACAGGAATAAAAATGCTAACTTAGAAACTGAGAAATGTGGGATTACAAAACAATAATTATATTTGTGACACATGACAGAACATGAACATCTGGAAATACTGGACTTTTTTTGATTTTGTTAAACTTGTAGCTGACTCTAAAGCATATGCCCTATTTCATGTTTGGTAAAATACTTAGGAGAGGGGAAGAGGATGGAGAAAGTTAACTTTAAGTTCTTAATAGTAATATTTTTACAGTGTATAATTTTCTTTGCATGCTATAAAGTAATGTTTTCTCAGTTATTTGTAAGTGTAATGGTGTTACTAATGTATACATGTGCTCCTGTTTTTTCTCCCTTCTTTCCTCTTTTACCTTGTTCACTTTTAAGATGCATAGGCATTGCAATGTTAAAAAAAGAAGAAATGTCTTGTGAAAACAGATGAGAAAAGAAAAAAATATGTAATTTTTCTCATTCTTGTACAGGGGAATGATGGATTAAGGTCCTTAGCCTGATCTAGTAACAAGTTTTAAGAGGAAGCAAGTAAATGAAAAAGAACATTGAATATTATAAAGCTTTTTTTTTCTAGCAAATAAATGTATGCTTAGTAGCAGCTCTGTATCTGGTCCTCATGTCTCTATGAAGACAATCTGATAAAGAGAAATGGCTAGGAGATCATGTTTTCCTGAAAGCATTCAAGTATTTTCCTACCAAGAAGTGACAAGAATTATTTAGAGGGACTGACAAATGTTAAATTATTGCAGAATATGGGGACGCTCACAGAACAAGAGAAACAACTGCAGAATGCTAAACAGAAAATAAGGGATTACTTCGATAATATGCATGAGTTTACAAAGGCTGCTGTTAAACAACTATTTTTTATAATAACTCTAAAGCACAAACACTTTTAGCATGATGACTCAGGCAACAGAATGTAGAAAGGGCAGTCACCAAGCTTAGGGAACCTATAACAAGGAAGATAACAAGACATACTGCAGAGGTATTAGAAACATTTTGGAAATTCTATGAAAGTCCGTATAAAGCAGAGAAAAAAAAAGGAAATCAAGAAAAGGTGCAGATGGAAGTGTTTATGGAAGAATTAAATATGCCATGGTTAGAGGCAGATGACACTCAATTACTAACAAGAATAGAGGAGATGAGAAAATTGGTGATGTATAACCAATCCACAGGAAAGTCCCCAGGAAGAGATGATATTCTTGTGGAAGTCTGGAAGCTAAGAGGGAAAAACTGATAAATATCTGGAAGGTTTTGTTTAAAAGTGTTTTAACAGGAGGAGAAGTACCAACATCCTGGAAGAAAGCAGTGATAGCTGTAATACCTGGAGAGGGTAAAGATCCATCATATCCAGCTTCTGATGGAGATTAGCTATAGGTCCACTTCAGTACTAAACCATAATTATAAAGTCAATGGATAAAGAAATTCCCCAAGAACACAAATTACCTCCACAGATCAAAGTAGAAAGCAAAAAGTCTTAAGAAAATATCTCCAGGAGGCAGGCTATAGTATATCCAACTCACTTCAATTTCAGTTCTCAGTTCCAACTTCAAAAATACATCAGCAAAGGCAAAGGCAAGGATAACTCCACTTCAGTAAAACCAGCACTGCTTTATTCAGACAACACAAGCGCTTTCACTACTGCTTCTTCAGGTGTTTGAAAATAGTAACACTCCCACCTGCTTAAGTACTCTGCTAAATCACATGACCAATTCATCTTAAAGGTAAACCACCTTTAAAATTCATTAAACACAGTAAATTCATCTAAAAACTGCATATAATTCATCAACAATATATTCATAAAAATAGATACACTTAATGTATGCACATAAAACATTTACATAAAAAAAAATATATATATATATATATATATATATAAATAAAAATGCATAAAAATAAAAATAAACTGATGTATGCATAAAAATATATAAATATATAAAAATGTAAACATGTATATCAAAAAATATTTTTGATGCAGAAATATACATATTTGATGTGTTCCTCTACCTGCGTAACCTCCTTTTCTTTAAAGTTGGTTTTATTGGAATATTCTCATTCAAACCATGCCCACAGGTAGCCCTCAGCATAATGATCCACCTTGCTTCCAATTCTTCCGTTCTCTCTCTAGCATCACTATACCTATCACTCTCCAAAACTTTAGAAATGACCATGAAACGAAAACTATGACTTATGCCTTCATCCAATATATGTTTGGACAAGGCATTAATCCTTGACCCTTTGCTAATATGGTACATGTGCTCCCTTATCCTCTCTTTCAGCATCCTATCAGTCTTACCCACATAAAAACTGTGGCATAGGGAGCACATAGCAAGGTATATTACATGTTTAGTGTGACATGTGGCATTAACCCTAACATCATACTCTCTCTTGGTGTCTGGATGTATGAAAGTGACACCTTCCTTAACATACCTGCATTGATTGCAGCTACCACATGGTACAGTCCCATATATATTCTCTTTGGTCAAATCATGTTTAGATACACAAAGTCTCCTCTTCAAATTTTTCTTGTTCTTAAAAGTGAATTGAGGTACTTCACCCACTATATCTTTTACAAGTGGATCCGTCATAAGTATATTCCAATGGTCATTGAATATATTAGTGTACTTCCTAACATCCCTAGTATAAGGAATACACATACCCAACTTTGTACTATTCTTATTTATTCTCCTTTTCTCTTGTTCTCTATGAGAAAAGTACGGTCTGGCCCTGCTATCTCTTAACTGCTTGACTTCTTGCTTACATCCTTCTATCATCTTTTCTTCATAGCCTCTTCGTCTCAATTCATCACTAGTAATGTGGATTTGCTGCTCAAAATCACTCTCTTTAACATTTAATCTGGAGGCTCTAAAAAATTGATTTTGTGTCACATTAGTAAAAACATACCTAGGATGCATACTATCCCTATTGAGTAAACTACTAACATAACATTCCTTCCTATGTAGCTTAGTGGAAATAACACCTCTTTCATCCTTCTCTATAAAAACATCTTAAAAACTAAGACTTGATCTGGAGTAGTCTAATGTAAAATTCAAAAATGTGGTGGTATTATTTATGTATTCAACAAAAGCTTTTAATTCAAGTTCAGTACCTCCCCACAAAATAAAAAGATCATCTACAAACCTTCTGTACAAGATGATCAAATCTTTGTAAGGACTGTCAAACACATAATCTAATTCCCAAGCTAACATTACTCCATTCGCATAGCTATTAGAACAGAACTGCCCATAGCTACACCATTTTTCTGGTGGTACACTTCGCCTTCAAACATAAAAACATTATTTCTTAATACAATATTCATAAGGTCTTGTATCAAAGCTATTTCTTCTCCACCATATAAACTGCTAGAACATAATAATTTGCTCAATAATTCAACACCTACAGAATTAGGAATGACAGTAAATAAAGAAACTACATCTAGTGTGACCAGAAATGCTTCATCCAACCTCATTCCATTACCTGTGCAATCATACAAATCACAAACTCCCTGCACTCCATCCGAGAATCGAACAGGAGAACCTCTTGCTGTGAGGCAACATTGCTACCGCTGCACCACTTAGGAGTATGGATTAAAAATGATTTCAGTGTGGCAGCTAAGGATATGCAGAAGAGACTAAACAAAAGATAATACAAAAACTGAGAAACTGAAGGCTCTGTTATATGGATATGGATAGTAAGATACAAGCAGTTGAAATGTTTTTAGTCCCTTTAGTCTTACACACAGGTCAGTAATATTATTATCAACAGATAAGTTGTGGATAGCAATTAATAAAGAGCTGAAGGCTTTTATCTAGGAGGCGAGGATGGCAAGAGTCAAGTGGGATACGCTGATTCTTCCAATACAGCAAGGCAGATAGGGATTACACAATCTGAAGGGGTATTTCAGAGGCACACAGTTACGGCTCCTATACACAGCATAAGCAGAAACCTATAACTCAAAGTGGAAAGGGATGATGAAGAAATGGGGGGAGCTCAAGAAACAAGATGAGACTGGGATTTTGGATGCAGACCTTTAAGAAGAATAACAATAGTCATATATAATATAATTATATAATATACAACATATAATTATCACCCATGCATATATACACATATATGCATTTTTGTACCAACAACAATGATGTAATAAGATATACATATTTATATACATTTAACATCCATATATCTTTATATTCCAAAGTGAAATTATTATTCTTACACACATATATTTTTATATTTATTTGGTATCAAATATTCAGCTTAGTGTTATAATACACCATCATTCACTATCATTTATTATTTAACCATAGATTTTCAATATGTATTGTATATTTAAAATAACTATTTTAATATAATGTCTATGTATATTTTTAAATAAGATGACTTTTTAGAATGGTTGAATAGCTAGATATAGACTGCATTTGTATAACAAAAACCTGACTATGCAGCAAAAAGGCAAAATAGAATGACTTTCTTCTTAAAGAGAACTTAATTGATGACAAGTAAGATTTAATTACTAATTAATTAAGAAAAAGAGCGGGAAGTTAATTAGTTATTCTTGCCATATAACCATTTGATTTTCTGTACTGAATTATAACCTGAAGAAGCATACTGGATTGTATGCAAAAGCGCTTGTGATACAATAAAGAGATTTTTTTATATTTTCTACTGCATCGTGGTGATCTATGTTTTGGTGTCTCCTGAGAATAACAATAATCATATACAATATTATATTCATAAAGTAGCAGAAAGTATTCTAAAAACTAAGCCAACATAGGAATGGAGAAAGGAGATTCTGCCGATAAAAATGACTGCAATTGGAGATATAGACAATAGGCAAGATGAGTCTGAAATTTATTGGAGAAAACTGGTAAAAGAACCAAAATATTGGAAGTGAATAATTAGACAGGAAAAGGTAATAGAATGGGAAGAGGCCAAGTATTTATTTGGACTGCAGGCTAGAGTCTGCCTCCCATATCAAAGATTGATATCAGAGTATGGGCAAAAAGAAGGAAATAGGGGGTCCTAAATGAAAGACCAGCACTGGGAGAGTTTTTAATAGAATCTAGAACAGAAGCTGCTGTTAAAAAAAGGAAGAATTAGTAGACCATATAATATATTGCATGACAGGTATAAGAATCAATCAGAGGAGGTTAGAAAAGATTGGGAAGAGAGACTGGATAAGCAATTCTCAAAGACACATTTGGGGGATATATGAATGTCTCTCAAATATGCAATAAAATCTAGAAGATTTAGGATTTTTGCATGGAAATGTTTACATAGGTATTTTTATATCCCAAGCAGACTCCAGAGAATTTTTCCTCTGGTAGACAGCACATGTTGGAGGTACAATTGGGAAGAAAATGGTAATTAGGAATATATTTTCTGGGAGTGTAAGGAGTTGTCAGACTTTAAAGATTCCCTGCAGACTACTCTATTAGAGACAATGGGTGAGCAAATTGGCGTACACATGGAAATGATTTTTCTGAGATATGATACATAATTGGAATTAAAAATAAAAGAAGTGCCACTGCAAATTAACTCCAATCACACGAAAAATGTAAAATCCACAATATAACACAAAGTGTGAAAGAGAAACATAGCAGATAGAACAAACGTTTATTAAATGGTAAGCGATTTTCACACCATTAGTAGGTGCTTAATCAGACCAAGAAAAATGGTAACAACCACTTAAATATACTAATTAAAACTGTCTAAAATCATTACAAACAATCCTAGCAATAAAGCAACAGTACTACTATAATATTAAATCACTATAAATCAGTATTTATGCAGAACTGAAGCATTATTTAAGACAACGAGCCTTTAAATAAGGTTTGATACAAGCTCTTTCATTTAAACCCAGAAAGCGATTTGCTTGCAACCTTATTATCCATTTAAGTTCATTTTGTTTTGTAAGGTTCCTGAGATCACCTAAGCATAAATTCTGATGTATACATTCTATAACATTAAAGCTGAAAACATGAGTATCACCATATTTTATTATGTGCTTGGCTAAAGCACTTCTATCTGCATCTGTATTTTTTACGGCTGCTAAATGTTCTCCAGCACATTCTCTTAGAGAACAGTTAATCATCCTAACATAAAATGAACTACATAGTTCACAGACAGCTAAATATATAACATTTCTAGTAGTACAAGTGGCTTTAGCTTTAAATACAAAGCTCTTCTTAGTTACTGGATGAATGAAAATATTTTCTTCAGTTAACACATGACAAATATTACAAGCTCCACAGGGACTAATACCACTATCATGTGATACACTTGATATATTGTTGTTACCATACCATAACAATTTTTTTGAATTCTTTTTATTTTTATAACAGAAATGTGGATAATTGCCTACCACTTCTTTTAATTGCTGATCAGACTTTAAAATAAACCAATTCTTTTTAATAATGTGACAGACTCTGTTTCTATCATTGGAATACTGCAAACCAAAGGAAACTGTCTGACCATATTGGCCTTTATGCAAGATAGAATAACTTAAGGCATTTGGATCAGAAAAATATGGACTTGCCCTAGTTCTACATAAAGTGACGGCTTATTTCATCATAGTTTTTACTTCTGTAATCTTGTAATTTCGATCTAGAAGTTCATTATGAAATGCTGACCTACACTGATGGCCCTGTCACCAGGCTGAGCAGGAAGACAGTCATGGTGAGTTGCCTCCCAAGGGCACAGATGTGTCAGATCACACATGCATTCAGGACACTGAATCATAAGTACCAGTATGACTCGATCATAGTCCATGTGGCTGTTAATTATCTGTAATGTAGCTCCCTGGACTATATGAAGACAGACATAATACAGCTTTCTGATTATATTCCCCAGGCAGGTTTGAGTCTAGCAGTGAGAAGTATTTTACTTTTTCAAAGGATGATACTGCAATATAAACAGAACACTTTAACAGTTGGCTCAGTTACTGGCATCATTGTAAAGGGGTCCAATATTTGCTAGCTTGGGAGGATATAACTGACAGACCACGCTACACCTGTCTCCACTAGGCTTTCAGATACTGGCCAAAACATTATCCAACCTTACAGTGTCTTTTTTAGGCATTGTCAGTCTGATACATCTTCCAACACAGTACATTCTACTCAAGATAAATTAAAGATGTTACTGCTCACTGCTAGGAGTCTCAACAAGAAGCTCCACTCCCTGGAAGGACTCTTCACCCAGCTGAGTGTTGACATCTCTGCAGTTACTGTGACATGGTCTAAAGCCAAGATAGGCACCCTGGCAGTACAAGGCTATAACGCCTTCTACACATTTAGACCAGCAGCTATACAAGAAGGGATAAGAGGTGGAGGTGTACTAATCTACGTAAAAAGTATGCACAACTCAAAACTGGTCAAACAATATGACATGCTTGAGCAACCTCGTGTCCAACTAACATTAGGTAAAGTCTAATACCATATCCTTGCTAGCTACAGGTCCCTGCCTATGACCTAGGATAACCAAACCACATACCAGAATAAACTGGAGTCACCCATAACTCAGTCCAATACCATATTCATGGGTGATTTCAACTATCCCACAATAAACAGGGATACACACACAACCACTAACATGCAGGCTCAAACATTTCTGGATTTCATCACTGCAGAAATCCCAGAACAGCTAGTCAGCACATGTAACTAGGGATGCAAATATCATGGATATGGTCTTCACAAATATGAGGGAACAATGCACCACCTCCCCTTGTGAAATGTCATCACCTGTCATATCAGATCAAAAAGCAGTAACACTTGAAATAAATATAAAGGATGAACTCCCAACAAACCCCAAAACCTTTAAGAATTTTTCCAAGGCTAATTACCTCCTATTAAGTGAAGGCATAGCTAAATTCCAAGCCCATCAAATTCAGAGAACATGGTGGCCTATGCAAGTGTTTATGGAAACCCTGTAAAAGCATGTAAACAAGGGCATAAAAGCAGCAGTTCCAAACTGAAATAAACTTAGGATAAACTCCAAAAACAAGCTCCCTTGGTGGAGCACCAGTATAACTAGATTGTACAACAAAAGAAAAAAAATCCTATCCAGAAATAGGAAGGTATATTTTCAAAAGACAAAAATCTCCCTCATCAGGTTCAGCAAGCAACTTAGGAGACAAATGAAGTCCACTAAAATCAACTTCAAGGTAAAAAGCCACCCAAGCTAAGGATAACCATAAGACATTTTTCAGTTATGTATGCAACCTTAAAGGGAACACCCAACAGAGTGCTGACCTAATAGTAAATGGAACTTTCTATGATAAACTGGGAGAATATAGCAAATTTACAGGCTGAGTTAGCTCTAATTTTATTCCCCCTATCACTCTCAGTTTCCTCCAGGAACTACCCTCTGTCATTTCTTCCCAACTATCACTAAAGAACAGGTCCTCAATGCATTATCCAGAGTTAAAAGCACTGCATCAGTGGATCATGATAATATCCCAGGATGCCTCCCAAATAGTTTGAAACATGACCTGTCAAGTTCACTAGAATCTCTATTCAACTACAGCCTCCAGTTAGGCTTCTTCCTTAGGGAATGGAGGACTACAACAGTCATCCGGCTACAGGAAGATGGACCATAAACAGTCCCAAGGGGACTATAGACCCATAAGTGTGACTAGTCTTATATGCAAAGCCATGAAGCAAATTATCATGGATCTGACAAACAAGGACAAAGAAAATCTTCAAAGACTGGATCCATCCCAATACAATTTTGTCAAGGGCAGGTCGTGTCAACTATACTTGGTGGACTTTTTCAAGAAGGTCACTAGTGCCATGGAGAAGAGCAAAATGGTGCATACTGCCTACCTTGATCAGGCAAAGCCATATGACACAATAACCTCACTCAGGTATTACAGACAAACTAACAAATTTATGTATAAACCCCATGTCATTCAATGGATAGCCAAATGGCTCACAGACAGGACTCCACCTACACCAAGAGGTCTGTTACTAGTGATGTCCCACATTACTCGATACTGGAACTTCTCCTGTTTGGAACATACTTCACTGAAGTTAAGGCAAACATAAAGAACATTTTGGCTAACCCACTTGCTGACAAATGCAAGCTGCATGCATTTATTGAATCCCCCAAATATGTAAATATCCTCCAGGAAGGAGTGACATATAACTTTCTAGAACCATGGCCTAAAACTCAATGTAAAAATGCATAATTTTAACCTCTGGGAAGAAGACTATCCCTGTAAATTACAGCACTGATAACTTTCCCCTAAGAGTAGACTCAGTGGTAAGGGACTTGGGAACTCAGGTTGACAGTAATCTGAACTTTGATCACCGTGTGTCCATGGTCGTGAGAAAATCCTTCTTTCTGGCGTAATTTACAAGTAAGGGCACTACATCCAGATCAAAGGAGGTCAATGTTCCTTTACACTCGGCCCTCATTAGACCAATAATTCAGTACATTGCACCCTTCAATACATACCTGTCCAGACATTTGCAATAACTGGAGCAGGCACAGAAGTTCCTCACTAAAAGAATTCAGGGGTATAAATAATATGTCATGTGCAGACCGCATCAAAGCTCTGTCCCTGTACTCAGTCTCCTACAGACTACTGAGGAGCAATCTATGCCTAACATACAAGGCATTCTCCAATCCAGTACTGATGGATCTGACACACATTCTCAAAACAAACAGCACTAGAATTACCCTATCTAAGGATCTAAACCTCATCTGTGATGTAAATAAAACATGTCAGAGGGATAGGTACATGTCTCAGAGATTACCCCTTATCTGGAACAGACTCCCCATTCATGTGAAACAGAGCTCTTCCCTAAGCCTATTCAAACGCAGTTTGGACCAACGGATGGGAAACTGCAAATTCACCCCAGCTCTTTTCCAGTAACCCTTACGGACAGGGGCAGTTTGTAGATGCCCTAGGTCACAGGCATATAACAAAGCTGTTCTAGCCCATGGGCATTGAAAATTGGGATATTTGAGGTATGAATGGCAGGGCTAAAAAAGGCTCTAGGGCCATTAGTAGCAATGTATGATCTTATGCAGATTTTATTTATTTTATTTATTTATTTTATTTTACATTTGTTGACCGGGCTAGTCCAACTGGATATATGTCCGTTTTCAGTAGAGGCCCGGGGAGAAAAGCTCCATCAGTTGTACACTTTTACAAAAAGGCATAAATGGTTACATAAGAAAGATAGGAAATAAAAAACAATAATATAATCAGATAAAAAATACATTGGCATAAAAGTTCACATGACATCATAGCAGGTTAACCAGATAATATAAAAAATAAAGTTTTTTTTTTTTTTTTTTTTTTTAACAAGGGTAATGGAAGAGAGAAGAGTTGGCATTAGTCAGGATTAGTGCAGGAGCAAAGCCAGTGTTTATTGAGATAAATCTTTAGTTGAAATTTGAAAAGTTGGAAAGAGGTTAAAGAAGTGATATCAGAGGGTAGTTTATTCCATGTTTTTCCAACAGAGTTGGAGAATAAACTGACGCCTGCATTATTGTTAGGTTTGGTAATATTAATCAGAAGTTTATTTGAGGAACGAAGTTGTTGCAGGTTGTTGTATGGAGAAATAAGGCTAGTAAGTGTTGGTGTGTTGGTTGGCTGATATAGAATCTTATAAGCAATTAAGATCTGTTGAAGTACAAGTTGGTTAGGAAGTTCAATCCAGCCTAGTTCTTTTAGGTTCAAGCAGTGATGAGTTCTAAAAGGAGATCCAATAGCGAATCGAGCTATGTTATGATAGGATGTTTCTAGTTTCTTCATGTTGTTTTTGGAAAGATTAGTGTAAATGGGGGAAGCATAGAGAAGAGTGGAGATTAGGTGAGATCTAGCAATGGTGGACCTTGCTGTGGGTGTTAGGAAAGGTTTGATTCTGTAAAGGGATCCTATTTTTTTATTAACTAATTTTATGGTGTTGTTGATGTGAGAGTCAAAGTTGAGGTTATTATCAATAGTTATCCCTAATAGTTTTGTGGTCAAGTCAGGAGAGATGAGTGTTCCGTCAGTGGATGTAAGAGTAAAGTAAGGTGGAGTAGATTTACGAGTAGGTGAAAAAAGTAATAGTTTTGTTTTCTTGGGGTTGAGGAGTAGACAGCGGTAAGAGAACCATTGTTCTACAGCACTGAAAGCTTTCTGAGTAAGTGACTGGAGTTCTGTATGAGAGTTGGCAGAGCAGATTATAGTTGAGTCATCCGCATATTGTATACAGGTAGAATATGGGATAGCAGATTGAAGGTCATTAATAAAGATAGAAAATAGCAAAGGGCCTAGGATAGAGCCTTGAGGTACACCTAAGGAGATAGGTAGAAGATTAGAAAGTGAATTTTTCCAAAGTACTGCCTGCTCACGATTTTCTAGGTAAGATGCAAACCAGGACAAGGCAAGATGATCAAGAGCCAGTGATTGTAGGATATGTAGTAAAAGTTTATGATTCACCATATCAAAAGCTTTGGATAGGTCGATGAAGACAGAGGAAGATAGATAGTTATTGTTACGGTTAGTGTTAATGGAGTTAGTGAAGGAGAGTAAAGCAGTAGTGGTACTGTGTGAGGGTCTGAAACCATGCTGACAGTTAGAAAGTAAGTTGTTGTTGAGAAGGTGATTTAATACTTGTTTGTGAATACATTTTTCCATGATTTTTGCGATTGGTGAGAGGAGAGCTATTGACGAAAGTTAGAGAAATCATTAGAGTTTCCTCCTTTATGTAGTGGGATGATATGAGATATTTTCCAGATAGAGGGGAAGATTCCTTCCTTTATAGATCTATTGATCAGGATGGAAATAGGGTAGGCTAAGGCTTTGGCACCTATCTGTAAGAATTCTGCAGGCAGTTTGTCTGCAGAGGGAGTGGTGGGTTTTAACTTTAGGAGCAATGATGTGATAAAGGAGGTAGAGACTGGTTGTAATTGGAGTGTAGGAGGTGGATTTAATGTGGATGGAGGAAGATTTGAGGTATCAGGAGATAGATGACTAGCTAGTGTTTGGATAGTGTTTGTGAAGAATGAGTTGAAGTCATTTGCTGTTTGTTTAGGGTTTTCTGGGTTAGAGTCCTGGGGATTAGGTGTAATGGAGTGACCTGGAGACAGAAGATTGTTAATACTGGCCCAGAATTTTTTAGGTTCCTTATTAGTAATGTTCTGCAGCTGAAGGTAATAGTTTTTTTTGTCGGTCAGGATAGCTCTTTTAGTGCTGTTTCTAAGCTCTCTAAATTTTTGACGATCAGTTTGATTTTTAGTGGTGCGCCATTTTGACCATGATTTATTTCTAATAATGATTTTATGCCTAGTATTATTAGTTAGCCAGGGTGCTACTTTTGATTTGGTTCTGATGGTACGAGTTGGGGCATGTTGGTCTAGAATTGATAAGAATGTAGAGTTAAAGTAATCTACTGCTTCATTAAGGGGAAGATATTTCAATGAGGACCAATTACAATATTTTAGATCAGCTAGAAAATGTTCTGAGTTAAAAGTCTTTTTTGTTCTTAGTGTTCTAAGTGTGGCAGGTAAGGTTAGGTTGATTTTGTGTCTAATGACATAAGTTAAAGAATGGTCACTTAGATCATCTGGAAGGGTACCGGACTGGTAAGTTTACCTCACTGCACAAATGGGGTCTTCTCTAGAAATGTATACAGCACTCCAGATAGTCTTTCTGACCATCTCATAAGTGATTTAACAGATTCTTGCTTTTCAGTTCTCATAACTTTCTCTGTACATCACATCAGTCCCAGACCTTAATGTCATGCCACACTGCTTACATATTTTAGTTAACATTTAATGTTAACATCCCAAGGCACCTCCTGTTGTTGTTTTTGTTCTGTGTACAGTAGCCAGGTTTGTGTGTCTACAACATGAAGTCACAAAGACAGTCTATTCATGGGTATGTAGAATCACCGTTCAAACTAGGCTGTTAGATTCCTTTATCATCTGTAACTAGACAGTAGTCAAGACACCAAAGGGCAGCTGGCATGGAGGGAGAAATGAATGGCTCATGGACAGCAGACAGCTCAGTTTTTTTTTTTCAATTTGATTAAATAAGGCCTATTTCTGACTATATGATTGGTGTTTACAGCTCAAACTAGATTTAAGGCCAAGGGCGCCCGCAGGCAGGTGCAAGGGGGTGCACTTGCACCCCCCTGGAATCGGCTGACTAGATAATTCCAAAAAAAGTTTTTTTTTTTTTTTTTTACGTGCGTTCTTCTTTAAGAAGAAAGAAGTCAGTGCTAACAGTCCAGTCGCGGGCGTACTGACATCATCACTCTCATTTAGAAGTTTGTGAGTGGGAACTCACACGGACGGGTTTGCGAGCGGGACCTGAAACGAACGGAAGATGGGACCTGAAACGGAATAGCAAGCGGGAGTAAACGGACGGAAGATGGGACACTTTCAGGTGTGTGTGTGTGTGTGTGTGTGTGTGTGTGTGTGTGTGTGTGTGTGTGTGTGTAATGCCCCAGGTGTACATGGTGGTGGGTAGAGAATAAGGCTTGAACCCTGTACCTTGAGCCCAAGTGGCAAGAGCCTGAATTCCCTACCCACCACCATTTGTAAAAATGTTGCAGGATTTTCCCTCATACTTTTTCTGTTCCTCATAAAATCTGTGGTTTCTGCATTTGTGTCCTTGTTGCCTGACAGCTACATGTTCTCTGGTTTTATTCTTGGCTGTCTGGAGTGTTTCTCCCTAGGCCTCTGCTAAAAATTAGCTTTTTTTTTTCAAGGTCAGACTTTCCTGGTTACCAAATGTTAAAAAAAATGGACACACTTCAATATCAGACTTCATATTCTTCAGAAAGTGCATGGTAACAAAAGCTTTTATTCTAGCAATTTTCTAAGTGTACAAGATGGATATTTGAAATGTATCCCTGTGTTTGGGACTGTATTCCCCCCATTATTGGCTTCGTCCAGGTTTTGTGCTAGGGTTGAGAGTTATGGTAAGAACTGAATTCACTGAATATGTTTGGGGGCTGTATTCACCCAGTATTGGCTTTGTTTAGGTAGTGTTTAGGACTGTATTCCCCCCATAATTGGCTTCATCCAGGTTTTGTGCTAGGGTTGAGAGTTATGGTAAGAACTGAATTCACTGAATATGTTTGGGGGTTGTATTCACCCAGTATTGGCTTTGTTCAGGTATTTATTGGCTTCATCCAGGTTTTTTGCTAATGTTGAGAGCTATGGTAAGAACTGATTTCACTGAATATGTTTGGGGGCTATATTCTCCCATTACTGGCTTTGTCCGGGTGTTATTTGTTAAGAGGTTGAGAGCTATGGTGAGAACTGAATTCACTGAATGTTTGGTGGTTGTAGTCACCCAATATTGGCTTTGTTCAGGTATTTTGTGCTAAGAGGTTGACAGCTGTGCTATGGTGAGAACTGAATTCACTAAATGGTAGCTATTTAAGTTTCAGTCTTCCTCTTTCACAAAACAGTTGATTTGGCGTAGTGGTATGTTGCTCTGACTGTTTTGCACGGGGTCCCCTGGGTTCAAGACGTGGCAGTGAAATGTAAGGTGGTAACACAGCATTTTATTCTAGCAACTTTCAAACATTACACAAGCAATGTTTAAAATGTGTCCCTGGATTTTGGTATTTTGTCCCCACCCCCAATAAATTTTGGCTTTTTCCACATTTCTTGTGCTGAAAAGTTCAGAGATACAGCTGAGTGTCGAGTAGATTTTACAAGGAGCTGAGAGCTGCAGGGGAGCAAAAGTTTAGTGCTGCTTATGTTTAGTCTGCTTGCATTGTTAATAGCACAACATATAGTGTACTTGCTTTAGATGCTGAAGGCTGTGGGTTCTACTCCCACAGTAGGTAAATGCATTGCTGATGCTGTATTGTGTTGTAAAGGGGGTGGATGCTGCAGTCTTTTTGGCAAAGATACCTAGTAACTATGAACCTGTTAACAGTTTGCTATCCATTCCCTATTGCGGTATTACTAGCTTTCCATTTTTTTATTGCATGCAACAAAAGCAATTTATTCTTCAAGGGTAACAGGCACTTTATTTGTAGATTAAACAATGACATATAAAGTGTTTGCTAGCAGCAACCTCTTTATTAGTTACAAATTTCTTCAATGTGGAGTTTACTACTTCAGAGATTGTGTATATTTTTTACTGATACTAGTGGACTTGAGTAGACTTTTTATGATGGAAATGTTCTGAATTGGGCAGTTTTGTCATTGGTGGATGCTTTTTGTTTCATTGTTTACTGGAAAAATGTTCAAAACAATAAATTTAAAATGCCCTCTAACAACTGTACTGTATTGTACAAGGAATATAATGTAATACAGTCAGGAAGGTGTATCAAAGAGCATGTGTATGTTATGTTCGAGGGGCCTATGATTTTGAAGACAGCCCAGAGTTAATATTTGCCATTGGCAAAATGTATTTTCTCTGAAAGTGGGTTTCAGTGCTGTTTCAATGCATGTGAGTTTCAAGGGCAGAGAAGTTTTAATGTTAGTCTATTTTCATTGTGAGACTGCATTGCTTTAACAGATATGTATTTGGGTTTGTGCTGTAAAATGCAAAATAAAACTTTCAAATGAAATCCTAAATCATTGCAGAAGTAAAGCAGTATGCACATTAGTGTTTATGATAAATGGGGCAAAATAACCAAGGAATGGGACATTGGAATGGCTGCAGGGGGGAGGCTCCATTTGACCATGATTTTGTGAGGGGGTAGCAAACTCAGACAGCCCGGTTGAACTATACCTCTCAGTTGTCCATATCTTTGCAGAATGAATAGATATTTGCTGCTTATTTTTGGTTTGTTCCTCAAATTTGTGGTTTTCTAGCAAATCATTTAGGAATGAAGCCATTAAATGACAGACATTGAGTTTCAGATGTCATAACCTTCAGAAAAATGCATGCGAATGCAAGACTGTCTTTAAGTTTATACAAGAGCAATTTTTAGTAGTGTTTGTATGTTCCCCAATATATTTGGCCTTGTTCAGACTTCCTGCATTAAGAGGTTGAGAGGTACGTGCAAATCACTTTGTAGATTAGGAATATCCAAACATCTCAATTGTCCCCAATTCTGGCTCAAAATGTTGCTCTCCCCTAATAATTCCTCCTCCAAAATGGCAATTTTGGAAGAAAATGTGGAGGGTTTACAATTATATATAACTGTAATGATCAGTTATAGATTACCTTTATTTCAGAAATGCATGTGGATGCTCTTATTTTGTTAGCTGCTTCAAGTTAACTGTTAATATTAAAAAGGTGTCCCTTTTTTGACAGGTATTTTTGTATCACATTTTGGTCCGTTTTTCATAAAATTGTGGTTTTCTGGCAAATTAGTGGCAAGTCATTAAAGATTGAAGTTAGAAAATAATGGCAGACATTTGAGTTTCAGATTTTATACCCTTCAGAAAATTCGTACTAATGCAAGATCTACCTGTTCTATTTAAGTTAATAAGAGCAATATTTAAAAATTGGCCTTATTTTTGGGCCTGTGTCCCACTTCTAGTTCTATGTATGGCTTTGTCCAGATTTCTTGCTCTGGAGTTGAAAGGTATGAGTGTCAGATCCATCACTGTCAGCCAGAGACATTTCAAATTGTGACATACTTATTGCACTCCACTCCCCATTGTAGTGGCTCTGGATGTGTCCATGGAAGGCAAGGAGCAGTTATGCAGTGTAAGTGTGCAGAGTATCCCCCCATCCAAAGTAGATCACAAATACGACCATGGATGGCTTTTCATCTGTCCTTGATTTTGCAAAATGTTCTGGTTTTCTATCAGATTTTTGTACTGTTGATTTATGCTTCTTATTCAGGAGCTGCATGCTGTCACAGTGCCCTGTTGCTCTGTTTAAGTAGCCATGGTCTAATGAACATCAGGTAAGCTTGTCGGAGATTGTAAGATGCAAGTAAACTTTAGTAAGCTTGTCGGACATTGTAAGATGCAAGTAAGCTTTAGCAAGCATATTGTTAAAGAATTACCAGCATTGAAAGCCTTTTCGTTGTTGCCATGCAGAGAATATTTACATGACTAGATAATGTATAAGCCTTGGGTATTGAAATGCATATGACAGTATTTTATTTATTTATTTTATTTGCAGTTGGTTTGCCAGGATAGTCCATTGGGCCAAATGAACCCGTTTTCAATGGAGTCCTGGGGAGAAAAGATCCAAAACTAAGTAGGTTACAGTAGGTTATTAATAGATATACAAATTATACAATTACACAGAAGTTAATCATACAAGAAATAACAATTTGCAAATAATACAACAAAAACTAGAGTGAGTACAATCTAGTGATGAAATTAATAGGTAATACACACTAAAGGGAAATTTAGCACAAAAGCACTGAGAAATGACAACATATTTGGAAGCATTTCATGACAATACTGAGGAATAATAACATATTAGGAAGCAATGCACAAAAGTACTGAGAAGTAATAACGTATTAGGGAAGCAATACTTTGGAAGTGTGGCCTAATATATTCTTTCCGATTATTGTAGAAATAATATAATATGTATGAGTTAGGGTGGGTAATTAGGAAAGTTGCAGGAGGAAACAGAGGAAGAAGGAAGATGGAGTTTGCAAGTGTTAGTTATGTGGGGTGGGAGCAAGAGCATTCCCACTGGGATACTAGATGTGAGTGAAGAGATCTTTTAAATATAAAATGGTTGGGGGTGGTGCGAATGGAAGGTGGTAGGGAGTTCCAAAGGCGTGCAAGGCCATAAGACAGAAGATTTTTGCCTGGTGGACGAGTTGGTTTATATACTTCTAATAGATTTTGATTGTTGGACCTTAATACTCTAGCAGGAAGGTGCATTTTAAAGGCTGATGAAAGGGAGGGACAAAGGAAGGGGTTGAAAATGAGCTTATGTGCAAGATTTAGTTGAGTATATGTGAGATAACTGGGTAGCTCTAGCCATTTTAGTTTTTGGAGAGAGGAACAGTGGTAGGTGGAGGACTTGTGGTTGGTAGCGAACTTGGCAATTTTGTTGTAGCAAGAGGAAAGTTGTGTTTTTAGAGAGGTCTGTAGATTAGCTAGGAGTGGAACTCCATAGAGAAGGGAGGGGATAAGAAATGAGGTAGAGAGGGTGATTTTGGTAGCAGGTGTAAGGTAATGATTTTGTCGGTAAAGCATACCTAGTTTTTGATGGGTTTTCTTGATATTTAACTGTAGGTGGGAGTTGAATTTGAGCTGGTTATCAATTTGGACCCCAAGTAACTTGGTCTCGGACATCAGTTCCAGGGGTAGATTATTTTGACTAGAGATGTGGAATATGTTTATATTGAAAGAAGTTGCCTTAGAGGGGGTGAATAACATTAATTTGGTTTTAGAGGCATTGAGTGCTAGGTGATTCCTTTTCATCCATTGCTCAGTTGTTGTAAAAGCATCTTGAGTCAGTTTTAGGAGTGAGGGGATAGAGGTGGCAGCGCAGATAATAGCAGAATCATCGGCATATTGGATGATGTCTGAGAATGGGACAGAGTTGCGGAAATCATTTATAAATATATTAAAGAGAAGGGGACCCAGTATAGAGCCCTGGGGTACCCCAGTAGGAGTATTTAGAAATGAGGAGGTGGCCTTTTTCCATTTGACTGCTTGAGATCTGTTAGATAATTAGCTGGAGAACCAGTTCAAGGAGGAGGGAGATAGGTTAAGTATAGAAAGTTTAATTAGTAGCAGGCTGTGAGAGAGTGTCAAAGGCCTTAGAGAGGTCGAGTAGTAGGGTAGAAACAATTTGGCCAGAGTCGCGAGCTTTATTTACAGTTTCAAGGAAGGAGAGGAGGGCGGTCATAGTGCTATGATGTGGTCTGAATCCATGTTGTGTGGGAGTTAGTAGGTGATTATCTAAGAGATGTGGAAGGAGTTGTAGTTGGATAAACTTTTCTAGGAGTTTAGAGATGGGGGACAGAATAGCGATGGGACGGAAATTAGTAACATTGTTGTTGTTGCCAACTTTATGTAGAGGTATGATAAAGGCCCTTTTCCAGACTTGGGGTACTATACATTCTTGGATAGAGTGGTTGATTAAAATGCTAATAGGGTAAGCGATTGCTTCAGCAGCTTTGCTAAGAAAGTAAGAAGGGATGTTATCAGGAGCATTGGTGCATGGCTTCAGTTTTGTAAGGAGTTTCTTTATAGTAGAAGTGGGTATAGGTTTAAATGAGAAAAAAGGAGCGTGAAGAGGGAGAATTAGGGGCAGATGAAGCTGATGAAGTAGTAGGAGTAGGAGAAGGAGTGGAGGGATGGGAGTTAGTAGATGGGAATGAGGAAGTAGTGGCAGAGTAGGGTAGAGAGATGGTTGGGGATGGTAAGGGAGTTTTGTAGTGGTGTTGGAGAAAGATGACGTTAATTTGGAAATGGATTCAATGAAAAGAGTTAAATTGGGTAGCCAAGTCTTGGTCAGGAGCGTTTGGGTCTGGGGTAGGGGTATCTGGTTTGCTGGGGTTAAGTAGAGTAGAGATACCTTTCCAAAATTTCTGAGGGTTTGATTTTATTATTGTTTTGAAGTGTGGAAAAGTAGTTTTTTCGGTCGAAGATTATGAGCTTTTTTACCTTATTTCGAAGTATTTTATATTCATTGTAATAAAAGGACAGGATTACAGTATTTTCAGAAGCTCATTACATTTTATTGGAGACCAGTGTCTTATAGCAGTGTCTGTGTGTTAGTACACTTGTAGTTGGGTGGCTTTAATGGTATACGGTAAATAAGCATTGCTACCTTACTTAAAAGCCAAGCCCTGCAACAACTAGCTCCACACAAGTCAAAACACAATAGCTCTGGTGGGTAAATGTACTCTGTAGTAATCAAAAAAGGCAAATGTTTAAAATAACTACAGCTTATGTGCAAACACAATAGGTAGTGGTGAAACAATGCTCTGCTAAAAATGCTTTAATGCTCCACATTGCTGAGCTGCAGATCAGTTATCACTGGCTACCAGGATTTCACCCACTTCAGCTCAAGCACGGTGCCGTTCAGTGCAACCTTCCCAGAACTAATTCAAGTCTGACCAGAATTATTTGGTGTGTGTATAAGAGGGAGGTAGCATACCCCTCAGCTGTCCAGATTTTTGCCCCATATTCCTCCTAAAAAGGACTGAGTTGCTAAATAATGAGACATTTCAGTTTTAGATGTCATGTCATTTAGAAAAATGCATACTAACACAAATCCTGTTACTCTTGCAATTCTCTAAGTTTATGAGAGCCATATTTATAATCTGTCCCTATTTATTTTAGGCTTTGTCCAGATTTCTTGCACTAAGGTTGAGGCCTTGAGGGGTGTGGTATGTTTGAGAGAGAGAAAGTGAAATGCCCAAGTTAGAGTTAGCAGGTGGAATTTTCAAGTGCATTTTCAAGGAACTGTGAGTTTTAGGGGAAGCTAAGTTCACTGCTGCTCATGCCAAGTCTATTTACAATGTGCAACTGTTTTGTTTAGCAAATGGTATCTCTTTTGTGGTATAAAGTTTTAAAGCTATGTTAGTAGCACCACAAGTAGAATACTTGCATCTTAATGTAAAGGCTTGAGGTGCTATTCCTACAGCATATACATTTGTATGCTGCAGTCCTCAGGATGTCCTCTTTTGGATGAGATGCCTAATAACTATGAACCTGTTTTTCAGCTTGTTATCCATTTTCTATTGCAATATTCCAGCTTACCATTTTTTTAATTTAACATAGACAATTTATTCTTTGACGGCAGCAGGCACTAAATTTGTAGATGAAACACTGAAATATACAGTTGTTTTCTAGCAACAACATCTTCATTAGTTTCAGATATCTTTAATGTGGAATTATTCAGATTACTTTTACTTCAGCAGAGACACTCAAACAAGTGTTGCTGTATAATACAAGGGATATAATTCAATTATATATTATAATTAATACAATCAGGTAAATCAAATAACTTTTGCATGGCCCTAACGGTGTGCAAGGAGCCTATTGCTTGAAAACAGTTCAAAGGTAAATGACCTGCCACTGGCCAGATGCATTTTCTTTGAATGTGGGTTTCAATGCTGTTTCGTTGAATGTGAGTTTCAAAAGTAGAGAAGCTTTAATGCCAAGTCTGTTTTCATTGTAAGACTATTGCTTTGTTTAGGTTTAGTAAATGTCTCAGTGTTTGGGCTACAATGTTTGAAATAAAAGTTGTAAATGCCTATTGCTTGAAAACAGTTCAAAGGTAAATAACCTGCCACTGGCCAGATGCATTTTCTTTGAATGTGGGTTTCAATGCTGTTTCATTGAATGAGTTTCAAAAGTAGAGAAGCTTTAATGCCAAGTCTGTTTTCATTGTAAGACTATTGCTTTGTTTAGGTTTAGTAAATGTCTCAGTGTTTGGGCTATAATGTTTGAAATAAAAGTTGTAAATTAAATCCAACTGCCTGTAATCATTGTAGAACTAAAGCATAAAACAGTATGCACACAGATTTGAACAGTGTCTACAGTAAATGGGGAGAAATAGCCAAGTAATGGGACACTGGAATGGCTGTGTGGGCGGGGCTTGGGGTGGGTGGACTTGGGCGGGGCTGTGTTGGCAGGGGGCGGGGTGAGCTATGTGGGTGGGGCTCTGGGTTTGCACCCCCCTGCAAAAAATCCTGCAGGCTCCCTTGTTTAAGGCATATCAAGATGGCATGTGAAGTGACATACAAGCATATGGAACACACCTTCATAACCACCTCAGTTTAACATGTATTAAGTGTAGCAGTGGCATGTGGATGGAATCATGCAACAGCAACATCACACAGACTGATAACCTTAAAAACCCACTACCCAGCTTATCGATGCAAAGGTAAACCATATGGATAAAAGGCTGATCATCTGAGGCACAGCAATCAGGAGGGATGGAAGTGGTGAGATGGCTGGGTACAGAGGCAAAACTAAATGAAACACTTTTCAGAGTAGTATAATGGGGCTTGTTGTATCTGCAAGATCTTCAACCAATGAAACCAGATACACACATGAGCATGCTTGGTGCTGGGTTCATGTGGGAGGTATAGTGGTGCAGTGAATAGCATTGTCTCATTGGAGTAACAGGTTTTTCTGCTCAGTTTTTTGTTGGATTACTTTCTGTCTGGAGTCTGCATATTCTCCTTGTGTTTGCACGGGTTTTCTAGAGCCACAAGACACAAATGCATATTTTCAGGGAGTGAACTAATACTCTAATCTGCTTATATGACTTGTTTACTGCTCTGCATCACATTCAAAATTAAGCTGAGGGAATCAAACCTGGGCCTGTATAACAAACTAATTCACAGCTCACTACTGTCTCCTGTATGAATGATCAATGCATGACTGTAAATAAAACTGTTCCCCAATCACAACTCACTGACGACACCTTTCCCTTATAGCCCACCTGCAAACACTATACTGAACAGTATCTGAAAGGGGCAACCCCCCCCCCCAAATGTGTAAAAACTAACTCCATAGTCACACAAGAGTGGGGAAGGAGAAACTCTCCATTAAAACACACAGTACTCTTGCACAAGAATGACCTACTGTGCCTAAAACACTAAAAGTTAACATACAAAAAAAGGTGATTACAGCCATTTGTGTTTGGGCAGTTAGAACCTAATTAATTAGGTATCAATCACCAGTACAGCAAGCCTCACTATTTTAATGACTTCACAAAAATATCAGCAGGACTACGTAATAAGCATGAAAGTGTGCTTAACTAATGTATGAAACTGCAAAGGAAAGACAGAAGGTCAAAATTAAGTTATTTTGTAATGGGAAATGTATTCTGATGGTTGAATGCAACAGAACGACAAAAAATATATGCTACTATAAATGCAGACTGATACTGTGTGCATAACTGCATGTGTTAAATAACTAGTTCTGCCTATACAATAAACATCCAACTTGTTAACTTAAGCATGTCAACAATTATCAAAAGGTCAATACACACACATACTATATATAAACACACATTATCTATATATGTATATAAATATATTCATATGTGTGTGTGTGCGCATACGGATATCCTCCTTGTATAAAATTACAAGGGAATATAAAATTTTGCACTTACTGCAGAGCACTGACAGGTGTATCCAAAGTGTGTATTAAGGGTCACGGCACATGTTCCTCCATTCTGACATGGTCTCGACTGACAAGGGTCAAAATTACTTTCACAGTGGCGACCTATAATGAGGGACACAAGCACACAAAAAAGCTTACAATGAGGAACAAAAGCACACAAAAAAGCTTTTTAAGCAGACAGGTCAAAAACTTCTAAATTTTTCAATTAGGAAAAAATTATTTGGCTTTCCTTTTCTGCATGATTTTTGTAAAGCTGTTTAACTGCACCATTTTGTGACAGCAACTTGTCCAGTCATACGAGTTGTACATTTCGTCAAAAATAACGTCTCCTAAGGTGATGATTGCTTTAACAGTGAACCTGGCCACAAAAGTATGCTCCCTTTAGCTGTACATGAAGAGGTTACTAACAAATATTTTGGAATTGTCAGTGTTGCTATACATGCTATAACATGCTCCTAGGTTTCTATACCATGCTATGTAGGATAAAATGTTCCATTTTAATATTGGATCATAGGAAATTACTAGGTTATTGGCCTTGAGGCCCATACAAGCCTAGCTAAGAATTCAGCCCATGTTCCGACAGGTCAGCACCCGATGCCCCTGTCCAGCAGGAACACAGGTGGAATCCCAGGGGTGCATTTTCTGTTCCCCTTCCAGTTATCCAATTTGCTCTTAAAAAGGTTAATGAGGTACTCTGCCTGACATGGACAGGAGTTATTGCACAGAAGGGGAGTCTCTGGGACACAAATCTGTCCAGCCAACAAGTCACAGACTAGACTAAGGTCGTGTGTGTGGGTTACTCAAGTGGCGTTAGACTTGCGGATATGCAGCAGTCCCATCAAAACGGGGTCTGAGATTCCTTTGTATGCCAGACAGAGGTCACCTCTGAGAAGTCTGTATGAGACTGAATAGAAGAACAAGGCTTTTAGCCTACCTGTGTAGGGCAGATGTTTGAGGCCCTGGATTCTCCTGGTGAGGGACCTCTGTGGTCCAGCTGCTACATGTGCTTTGAGAGGTACATGCTGAAAGGGGCACTGTACTCAATAATGGGTCTTATAAGGGAAGAATACAGGAATGTTATGACCTCCTTGTCCCTGGATGAGATACCCTTACTAATGAGGTGGTCCATGTAGAAAGCTTTCTGTACAGCGGAGGCAATATGGTGGTCAAAAGTCAGTTTGCTATCAATCTGAGTGCCCAAGTCCCTCACAACTGACTGCATGCTTAGGACCTTGTTATTAATGTGATAATTGTGGGGATGTCACTCTCCCCAAGGGGGGTGATGATGCATTTTTTGGCACTCAGTTTGAGGCCATGTTTCTGGCACCAGTCATTTGTTTTTGTGAGACCCTCTTTGAGGATGTCCACATCACTAGGGGAATTTATGACAACACCCAGGTTGCAGTCTCATGCAAACTTGGTCAGCCACAGCCCAGTGGTTTTGGCCTGCACCTCAGAAAAGTATATCCCAAACAACAGAGGCCCCAAGACCGATCCCTGGGGTACACCACTTGTTACGGGTCTACTGTTTGAGGTGGCTTCCCCTATTTTGACTAGGTGGGTTGTATCAGTGAACCAGTTTGCTATCCATCTGGTAACATATGGCTTGATGCCTAGTTGAGAGAGTTTTTCTATTATACCCGAGTGGGGAATACTATTGAAGGCTTTGGCCAGGTCAAGGTAGGTGGTGTGCGCCATCTTCCCCTCTTCCATGGCTTTGGTGACTATCTCAAAGAAGTCAACCAAATTCAACAGGCATGACCTCTCCTTGATGAAACCAAACTGTGTAAGATCGAGTGTTTGCAGGTTGCCAATATCCTTGTTAATGAGGTCCATGTTAATCTGTTCCATGGCCTTGCAGATCAGTCTATAGTTAGGCTGGTGGGTGTATAACTTCCTGGATTGGTGGACGCTCCATCTTTGTGCAAAGAGATGACAGTGGCTATCCTCCACTTGGATGGGATGAAGCTAGTACTCAGGCTTTGGTTGAATAGGGTGCCTAATGGTGCTGCAAGTTCCTGCCTGAGTTCATGTAGGACAGAGCCTTGGATGTTATCAGGTCAATGGAGGCTGTATATGTTTGCCTTTGAGAGGGCAGTGATGACTTGCTCCCTAGAGATAAGGGGAGGGGGGCAGGTGCTGGGGATGTCCTGATTTACTGATGGAGGACAGAGGGGTGAAGTTTTCATTGAACCTGTCTCCCAGCAGGTTGGCTATATCTACAGTGTTTATGTATGTAGTGTCTTTGACCACCAGATCTGAGCAGATCTGAGTGCTTTCTTTAGATTGCGGACATATGTGAAGAAGGCCTTATGATTGTCTTTAGTAGATGTGGTCAATTTTGACTCTAAGTTTGCTTTGGAGAATTTTATTTTGCTTGTTCAGGCTAAGAACAGATTGCTTCCAATTAGGCACCTCTTCCTTCTTGGTCCTGGACAGCATTTTTTCCTTTTATTACAGTTTATTTACTGCAGATGTCCACCAAACAGGTTTACTCTTCCTTGAGGAGGATGATATACATATAATGGACCAGAAATACTGAAATAATTTCTTAAACTCATAAATCCTTTTACGAAGCTGAACCTTTTTAGTTTAAATTTCTAGACTTACAAGAACATTTAAAAAAGGCATTGTATTATTTAGATTTTACCCATCAATTATCTTGCATTTGCTATAATAAAAATATCCCATGAAAAGACACTGTTGGAGACTTTGTCATCCTTCAAATAAAACTATGCTAGCTAAACAAAGAAAAAATTTGTTACATGAAGTTATTTTTTTATGTGAGAAGCGAAGAAAAGACTGCAAAATAAACTGCAAATTTGGCATCTGTGTTGCATATTAATCTACAGAAAGGCAGCACAGTGGTGCAGCAGTTAGTACTGCTGCTTCGCAGTACTCAGTTCTCTGGTTCAAGTCTCATTTGACTAGTGTTCTGTGAGGAAACTGCATATGTCTTCCCCATGTCTATGTCAGTTTTCTTCAGGTGCTCTGGTTTCCTCCCATGTCCCAAAAAAAAATTGCTAACACATTTGTGCACAAAGTAACATGCATTATTTGTTCCCTAATCCTCAGTCCTATGTACACAGCTATTTCAAATTCCACAACTTTGCGTTGTTTTTTCTAGTCATTTGTTACAATAACATGTAGCAGGCACATGAACTACTACAGAAGCAAAAGGCAATGCTGTACAGGGGACATGTGACGTGCAAGTCTTCTATTCAGTAATAATTTAACAGGAAGAGGACTCCACCTATGACACAGGGTTGCAAGACGAAATGGCAACACATCTTGTATTTTTTTAAGAGACCACCTTTTTAATATGAACTGCTGATTGTTTCTAATGTAGGAAAGAGCAATCTACCCTAGTCTCTCCTAATGTAATAATTAGATTTTTTTGCATAACTGATAAATTTTCAAAAATATATTAATTTTGAAACTTCTGGGGAAGGTGCTGTAATGTGAAGACACATTTTCTGTTTGCTTCCATTTAAAACTGAGAAGTATGGCATTACTTTTGCCATAGTGAGCACAAAAGAGTTGAAGTATATTTCATGTCTTGATAGATGTGTCCATTGATTGCAATGGAATTCAAGATGATGAGTGATGAATGTCCACCAGTAAACTGTGAACTTAAGTCAACAAATGACCATGACAGGGAAGTTATGGTAAAACTCTGGGTGGGCTTCAAAGATAACTTTTCTAACTGACATGAGTAAAGTGTGTTTTCAACTAGGAGACTATATGGTGGAGGCATGCACACAGTACCGAGGAGTTGCTGAAACAAAACATAATGTTAAAACACAAAAAATGAGTGGGAATATTACAGGAGAAATAAACTGATGTGGATAACACAGCCTGCAAACAAAATATTCAGATCACTGGAGTATTAGAGAAACAGGAAGGCAAGAACAGATGTGCTCACATCATGTTATTTGTACAAGGTGCGATGCGGAGTAAAAAGTATCCACAACATATTCTGGTAAGGTGTAAAACTTATAAACTGAAAAATTACACCTTGCCTTTATTTTGGATATACAGGAAGCTGTGCAAAGTTGGAGAAAATAAAGTGTTTTTCAAAATGACTATGTACATTAGGAAGGCCAGGGCACAAGTTTTGTCTGCAATGAGGGAATGCAGAATTATAAACCTTAAATTTAGACTGTATTACCTCAGCAGTGCTTCAGACTGTGCATAGTAGGCTAGTGATTACTGGGGCCTTTATAAGACTAGCCATGCACTCCAAATGCATCGTGCAAGTTTTTTAAGCAGAAGAAGTTATTTTAAGGGGTATATGTACACTTGAGTATGACTTATAGACTGATTCTGTTCATTAGAGGCATAAGTGCTAAACTTGGGGTGAATTTCTGATTTCCATCCACTAGTCCAGGTTATGCTTGCGTAGGGTTAGGGAAGAACTGCTTCACATGGATGGGTCCCAAAGGAGGAAAATTATCGGTGAGATATACCCGTCTCTCGAACATGTCTTGTGTTGCAAGCAAGTTTCAGAGGAGAAAGGACTGAAACACTGCTGAAACAGGAAAATGAAAAAGTACAGTTTTGTACCTACCATAAATGTAGATGTTCGAAGATCCACATTGCTGCAGTCCTTACATATGGGTAGTCCGCTGTCTTCGGTCGGCCCGAATACCAAAGTATTAGGCTGACGTCGGTCAAGGCGCTTAAAACTGACATCAGGACGTCAGGGTACAAAAGCGCATGACCGACGTCATTTCCTCAGTCTTTTCTTGCCCCAGATGTCAGAAGGCCCCAACAAGAAAGGCCAAAGCCAAAAACCAGCAAAAGCTAACCAACCACCCGTGCACTAACCATATTTACAATATGTACAACACAAACCACACCACCACCTTCAACAACAGAGGGGAAGGAGGGAGGGTAAATTGGACTGCAGCAATGTGGATCTTCGAACATCTACATTTATGGTAGGTACAAAACTGTACTATGTTCTTCATCTCACATTGCTGCAGTCCTTACATATGGGTAGAATCCCAAAGCAGAGGTAAGGGAGGATGGCAAAACTATAAAGCATTAGGAGCTGCCAAAATGCCCTGTAAAATTGCAGTGGCAAATCCAGCCCTAGATTTAGAGTAAAGTGGAAGGTGGTAATGCTTAGAGAAAGTATGCACTGAACTCCAAGTAGCTGCTTCCAAAATATCTTTAGTAGCCACCCTCTTAAAAAAGCTGTAGAAGTGGCAGTAGCCCTAGTGGAATGAGGCCTAATCCCAGCTGGAATTTCCTTGCCATGATGGGAATAACAGAAAGCAATACAAAAACCAATCCACTTAGAAATAGTTTGTTTTGAAACAGGTTTGCCCTGAGAACCCAAAGCAAAAGAAACAAACAACTGCTGAGACTGCCTGAACCCTTTAGTTCTGCTCAAATAATATCGCAACTGTCTGTGTATATCCAAAGAGTGCAAAATCCTTTCCCCTTTATTTTGGGGGTTTGCATAAAAAGTAGGCAAATGAATAGTTTGGTTTAAAGCCACACTAGAAACCACTTTAGGCATAAAAGAAGGGTTAGTACGCAAAGACACCCTATCCTTGTGGAAAATTAAGAAAGGCTCAACTGCCATAAGGGCCTGTAATTCAGAAACCCTTCTCGCAGAGGTAATGGCTAACAAAAAAGCAGTCTTCCACGATAAATATTTCAACTCTGCAGATGCTGCAGGCTCAAAAGGTTGTAGAGTGAGTTTCTCCAACACAAAATTGAGATCCCAAGCAGGATTAGGAGCTCTACGTGGGGGTCTTATATTCTTTGCCCCTCTAAGGAATTGCTTAAACAAAGGCTGAGAAAATAATGGTGGGTCACAGTCATAGTGAGCAGAAATTGCTGCAGCATGAACCTTTATAGAGGAGAAGGACAAACCCTTGTCCAATAACTCAGTAAGGTATTGAAGCGCAACACTTAAATTAGGTTTAGAAACATCAAAGTCCTTTGCTGTACTCCAAAATAAAAATCTCCTCCATTTATCTGCGTAAACTTTCCTTGTACTAGGCCTTCTGGCCTCCAAAATAACATTCAAAACTTGTTGTGGAAGCTGAGACCCTCCAGGGTTTAAAACAGAATATGCCAGGCTGTCAGATGTAGAGAATGAAGTTTGACATTGAGTAAATGACTGTTCTCCTGAGACAGCAGGTGAGGAATCGAAGGCAAAGGCCATGGAGGCTCCCGTACCAGACTTCTCAGTAATGGGTACCAGTGCTGTCGAGGCCAATCTGGAGCTATTAAAATCATGTTTGGCTTGTCCTGTCTGACCTTCAGGAGTACCTTTGGGAGGAGAGGCAGAGGTGAAAAGGCATACACGTGAAGATTGCTCCAATTGAATGAGAGAGCATCCACTTTCCAAGCTGTGGGATGAAACCTTTTTGTGCAAAACTTTGGCAGCTGGTAATTTAGTGGAGAAGTGAACAGATCTATGTCTGGAGTTCCCCATAACACTGTCAATCTCTGAAATACATGAGGATCCAATTTCCACTCGTGGGGATCCATAATTTGTCTGCTCAACACATCTGCTAAGGAGTTCTGTGCTCCTGGCAGAAACCTTGCCTGAAGATTTAGCTGTAAACTGAGAGCAGTCTCCCACAAAATCATTGCTTGTCTGCATAGAGGATAAGAATCGTTCCCCTTGCTTGTTGATGTACCACATGACAGTTGTGTTGTCTGTTTGAATCAACACCTGCCCTGGAAGAAGTAAATCCTTGAAAGCTATCAATGCAAATTGGACTGCTAACATCTCCTTCAAGTTGATATGTAGATGTTGAAGTCTGGCAGGCCACGTGTCTTGTACCCATTTTCCATTTAGATGAGCTCCCCAAGCTTTGTCTGAGGCATCTGTCGTTAAAATCTGACTCGCCTCTGGCGGGTCACAGAGAGTCCCTTGTTTAGGTGACATTCCTGAGCCCACCACAAAAATTCCTTTTGAATGCAAGGTATTATCTGAATGACAGTGTCCAAATCTTGGCAGTGCTGTGTCCATACATTCTTGAGATACCATTGTAGCTTCCTCATATGCAGTTTGGCATTGGGAAGTACCAGAATACAAGATGCCATGAACCCCAAGGCTTGAAGGACTGTCCTTGCAGTCAGCCTGGACTGACGAGACAATTGGTGGAAGTAAAGAGAAAGATTCTTTTGTTTGTCCGGGGTCAAAAAGGCCATCTGGGATGCTGTATTCAGTCTCATACCCAGAAAGCACATGTCCTGAGAGGGTACTAGACTGGACTTTATTTCGTTCACAGAATACCCCAGGCATCTTAACACTGCCATCACATACTGTAAATGATGAAGAAGTTCGTCCTTTTCTTGGGCCAGAATCAGGCAATCGTCCAAATAAGGATAGATTTGTATTCCTCTTAGCCTGAAGAAAGCTACCACTGGAGCCAGAACCTTCGTGAACACTCTGGGCGCAGTAGATAAGCCAAAGGGCAATGCAGAGAACTGATAATGTGAAGTCCCAGCCCGAAAACGCAGATACTTCCTGCAACTGGCCCTGATAGGAACATGAAGGTAAGCCTCCTTGAGATCCAGAGTCACCATCCAGTGATCTTTGCCCAGCAGAGGTAAAAGCTGTTGTAACGTCAACATTTTGAACTTGGGAATGTCCAGATATGTGTTGAGGATAGATAAATCCAAAATTGGTCTCCACGTGTTTCCTTTCTTTGGTACTAGAAACAGGCGAGAATAAAATCCTAGGCCCACTTCTGGCAGCGGGACCGGTTGTATGGCCCCTATTTGAAGTAGTTGAGAAATTTGTTTGTGAGCCTCTAGTCTTTGCTGAGGAGGAACGTCCGGCATGCCTTTGAAAGGAGGCAAGGTATGGAAATAAAACTTGTAACCTTGGTGTATGATATCCAATACCCATTTGTCTTGGGTAATCAACATCCAATTTTCCTTGAAGAGTGCTAACCTTCCTCCCAAAGGTGCTGCCAGGCAAGAAGGATCTGGCAGCTGAAAAAGTAGGTCATTGGGCCTGTTTACGAAAGGACTGGCCCCTGCCCTCACCCGAAGATTGTGCAGGTGAACTCCCTGTTCTAGGTCTGAAAGAACTCTGAGCCCTGCCCCTACCACGTCTAGATCTACCCCTAGACTGAGAATCATAAGAAGGATACGTCCACCCCTTAGCAGGCCAATTCCTACTAAACTTGGAGGCTGAACTTGCAAAAATCTTTAACAGCCTGCATAGACTTAGCCTTGTCTTCCATTTTCTTCAAGACTGACTCCACAGGTGAACCAAACAACACATCAGACTGCAAAGGAGCATCCAAAATCCTTGTCTTAACATGGTCAGATAAATTCTGATCCTTCAGCCAGGCGTGCCTGCGAAGAACTGAGCCAGTGGCAGCCACCCTAGACGAGGCCTGCACAGCATCAAAACCACACTGTAATGAATGCTTACCCACCTGTTCAGAGACATGCACCAAATCTTGTAATTCTTTACACTCAATGCCTTCCGCCAGAGCATCCACCTTAGACTTCAATTGAGAAAGAAGAAAGTTTTGATATTTCAACATATGAAACTGGCAATTCAAAGCCCTCATAGCTAAGGTAGAAGATGTATAGATCTTCTTTCCCCATCTATCCAAAGCTCTGGCTTCTTTATCTAGAGGAACCGGATTTTTTACAACAGAGGCCTTGACACCCTTAGGTCCCTGACTAATAGTTTCTGGGTCCGCCCTAGGACTCTTATAAAGATATTTATGAGCCTCAGGCACCCTGTAATACCTATCCGGTTTAACAGGAGCAGGAGGCAGAGAATCAGGATTAAGTGAAGCCTCTGCAAACACATCTTCCACAACATCCAGAACAGGGGGTATAGCCAAGGGCCTATGCTGGGGTAACAGCAAAAATTCCCTAAGCCTTTTCCAAGAATCAGAGAAGTCCTGACCTACCCACTTAAAATGTTCCCTCATAGAATGAAGTGTCTCTGAAAAAGAAAAATCCTCTGGAGGAGAAGCAGAAGGAGTGGAATCATCTGCATCAGAATCAGAATAAGGAGAGTACTCCTGCAAGTCTTCAGCTGAAGACTCAGAAACATCCGAAGCCTGCTCAAAACTTCCCAACTCTGGCTCCACCCTAGGCCTCTTATCAGGAGGAGGCAAAGAACCTCTAATCAGAGTAATCAAATCTTCTGCCATTTTAAGCATGTGCTTCTTAGGCACAGACCCTGCTGAACTAGGAGTGACACCAACAGAAGCTAAAACTGGCCTGCCTCTGGGAGAAGCCTTGGAAACAGAAGGAGAAGGCCTAACCACCCTAGGAAGGGAGGGGAGTACAGTAACTTGAGAAGCCCCTTCAGCCTGACCTGCCTCCTGAGAGACCACCTCCTGCAAAATCAAAGTCTCCCCCTGAGACTCCAGAGAAGTCTCCGTCGGAACCACCGGTTCCACTGAAGCCTCTAAAGAACCGGCGTCTGGAACGGACGACTCATCTTGCCTGGGTTTAACTGCTTTGTCTTTGCGCTTCTTCGCAGAAGCGCGGGCCGGAGAATCCGACGGCATATTATAATTGCACCGCTTCCCAAAGACCAGCCTAGCACAATCTAACCTTCGCTTAATAGTGCGTTTATTGAACCTAGCACAAAAGAGACACCCAATAACGTCGTGCTCAGGCCCCAAACAAGGAATACACAAAGAATGATAATCCCTATGCGGTATCTGTTTCCCACAAGAAATACAGTTATTCACTTTTTCTGACATCCGGTAAAACACTGAGGCAAGAAAAAACCAAAATATTCCCCAACGGGGTACTTAGCCAACTTGGATTCGGTCTGAAACTCCGAATTCGAAAAATTTCAGAACGCCGAACGGCACTTGCAACGCTGCTTCTGCATCGGACTATGCGGCAAAAAAGACTGAGGAAATGACGCCGGTCATGCGCTTTTGTACCCTGACGTCCTGATGTCAGTTTTAAGCGCCTTGACCGACGTCAGCCTAATACTTTGGTATTCGGGCCGACCGAGGACAGCGGACTACCCATATGTAAGGACTGCAGCAATGTGAGATGAAGAACATCAATCTTCTGGAAGCAGCTGAAATGGCATGAAAACTTATAACTGGGAACAGGTATAGTAGAAATATAGATTACAGGGGAATATGAAGGCCTACGTAATATGGCCCAACATTCAGGATTAAAATATTTGTTAAAAAGATAACACCAGGTATTGTTATACTAGTACTAAAGGCCAAGGGAGATGCCACATGAACAAAGAGGTTAGTCAGAATGGCATACAAGGCATTAAGGGAGCTTAATGTTAAAAAAAAAAAAAAAAAAAAAGTGGAGAAAATTAGACAGGAATGTAGTCAGATAATGGTAATAGAGATTGTTATGAAAAGACAGGAAACATGCAAGGTATGTTACTAAGCCAGACATCTTACAAATAATTTTTAGATACCTCACAGGTTGAGAAAGATGTTCCTAAATGTAAATGTTCAGTGTTGGCCATGTTGAAGACCAGCATGGCAACAAGTGAATGTACTTATGATACTAATAGAGTTTAGCAACATTTAATGATGAACTGGCAGAGTGGAAACTTCTATTTTTTAGATAAGGATGTGCAGACTACAAATCAATTTGTTTTACTGGGACTGGATATTAGCATTCATTGTGATCTAAAGGGACATGCAGTGATTTTTGGTCATGTTAATAGCTAAGAAAACAATTACACAAAGATGGAAATCAAAGACTGTGTCAACAGTTAAAGATGTGAACTCAGAAAAATTCATATAGCAAAGAAAACCTCATGGCAAATGACATATCTAACTTGTTACCTTGAAAATGTATACAGAAATAATCAGGGATTGTGTTAGATTAGAGATGATCAATGAGATTGGTAAGGACGTCTGAATGAATAATGCATCTGTATGGCAATCAATAATCTACAAGGGCCCAGTAATAAATATTCTCACAACACATATCACAAATTATCACCATCCATTCTCATTCTATGCAATCCTAATTTAGTAAGCAGCCCTTCCTTTATGAAAAAGGCACATTATGTATGAGCTCCAAAATTCATACTATCTCTGTGTGTAAACCTGCCACTGTTCAAGGTGATAAGAACATGAATTTGTGCAGCAAGCTGCAGGAATACCAGCAATAGTCTGTTTTGTGTTTTCAGCACCACTAGCAACTGTGAGTACACCAGCCTACCTACAAAGAAATGAACAATGCTTAAGCTGATCTCCTACTTGGGGTGAACAGGGAACCTCCCACACCTCCAGGAAGGTGGTAAAACTGCAACTGCATTATGAATGTGCTGCAGGCATGGTAAGCAAGTTTAAGAAGCTTATGAAAATTTGAGGGAACTCATGCTCACATGAAAGCAGCCTTCGGTGTCTGGTCTTACTTTTCTATGAATATGGAATGGGAAAACTTGAGTCTAATGTGAAAAGATAAGATGAACTCTAACTGCATGTTTTATGTCTCTTATGTACATTATCACTCACAAAAACAAAAAGGAGGAGCATGACCTCTGTGTTGACTTCATCCATGATCTGAATGAAAATGGAGAATGCCAATATCCTAATCACATTCTCAACATCTCTGACTTTAACAAATTTATCATCAGTGAAACTGAGGATTTAAAAATTCTGGTAAATTTACAGCTACAGTCAAATGTTGTTTATCAAAGTGCAAGGCCAAGTTTAAACAAGTACAATGCTGGCTTTCAATATGCCTGAAGACAACAGTAAGGCCAAGTTTAAACAGGTGCAGTGGTGACTTTCAAGATGGCTGCACACTGACCAACAGGTTCATTGCAGCTCTTCTGGTGTGAAGAAACTCAGGGAAAAAAGCCAGAGCAATTTATCAATGTGGATAAAAATTAAGTCACTGGTTATTAATTACATAGTCTATATGCCAGCCAACAGGAAATTTGGAGAAAGTGGGACAAAATCATCCATAAAAGAAAAAAATACTCTGACTGGGAAGAATTTTATTTATTTATTTTTTCGTTTGTTTACTGGGAAAGTCTGATTGGACACAGGTCCTTTTTCAGTGGAGGCCCGGGGAGAAAAGATCCAAGAGTAACAAATATATACAGTAGTGAAACAAATACAGCCAAGTGACAAGCAAATCCATACAAGATAATGGTTTCAGACTTAATAAGTAGAGCAAAAATAATTCACGTAAAAAATGGTTGTTTATATTTAGTGGATATATCCAAATGATTATGTACAGTTAAAGTGAAACTACCATTAGTGGTACATCATGCTAGTAGAGTAAGAGTAATGATAACAGAGTAGAAAGGAGGAATAGGTTATCTAGGGGAGTTGCTGGTGCAGAGCCAGGTGTTGGTAAGGTGCGATTTTACAAGTTTTTTTAAAATGATGTGTTGAGGAATTAGTTACTAGTGAGTTAGGGAGATTATTCCAGTGTTTGGAGATGTAGCTGGAAAAACTGATTCACCTGCTGAATTGTTAGCTTTGGTGGTGTGTAGAAGTAGTTTGTTGCCGAGGTGAAGGGGTCTTGTGGAGAATATGGCCGAATATTTTTGAGCGCAGGTTTTTTTTTCTGATTGATCGACTATTTTGTGGGCGAAGGTAAGTTGATTAAAGAGAAGAAGTTGAGGGAGTTCAAGCCACTTGAGCTGCTTAAGTGATTAGCAGTGATGTGACTCGTATGAGGCATTAGTGGCAAACTTGGAGATTTTACTGTAACAGGCTTCGAGTTTGGCTAGATCTGTCTTGCGGAGGTTGGTTAAGATTGGGAAGGCGTACAGGGGAGTTGAGAGGTGGTGGGTTCTAGGAATGGTGGCTTTTGTGTTATTTGTCAGAAATTTGTTGTTTCTATATACAAGATACAGCTTGGTAAATCTGTTTTACATCTGAGGAAGTATAACAGAAAACAGAAACGCTATTGTGGTATAATTGTGTTTATGCAATAAAGCTGTTGGTTCCACATTTTGCTGTGGTAAAGAAATTCATTTCCACCTTCTTTGAGTGCCAGGATTGTGTTGGTTTTGGTTTACTTGTTACTTTGGGCACTCTTTCCTCCATTTCGTTTTAGTGTTATATAAGATACCTATTTTTTTGTGAACTTTTTTAACGGATTGGGCAATGTGAATATCAAATTTCAGGTTATTGTCAATTTCTACTCCTAGTAATTTGGTATGGTTTGTTGAGGTGATAATAGTTTTATTTTTGAGTGGATACTAAAGGTTGTGGATGGTGAGGTTATCTGGTTGGGCAGAAGAGAAGAAGTTTTGTTTTGTTGGGATTTAGGATAAGTTGGGAGCTAGTGAACCAGGATCTGGCGGATAAGAAGGAATCTTAATGGTATGGAGGTCTTTGAGGGAGGAAGCTGAGCAAATCAGGGTAGTGTCATCAGCGTACTGAACCACTGACCTGGGGTGTAGCTGAGTGGAGCTGGTTGGTAAAAAGAAAAAAGAAGAGGACCAAGGATGGAGCCCTGGGGAACCCTTAAGGTGACAGGGAGAAGGGATGAAAGATTTTGATGACAGTGGACAGCCTGTTGACATTCTGGTAACTTTGGAACCAGGTGATAACCCTAATGGAAATGGTTTTGAAATATAATTTTATAAAATTTGAAGGCCAATATTATTGCCAAGTCAAAGATGTGGCCATGGGTGCGGCTTGCGCCCCCATTTATGCAAATTATGTGATGTCATTCTGCGAAAACCAATACATGTTTAAATCCAAATATATGCAATATATAAAATATTTCACAAGATTTTTGGATGATATTTTTTTGGTTTGGACTGGCACTGATGGCATGTTAAATGAATTTTTTGCATACATTAATAATGCTGTTGACTGTTTTAAGTTTACCCATGCATTTAATGACACTATTATTACCTATGTGGATGTGGAGGTTAAGGCTGACAGAGTTGGTAAACAATTGATTTAAAAAATTTTTAGGAAACCAACATTTTCAAATTCTTATTTAGAATTTAATAGTTGCCACCCTACTTTTCAGAAAAAATCTATAGTTAAGGGGCAATTGGTACGTGCCGCAAGAATGACATCATTGGAAAGTGATTTCATTCAAGAAGTGGATTACATCCTAAAAATGTCTGAACATAGGGGGTATCCCCGGGATCTCTTGGAAAATGTAAAGGGGGGGAAGTATTCAAGAAGCGGCAAAACGGTTAGTTTGTTCCCATTTTGGGTCGAAATGTAAATGATATGTTATGATAAACCATCCAAGAGACAAAAAGAATAATTTTCCCATTGGATGTAACTTCATTACAACATTTAATAAGGATTCACAATCGATATGTAAAATTATGGAGAAAAATTGGGATTTATTGCCTTTAGACAAGAATGTAGCTAAGTTGTTTAATAATTATAAAAAAACAAAATTTACATTTAGAAGGGATAGATGTTTGAAAAACATTATGGAACAGGTGAGTAAAAGAAGGAAAAATATGCATACATTCAAAAAAGTTGGGAATATAAAATGCGGTATGTGCCCACAATGCTCTTTGGTCTTAACCACTTCAGACAAATTTATTTTGAATGGCAAGGCATTATATATTGGGAGGGTCTTTTAATTGTCAAAGTGAACATGTAGTCTACCTGGCGAAGTGTACCTCATGTGCAGTTTTTTATGTGGGGAAAACTTGTAGGAAGTTCAGGGCAAGGATCTATGAGCACACATTAGATATTAGACACAAAAAAGATTCTAATGCCCTTAGTAGACATATAGTGGAGTTCCCTAGCCATGCTTTTAAATTTTTAATTTTACAGCAACTAAAAGTAAATGAACAAGGAAATGTGCCCAGGGAGGCCCTTGAAGATTGTGAACTGAGGTGGCAATTAATGTTGGATGCCACTAGATACCCGGGCATTAATGAAGCAGTAAATATTAGCTGCTATTTGAAAATGAGAAATATAATGGTATTTAACCTTATAGGTTTGTTTTGAATAATAATTTTAGTATTTAAAATGTATTTCGATTACTTATGTACACATTTTTAAATGTATTTAGTATTTCTTGTGATATATTGTGAGTTGACATTTTAATTTTGCATATATAAATTATTGGTGCTACATAAGGTAAGGTCCCTTTAAGTGGAATGTTATAAGAATGCTGGGATTAACTTTTGGGAATAGTTCTGAGGAAGTCCCTAGTGGGGGATGAAAGCGCTTAACTCAACGTTTTTTATTCAGTGTGTGCAATTGCTGCTTGGTATTTTCCGAATTGTTTATTGTGGAATAGTTCCATTTAGATTTTGGAATAAAGCTGTGTTTTTATTGCTCACTGTTGTCACATTCCAGAACCTTTTCCATTTGTCAGCATAAGACTTTCTGGTGCTAGGGCATCTGGCCTCACGGATAACATCTAGAACCTGCTTACTGAAGTTGACAGATTAGTTTGGGGTTAGGGAATAAGCCAAGCTGCCAAACTGAGTGTCTGCAATTGGGAATGCATGAATTCTCCTTCCCTCTGGGTCAGGAGTTTTGGAATCTGAGGAAGATGCCATGGGGGCAGCAGGGATAGGCTGTGCAGCAAGGGGTACCAGTGCTGCCGGGGCCAGTTTGGAGCTATAAGAATGGTCCTTGGTTTTTCCTCCTTTATTTTGAGCAGTACCCTGGGGATGAGAGGTAATGGAGGAAAGGCACAGACCGCTAGATTGACCCAGGAGAATGACAGGGCATCCACTTTCTAAGGCATGCAGTGCAGAATTTGCTGAGCTGATGGTTGGTGTGAGAGGCAAAGAGGTCAACCTTCGGAGTGCCCCATTTCTGAGTTATTAGGGTGAAGGTCCTTCTGTTGAGCTGCCACTTGTGTGGGTCCAGAAGATTTCTGCTTAACTGGTCTGCCAGAGAGTTGAGAGCGCCTGGTAGGAATTGCGCTAACAGGTGTAGTTGCATGGCAGAGGCTGTTTGCCAAAGGGTCATGGCCAGTCTGCACAGAGGGTAGGAGTGAGTTCCTCCATGCTTGTTGATATACCACATCACAGTGGTGTTGTCTGTTTTGATCAGGAGAGCCCCTGGAGACAGAAGAGGCTTGAAAGCTATCAAGGTGTGCTGCACAGCCATCATCTCTTTCTGACTGATGTGCAGAGGTATTTGCTGCGGGGTCCATTGGCCCTGTATGCACGTGCCGTCCAGGTGTGCACCCCAAGCATAATCTGCTGCATCTGTGGTGAGGGTCTGGGTGGCGGGGGTGGTGAGAAAGGCAGTCCCTTGCTGTGGGAGCATGCTGTTGCCCACCAAAAAAATCATTTCTGAGGCAAGGAATTAAAGGTAGAAGAGTTTCCAGATCTCGAGAGGTGTTGACACCAAAGGCATTTTAGGTACCACTGAAGTTTCCTCATATGCAGTCTGGCATATGGAATGAGTAGTATGCAAGATGCCATGAACCCCAGAGCTTGCAGGATCTTCCTTGCAGATAGCTGGGGCCTGGTGGCTACTTCAGAGAAGTAGGCTGTCAGGAAAATTTGTTCTCTGGTGTAAGGAATGCCATCTGGGATGCTGTGTCCAGGCTTGCTCCCAGGAAGATAATCCTTTGGGTGGGAACCTGTTTGGATTTCTTTTCATTGATTGTGTACCCTAGGGAGGTTAGTAAGGTCTTTACAAAGGCCAGGTGCATGAGCAACTTTTCCTGGCTGTCTGCCTGAATAAGGCAGTCATCTAAGTATGGGTAAATCTGAATATTCTTTGTCTGCAAAAGGCAATGGATGGAGCCAGACATTTTGTGAAAACTCTGGGAGCAGTAGATAAGCCAAAGGGAAGCACAGAGAAATGAAAGTGATGAGAGCCTGCCCTGAAACAGAGATATTTCCTGCATGATTCCCTGATAGGAATGTGGAGGTAGGCCTCATTTAGATCTAGGGTGGCTAGTCAAACATCCTTGGAGAGCACAGGTAGCAGCTGCTGGAGGGTGGGCATTTTGAATTTTGGGATCACCAGGAAAGTGTTTAAAATGGATAGATCGAGGATGGGGCACCAGGTACCCCCTTTTCTGGGTGCCAAATGTCTGGAGTAGAAACCTTGGCCTATCTCTTCTGCAGGAACATGCTCTACTGCCCTCAGAGAGAGCACAGAAAGGATTTGCTTTTGAGTCTCTGCTCACTGGTTTGGTGGTAGATCTGGGACATTTTTGGGGTTGGAAGGGTGTGGAAGGAAAATTTATATCCCTGGGACACTATGTTCAGAACCCAGTGGTTGTTGGTAATGGTGGCCCAGGTGCTTGTGTGAAAGGAGAGTTTTACTCCTAGGGGTAAGTGAAGGTGGGCAGAGGGAGGGGGTGGGGGAGGTGAGTCATTGAGAGTTCTTACCATAAGAGGGTGGCTTAGAACTCCCTGGTTTTGAAGTGGAGGTAGTCCACTGCTTAGATCTCTGCATTCCCTGTTGCTGCTGTCTGGGGGTTCTGGCTCCCCGGGGCCTAGGCTGGAGTGGCTTACTGGGAGCAGGAAAGGACCAGTGCTTGGTGGGACAATGCCTGCTGAACCTAGGTGGCTGTACCTGCAAGAAATCCTTAACTGTTTGCATAGATTTTGCTTCTTCTTCCATCTTTTTAAGACCTCTTCTGCCTTAGTGCCAAATAAGTTATCTTTGTGCAAGGGAGCATCCACAATTTAGATTTGACATAGTCTGGCAGGGGCTGTTCCTTAAGCCATGCATGCTTTCTAATGACAGATCCCGTGACTGCTGCCCTGCAAGAAGCTTCTAGGGCATCAAAACCACAGTGCAAGGTGCGTTTAGTTACTTGACTTGGAAAATGCATTAACTCTTGGAATTCTTTAGATTCTGCCCAAGCAGGAAAGGAAGACATTTTTGTTTAAGGAGCTCCAGGTTATGTTGCTGAAATTTCAGAATATGGAACTGACAATTTAGTGCCCTGAGCTCAAGAGTAGCTGAGGTGTATACTTTTTTACTGCATCTGTCCAGTGCTCAGGGGATCCCTATCTGAGGTGGTGGGATTCTTAGCAGAGGTTGCTTTAAGCCCTTTAGATCCCTGAGAAATTACCTCAGGGTCAGCAGTAGAATTTTTAAAAATAAATGTGTGTGAGTCAGGGACTCTGTAGTACCCATTTGGTTTTCTGGGTGCAGGAGGGAGGGTGTCAGGTGTCAAGCTGGATTCCATGAAAACATCCTCCACAACATCCAGGACTGTGGGGGATGGCCAAGGGCCAGTGCTGTGGAAGATCTAGGAATTCCCTGAGTCTCTTTTTTGACTGAGGGTAGTCTTGACTCTCGCATTGAAAATGCTCCCTTAACGTATGCAGGGTTTCCCCAAAGGAAAAATCCTCTGGTGGACAGGCTGAAGGAATGGAATCCTCTGCATCAGAATCCTCATAAGTAGAGAGAGGTTGCATGTCTTCATATTCAGATGCATCAGATTTAGCAGACACTTGTTCAGACAAAATTGCAGGGGACAGATCTCTTTTCCTTTTGGATGGGGTAGTTTGGGTTCCCCTGATCAGCATGATAAGGTCTTCTGCCATTTGCATTTGAGACTGAGGCAAGGAAGCAGGCATCTGAAAGTGGGTCGTCAGTTTCTTGGGTGTGGTTCATACCCTGAGCCTTAGAAACTCTGTAGGTTTTGAAAGAACAGTAGTTGTGAAAGAAGACGTCAGTTTGTGTTGAGAATCAGTAGTGCGAAGGACTTTCTCGGAAGCCAGTGCCTGCTCAGCGGCTCCAGACCCATCCAAGGTAGAGACGATCACAGGATCTTTAGTGGAAGAAGAGTTTTGCAGTATACTGAACTCCGAAACTCCGACATGTAGGCCATGATCTTTGTTCGCTATGCTTCTTACATTCATATTAAGGATAAGAAGGGAAGATTTGCTTCTATGGTGGAGCATAGCAAGTATCGATTGTAAGGGGCTCGCTAATGAACTGCATTTGGGGGTGGGACCAGGATTAGGATGAATGTCTCCTGAGCACCTTAAATCCATAACTATGTGCAAAAGAAGCTTAGAGGGTTTGTGTTGAAGTTTTGAATATTTCAGAGCTACTGGTAATGTGGGATGATGAAGGATTTTGAAAGTGTGATGATCTATATAGGTGGTGTGGAACAGGGTTAAGGCTATAGTGTGGTGATGTGAACAACTTTTATTTATTTTTATTATTTTTATTATTATCCGACTGGATACATGTCCATTTTCAATGGAGGCCCGGGGAGAAAAGCTCCACATAGACAAACTTACATAGATTACACAGAAATTAGCAAACAGTTATAAAAACAAAGTGATTACATACAATGGCTTAGTAGTGTTCCCTAGTTGGGACTCGCAATTCTCATGGACAGATACAATTAAAAGTAAGATGCATCAGATTGGAAGCAGAGCTTGGTGACATAGTTACAAGTTATGATAATTACAGAATATGCTTTCAGTTTATAACGTAATCAGGGTTGGTACATGGGCATAGCCAATTCCCTTTGAGATACTGTTTGAGGTCTTTTTTGAAGAGACTTTTGGAGGATTGAAGGGTTATATAGTTTGGCAACGAATTCCAGGTTTTGCCAACGAAATTGGTAAACAGGGATTCACCAGGAGAGTTATTAGCTTTGTGGGTTTGGACCAGTAGTTTATCGGCTGACCTTAGGGATTTCAGGTTGTTATATGGTTTAATAATATTTTTAAATGAGGGGGTATCCTCAGGGTGGTACAGAAATTTTGTGCGCTATTAAGAGTTGAATTAATTGAATTAAGCTGGGCAGTTCAAGCCACTGTAGTTGTTTAAGGTTCTGGCAGTGGTGGGTTCTATAGGTGGAGCCAGTGGTGAATCTGGCAATATGACTGTAGCTATGGGACAGCTTACCTAGTTCGGATGTGTTGAGGTTTGAGAGTAAAGGCATATAAAAGAGTAGAGAGTAAGTGTGAACGGGCGATTGCAGTCCTAGCCAGTGGGGTTAAAAATGTCTTGTTTCTATACAGTGATCCAAGCTTCTTATTGATGGTCTGTTTGGTTTTGTTGACCTGTAGGTCAAATTTGAGATTATTGTCTATGATAACCCATAGCAATTGGGTGTGATGATCTGGGTAGGGTCTATATTTTATTCTCGAAAGCCGACAATGTCGAATCTGACATTGTCTGCAAGAGAATATCGAATGCTCAGAATCTCGAGCGTGTAAATGGAAATCTTCGTAAGGGGAGATTTCCGTTTACTGCAATGTAAACGGTGTAGTCTCGGAGATGGTACATTTAAGTAGAGGGGGGTGTGTGGGGGTGTAGGGGGCTTGTCCCCCTGCTTAAACCCGTTAGGGTAAAAATTTTAGGTTTTAATTTTCTGTTTTTCATTTTCGAAGTTACGGAACTTCGACAATATGGTGTCATCCTTATTGTATTCGATGTTCTCTAACTTCAATGTTATAATGTAGACCCGATCTGGGGAAATAGTGGTACCATTGTTAGATGTGACAAAGAATGAAAGTGTGGTAGATCTACTAGTGGGGGAGAAGAGTAGAAGTTTAGTTTTATTGGGGTTCAGAAGTAGGCGTTGGTTGGTGAGCTATTTTTCGATAGTGTTAAATGTATTTTGGGTTAAGGTTTGCAGTTCGGATAGGGAGGTGGCTGAGCAGATCAGAGTGGAATCACCTGCATACTGAATGCAGGTAGCTTTAGGGATAGCAGTGTGAAGGTTGTTGATAAAAATAGAGAAGAGTAGTGGACCTAGTATGGACCCTTGAGGGACACCAAGTGTGAGAGGTAGCTGTCTGGAGAGTTTGTCCTGCCATAGTACCGCCTGTTGTCTACCAGTCAGGTAGGATTGGAACCACTGGATAGCAGGCTTGTTGAGGGAAACAGATTTTAGTGAAAGAATGAGAAGATCATGGTTGACCATGTCAAAGTCTTTTGATAGGTCAAGAAAGGGGGCGGAGGTTAGCCTATTGTCATTCCTACAAACGATCTCGGACTGAACCGAAGAAACTAATAAATAACGAAGAATCACAGCAGCCAGCTTCTTCTTTTTTCTGAAGAAGTTCACGTAAAAATAAAAAGTGAAAGAAAGCGCTAATTTTCATCTGGCTGTGTGGATTCCTTTTGGTTTTGCTGGCTGCTGTGATTCTTCGTTATCTATTGTCATTCCTGTTTTGGTTTATGGCAGTAGTAAAGGAAAGGAGGGTAGAGGTGGTGTTGTGATATGGCCTGAAACCATGCTGAGAGTTGAACAGAAGTTATTCTGTGTAAGGTATTGGATTAGTTGCTTGTGCACACATTTACTTCTCCATTATTTTGGCTAGTGGGGAAAGAATGGCAATGGGTCTATAGTTGGATATATCTGAGGAGCTACCACCTTTATGGAGTGGGATGACATCAGATATTTTCCAGAGGGAGGGGACAGAGTTTTTGGATAAGGTTCTGTTGATGTGGATAGATATGGGATATGCAAAGGCATCTGCAGCTGTTTGTAGGTACTCTGCAGGGAGGAGGTCAGCAGCAAGGGTGGTAGGTTTTAGTTTTTTTTAGAAGTGTTTTGCTAAAACTAGTGGATATTGGTTGGAAGCTAAACTCGGGGTGATTATTGGGTAGATGTGGTTTAAGATAGAGGGGGTTAGTTGATTTGCTAGGGATTGGATTGTTTCAGTGAAAAAGTTATTAAAGGTGCTAGCTATGGTTTCTGGGGAACTATGGGTGTAGTTAGCCGGGGTTGGGGTGGTGGAATGACCTGGACGAAGCAGTTGATTTAAGCCTGACCAGAACTTTTGAGGGTTGTTATGGTGTTTTTGTAGGAGATTTTGGTAGAAGCTTTTTTATCCAGTAAAATAGATTTTTTTGTATCATTCCTGAGTTGACGATATTTTAGATGGTCAAGTGGGGCTTTAGTTGTTCTCCAGCTAGCCCAGGCTCTGTTTCTAGTTTTGATTTTAGCCTTGGTATCTTTTGTGAGTCATGGTGCTGTATTTGATCTAGTTTTTATTGTACGTGATGGAGCATGGGAATCAAGGACACTTAGGAATTTAGTGTTAAAGTGATCTATGGCCTCCTCTAATGTTAGATTTTTTAGTTTTGACCAGTCAACTGCTTTTAATTCATTTTGGAATACAGCAACATTATATCTCTCCCTTGGGTACTTGGGTAGTGGAGTGAGGTGGTTTGCCAGCAAGGGGGAGTAGTGGATAGTAAGTGAGTGTCATAAGTGGAGAGAGACTGTAAGAATATAAGTGTTAAGCTAGTAATGATCTGGAATAATATTGTATTACAAGGCTTCATTTGAGGTTGAGCTGGTGTGTGAGGTTGCAGTCAATAGGGAATAATGTATGAATAGTAAAAGTAGTAAGGTGAGATATAATGTTAGAGAAATGTAAGTGGGTGCTTTTATAGGGTTTTGGGAGTATTGCATGTTGTGTACTTCTGCCTGACTGGAGAGGTGGAGAGGGGAAGATGAAGTGAGGGGATGGACTAATGTAGTAGGGTGTGGAACTGGCTTGGGTGATGTAGGATTGGTTATGCTTAAGTACAAATTTAGGTGAAGTGGGGGTGGGTGGAAATTGGGGGTAGGGGAGCAGAGTGATTCCGAACACAGTGAAGGTGAATGGAACAGGTAGAACCAATGGAGGCAAATCACAGCAGTAAGTCAGCCGAAAACAAAAAAAAAAAAACTATCTACAAGTTGAAACTAAGGTAGGCAGCAGGGGAGTGCCACCTAAGACACCAAGGTAAAGAGAAGCAGAGGTAGTGTTTAATTTAGCAATGTGAACCTACTGAGAATTTAAGTACAGTAGTACGAGTCAGAGAATGAAGAAATAACTTTGTGGAGAGGGAGTGGGGCAAGGGACAGTTTTGCTGAGGTGCTATTTCCTTGTAAGTGTGCATTTACTAGAAATGCTACACCTGAAGGGCTTTCAGCTGCAAACGTAGAGCAAATATGGTATCCAGGATTTTTAAAGCCTTTGGTGTATTGTACCTGAGCAATCACTTGGGGAGGGTGGAGGAGGAGAGGGAAACAATCAAATTGGAGTAAAGAGTAGCAGGGGAGAATCCAAGGCACTCCTAGCTAATTAGCAAAGGACTGCAAAAGAAATAAGAAAAGGTGCTTATACAAGAGGGTAGATACAGATACAGAGGTTCGGAGAAAAGTTAGAGAGGTGCACTTAAATAAAGGAGAGCCAGAGGCAAAAGGCAGAGCAGACTGTACTACAAGACAATGCCAAATAACATTAATTCATCATGTATCATAAGACAATTTCAAGCAATAACTATGCACCTAAGAAAAGCACTTGCCAAGTGCGTACTGCACAATTAAAACTACTAAGGTTAAGACAGAACCAACCTTCTCCCGTACTTACTACCACAGCTTCCCAATTAATTGCCAACTGTCCCTTGCCCCACTCCCTCTCCACAAAGTTATTTATTCATTCCCTGACCCGTACTACTGTACTTAAATTCTCAGTAGGTTCACTGTTCACTCCTTTTCTTTCTTCTGGATTCCCTGAAACTATATCACCAGTCAAACAAGGAAGAATTTCCCAATCTTCATATAGTGTAGGTGCTAGCCTGCTGTTTTGCAGCTGCTCTTTATTGCTATATTTTTTTCTTGACTGTAGTGGCTTGCACACTCGCTGACCTGCCCGACAGTACCTCTATCCCCATTTTTTTATTCACCCATTCTATGTTTAAACATTTAGTTAAATTGACTGCCATTCCCCTTTTAGGCCACCAGATGGCAGCATAGTACAAGGCAATTTAATGCGTACTGCACAAACTCAATAAAAACTAAGGTAAGATTGAACAAACCTTCTCCTGTACTTACTACCACAGCTTCCCAATTACGTGTACTCTTACTTCTGCTAATATTAAAAGTCTGAAAAAGCCCCTGACAATTTGTTCACCTTTACAACTGTATTTTTCTGCGCATCATTGTCCAACTTACCTGCCAACAACTATCTCAGTGCTGTACCTTGACTGATTGTTTTTTCGGCACTCTTGCCTCTGTCAGCTGGGTGGGACACAGTCCTGTGGGAAGGCAAATCACCCCCTCCTCCCAGCACACGTGCTGCACCCCCTTACCCAACATAAATCTATAACTAATAGCACGCACTCGCAGCACCATTTTTGAATCTCATTTTTGTTCCCAAGACATCTCACCTGGTCCTCCGTGTAGTGTGCTTACCAGTAACTTTATCTTGTGTATGTTTGGAATATTATATGCATTAATCAGCATATTTACCTGGTTTACATATTTGCAGCAACTATTGACCTTATGAGCTAAAGCATGTTTCTGTTGTTACCAAAGTCGCTATTACAGATGCTATTCAGCTGAAACACATTCATTGTAAAGCATTCTGTGGCTTTACAATGATTTCTCTGGTTAACATGGACTCCTAGATGCTAAAACAGCTTGAGTACTGCTTAAATGATATACAACTGTTAAAAAGTGACCAGTTGCATTGTACTACGTTACTGAAACTCATGTAATCCTGCTGGAGCAGTTTCTTTTTATGTTAATAGGGACAAATGCTTTTCTTAGGTGCATTGTTATTGCTTAAAATTGTCTTAATGATGCATGGTGAATTAAAGTTTTTTTGGCATTGTCTTGTAGTACAGCCTTTTGCCTCTGGCTCTCCTTTACTTAAGTGCACCTCTCTAACTTTTCTGCGAACCTCTGTATCTGTATCTACCCTCTTGTATAAGCACCTTCTCTAGTCCTAACTATACTGTCCTCCTCTGATTCTCACCTTCACCCTCTGACTATCCTGGTTTATTTCTCTTTCTTCTTTTACAGTCCTATATCCCTCTGTGACTCCTCTCTGTCCAACTACATCTTTCTTCTACTTGCTTCTTCTGTATAAGCATCCTGATTAGTCACTACTTATTTTTGTAATAAATGAATTTTGTACCTATTCAGTTTTTATTTTCTACTTTCTTTCTTTTACAGCTCGGACTACCATCCGTAACTACTTCCCATCTAACAGCTGTATCCCAACATATTTTTTGGACTACTTTTCTTTCTTCTGGATTCCCTGAAAGCTTATCACCAGTCAAACAAGGAAGAACCTCCTAATCTTCACACAGTGTAGGTGCTAGCCTACTGTTATGAAGTTCTCTTTATTGCTATATATTTTTCTTGATTGTAGTGGCTTGCACACTTGCGGACCTGCCCCGAAGGTATCTCTAGCCCCGTTTTTTTGTTGCCCATTCTATGTTTAAACATTTAGTTAACTTGACTGCCATTCCCCTTTTAAGCCACCAGATGGTAGCGTAGTACACGGCAATTTAATGTGTACTGCACAAACTCAATTAAAACTATTAAGGAAAGATAGAACCAGCCTTCTCCTGTACTTACTACCACAGCTTCCCAATTAAGTGTGCCCTTTCTTGTGCTAATATTAAAAGTCTGAAAAAGCCCCTGATAATTTGTTCGTCTTTACAACCATACCTCTCAAAGTGGAAACATGAAAAATCTTGACAAACCTGAACACTGATTAACGTAAAATTTGCATACATAATGCGTTCACTCACTGAAATATATGCTCTGCAGTGAGAAAATATACCTTAAGCTCTGCAGCAAGTAAACACACACAAAAGCAAATACCTGAAAGAAATAAGCCACTCAGCGAGAAAACACACATTCACTCACAGAAATACAAGCTCTGCAAGAAAATAAATACCTTAAGCCATTCAGCACAAATACCTGAAAGAAATAAAGCCATTCAATGAGAAAAAGCAGTCGTTCACTCACAAAAATATAAGCTCTGCAACGAGAAAATAATATCTTCAAGCTCTGCAGCGAGAAAACAGACACACCAGCAGATATGTGTAAGAAATAAGCTATTCAATGAAAAAAATATAAGCTCTGCAGTGAGAAAATAAATACTTGCAGTGAGAAAAGCAGTCATTCACTCATGTGAAAATAAATATTCAGATACCTGAAAGAAATAACCTTGCAGCAGTCAATCAAACAATGTTCATGAGATAAATACGTAAGCTCTGCAGCAGTTTTCTGTTTCTACCATTGCAGCAAATAATCCTTCCCATTCACAGATAAAACAGTGAAGCAGCCAGCCAGCCCTTGAACTCAATTCTGACAGGCTGACAAAGCTGACGTCATTGCACATGTGATGACGTCAGCTCAAAAAGCGAAAGAAATTTTTTTTTAAAATAAAGCTGGGAAAAAATCGGAAATGAAGAGGTGCCACTCAGGAATAATGGCACCCCATTATTTGGACCCCAAAACTCGGTAAAAAATGAGTAATTCGGTATGGTTGGGAGGTATGTTTACAACTGTTTTTTTCTGCATAACATTGTCCAACTTACCTGCCAACAACTACCTCAGTGCTGTACCTTGATTGTTTTTTCGACACTCTGTCATCTGGGCATACCTACTCAGGCTTACTCCACTCCTTTACCCTACCCCCATTCCCACCCACCCCCACTTCAATTATATTTATACCTGACCTTGCCCCACCTACCACCCATACTCCTCTTACACACCTCCTCATCTACACTCCTCCCACTTACCTCACCATCTATTACTCTCTACAACCTTCCTCATTAGAATCATACACTCCACCTCTACTTCTCTTCTACTCCACCTGCTCCTATCAACTCAAAACCTACTTCCACACCCTCCCATTAAAGTCCAACTCTCACCTTTTCTTACTGCCCTCATCCATAACCTTGATATCCCTAGTTTATTTTTATACACCTATACATTCCTATTCTACCATTTTACTCCCATAATTCTACCCATATATCCCTACAACTTCGTCTGTATTATATATTCTAATCCGCCTCATTATTTACTCCATAATACTCACTGTCTGATCATATTCCACAATTCAAAATAATGCCTCTCATATTTAACATCTTTCTCCTAACCTTTACTGTTTATCTCTTTCTAAGACTCTCATCATTTCACTCAATCTACGTACCTTCATCACCCGTATCTACAATATCATCCCACACTCACACCCTCCCTAGCTAATTTACAATCTGCTCTTCTCTGTATGCCACTGATTTAATCCTACAAAAAAAACTGTCCTTCCACTCTCCACAACATAGCCTTCCTAGCAACTGTATCCATAAATATCTCCAAAACCCAAAAAAGAAGCCCCTACTAATCTCCCTATTCACTGCAACCTAGTCCTGTATGGTGACATACATCCTAACCCTGGCCCTTCCCCTCTCTCTCATAATTCCCCTATCTCCACAAAATCCCTAAGCTTCACCACCATTATTCTCCAAAGCTTAAGAAACAAAATCCCTTAACTGCATGCATGGCTAAGCCAATATAAAGCTGACTTTACTACCATCACTGAGACCTGGCTAAAACCATACATCAAGATTCTGAATTTCTACACCCAAACTATTCCTGTCTTAGAATAGACATACTTCATAGAAAAGGTGGCATCATTGCCTTATTATACCCAAGCATCTTTATAGTAATTCCTTATTCAAAACTTATTCCTCTATTTTCCACAGCAGAGCTACTTGTTACCTTCCTAAAACTCAATGATTGCAAAAGCCTTTGTATTATAGTCATGTGCATTCCCCCAGGCAACAATACTCCCATTCTAGAAGAAATTCTTGCTTGGGTAACCAGTAACATAAAAAAATGAAACAATTATGACAGGCATTGTTAATATTAACTGGCTAGATATCTCCAACAGCAACTCCTCTACCAATATCAACCTCCATATTTATACTCAGCTAATTTCTGATATAGAATAACAAAGGTTCTATCTTGGATTGGATCTTGGTTTCCAACCCAGATAAATCTCCAGCAGATACTGAAACAGTATTAGTGACCACTCCCCAGCATTCTTAATATGTAAGCTCACCTCTTTACCAAACATACACCAATATCTATATACCAGTGATCTTACCCACTTCTCCCCTAACACCTTCAATGACATCTTGCTGAATACCAACTGCAGTCCACTAAAATTTCTCCCACTTAATGAAGCTGTGTAATTCTTCAATTCTACATTTCTTAATACCCTAAATAGCCTTGCCCCTCTCCGGCTAAAAATAATCAAGGCAAAACATGTCAGCTGGCTTACCAAGTCCACAAAGCAAATTATGGCCTCTAGGGATAAAGCCTGGAAAGCCTGGCAGAAAAACAAAACTCTATCCAACCTCACTCAATATAAACATCTTAAAATAAGGCAAAACACTTAGTTATCAAAAGCAAAAAAGAATACTTCAAAACCCTCCAAGAACAACATAAACAAAATCTCAAGAAATTTTGGGAAGCACTCAACTCTTTTCTCCATCCAGGATTTAACAATACTCCATGCACAAACCCATACAAAACATCATCTCAGCTAGCCTCACTCTAAGACATTTTACTGACACCACCAATAAGCTTACTACCACCTTCCCACCCATCAATACAGATCCACTGGTACCACCATTAGTACATTCCCCTTCAAATCCTCTACCTACTTTCTCACTCTCACCCATAGCCACTTCTACTATTCAAAAACTTCTTCATAAACTAAAACCATGTACTAATTCCCCAGACAACCTACCTGCACAATACCTACAACTATCAGCCTCCCATCAGCATCCTCCTAAATAGGTCCATTCAGGAATCATGCATACCTGATATCTGGAAAAAAGCATTTATTTTCCCACTTCATAAAGGCGGTAACAACTCTGACATCTCAAACATCTGGCCTATCGCCATTCTTTCCCCATCTCAAAAATACTAGAGAAGTGTATTCACACTCAACTCCTTAGTCACATGATAAAACACCAACTCCTTTCCTCCACTCAACATGGCTTTAGGCCCAGACATAGCACCAACACTGCCCTCACTTCCTTCTTGGATACAGTTAACAGAGCTCGAGATGCTGGCTCCTGAGTCTCAGCACTCTTTCTTGATCTATCCAAGGCATTTGACACAGTTTCCCACTCCCTTCTGCTTACTAAACTCGCTGACCATGGCACATCTCCCCCTACTGTTCATTGGTTTGCTAACTATCTCAGCAAAAGGCAATCCACATTATGGCATCAGTCTTCTTCCATTTTCATCGATGCAGATACAGGGGTACCTCAGGGTTCAATACTGGGTCCCCTTTTATTCACCGTATTTGTCAATAACTTTCACACCACTCTTACCCACAGTACTGTTACTGTTATCCAATATGCAGATGACTCTACAATTATCTGCTCTTCTAAATCTGTCACTGCACTACAGCATCTTACCCAAGAAGCATTTACTTCAACTGAAGCCTGGATGTCTCAGAACCAACTTGCCTTCAACCCCAATAAAGCAAAACTCTTAAAATTTACCCTCACAAAATTCAGCCCTGTTGACAAGTCAGTATTCTCTGTTCATTCCCAAAACAACACTATACTTGATGTTGTCCCTAGCACCAAATTGCTTGGTGTTATCATTGATGATAAACTGACTTTTGACCTTCACATCTACAGTAATATCAAAAAAAAAAAAAAAACATCAAAAGATAGGAGCCCTTTATAGGCACAACTATTTTCTTAGCCTCGTTGCTAAAAAGGCCCTTGCCTCATCTTTCCTATTTCCAACCCTTTAATTAGGAGTCCCCATCCTCACCAATCTTCCCTGAAAACAAAACTTGACTCATGCTACAACAAAGTTACCAAATTCGTTAGTAATGCAAAATTCTTTTCCTACCACTGTTCCTCTCTGCAGCAACTAAATTGGCTCGAATCTCCTCACTATCTCACTTATCTTCAATTAACTACTGCCCATAAATGTATCTACCACCCAACATCCTGCCCATCTCTCTCCTCCATTTTGACCATGTACCAACCTGATCGACACCTCAAGTCTGAAAGCAAAATGTTACTGACTATTGAGAAACCTAAGCTCTCAGCTGGCCAAATGTATTCTTTCACTGTCTCTAAGCTGTGGAATAATCTCCCTTCCTTCAATCAGGACTATCAGTAATCCTGCTTCTTTTAAAAAAATCCCTCAGACTTCATCTCTCCTCTCATTTGCTATGCACCTGTACCTTAACAAATATCCTCAAAACCTGACCTCCCTCACTGGAACCTCTCTTTTCTCACTTTAATTACTGACATTTCCTCTCCTTCTCTCTACCATAATAACTCCCTCTGCTGTCACTTTTAGCTTGATCTTTCCCTACTTTTGCCCAGCTGGCTCATCATAGTCTTACTCTGAAGCTACTTCTTCTCACTGATAAAAGCTCTACTTATACATTTTCACTTGCATGTTAATTGAATGTATTCTATTTTATGCCATGTTTACAAACTATTTTTCATTGTTGTTATTACTTTGACTACAATCTACTTCTACTGCTCAATATACATTGTATTGTGTACAAACACTTCAGTGTATGTAATTAATGTTGAGCTTTTCTCCCCCGTATTATCCATAACATTTCTGTGTATGTAATTATGGGAGCTTTTCTCCCCTGTATTGTGTGTAACATTGCTGTGTATATGTAATTAATGTAGAGCTTTTCTCCCCGGGCCTCCATTGAAAATGGGCTCATTCTCGGCCCATTGGACATTCCCAGTCAACAAATGCAATAAATAAATAAAATAAATGAATAAGGTAAACATACAGATACTCGTGGAAGGATTTTTCTAAAAAAACTATCAGTAAGAGTACACCACAGATAGAAGTTGTATGCTGTTTACTAGTCTGCAATGGCAGCTTTTACTCTCTTTTACATTTAAAAGAATCCAGTAATTTTGATGAAAAAGTAAATCAAATGCATTCAGAGGGTTTTAAAATAATGAAACACTGAAAAAATATATAAAGTCAAATAAGAAAAGGTTGGAAAAACAGAGGAACCTTTAACTAGCTATTGAGATTAATTGTTAAAACTACAGAAATCAAGAGGCTGAAATGGAAAAAAGCTGATAGATAAAGTTTCCCAAGAAGAGATGTTTCAGGAAAAAAGTGGCATTAGAAGGAAGAGTATTGCTGAGAAAACCTTGAGATTTTCTGCTGTAACACATAAGTAACTGGACTGGTGTTCCACAGCAGGATTTTCTAATCAAGAGTCCACATCCTGTATAAGCTCCAAATCAGACTATGAGAAAGCAGCAGCAAACTACACTAGTAAAGATGCAATCACACCAGCAGAAAGAGTTGCTCCTGAAAAAAATGTGGCAGAATCGAAAAGTTTTAAAAATTGAGGAAAAGAGAGTGTTTGTGGAAAGTCCACAAGGCAAAGGCACCAAGAAGGAAGATAACCACTCCAAAATGTTTTGCAGTGGTTATCTTCCTTCCTAGTGCCTTTGCCTTGTGGATTTACAGGTTTTGGTTTAGTGGTTACTGTTTCATTTGATTTAGTTGTTTGTGGAAAGTGATTATTCACTGTATACCAAGCAAAAGAGAAGCAAGTTTATCCCAGCAATCAGGAAATGTAGAAAGGCAGGTGTGACATTTAAGATGCTGTCTGTATCCAGCTTTCTTCAGAATATTTTTTCGTGATGAATCACAGATATTTTGGATGCAGAATAAAGTAATGAGGAAATAAAATAGTTTAGCCAGCAAAGGAAGAGTCAGCAAACAGATGGGGATTCAGCTTTTCATTCTATTAAAACAATAGCAAATCCATAGAAATTCTTTGCCAGTGAAATGTTTTCCATTATTTCAAACGAAAATGCTCGAAACCAGAAAAAAAGCACAGGAAGTGACTAGAAGAGTCAGGTGTACCTTGGACTTGAACCACAGACTGGTGTCAGGAGATAGAAAGGATTAGGAAGAAGAACAGTAACATTGTGAAATTAGTGAATAAATGGAAGACTATAAAGTATTGATACAATCAAATATAGGAAAGGGCACATGAATGTAGCTTTACAAGAATGGAATTTTGTTGACTGTTAAACTGGTGAGTGAACTGTAAAGCAAATATCGCACTTTATGTCAACTTTTAGTGGACATAGAAGGAAATGAAGACATAACTAAGTAAAATGTTTTGTTGTAATATTTGCATACAATTTCATGATGTAAACTGAATGTTATACTGCAAAGCAGTTTTGTATAGTGTACAGTCAAGGAGACTTTTAAATTTGAGATGGGAGATCAATGACTGCTGTATATGTTAAAGATATTGAAGGAAGAAAGTACTCTCTTAGTTGTAAGTTGCCCAAGCTTTATCCTATAACAAAGTAAGAAAGACTGGTGAGACACAAGTTAAAGATAAAATAATGATGCACTCTTCGGCTGCCAGGGTGTGATGTAAAAATGCATAGATCACATTATATGTAAAAAAATAAGACAGTAAGTTCCCTTGTTTCAATAGAGGTGGATATCTAGACTAATGTCCTCAGTTTGAGCTATAGACGATTTTTCTTAAGCAAACAGGCTTGAAAAGTAAGATAAAATTATTAAAGGCACAGAAAGCTTTAGTTCTTTTTGTATATCTGCAAAGTTATTAGTTATTTTTTCCATTAGCAAAGGCTTTCACTGGGACACAAGAAATCTACAAATACAAGCAATTAATTATGAAAAAACAGTGTTATTGTTTAAATTTATAGACAGTCTTTTATACATTTGCAGTGTTAATACCCATTTTTCATTCATTACCAACTTGGAGATGAGATGACTGCAGGTGGAAACAATTAACCAAGAGAGGTCTGAGCAATGTCTGATGAGCAAATTGCACCAGGTACAATGTGAATAACAATTAGAGGTACTTTGGCAAGCCGGTCACTGAAAATTAAATGAAATTTCGAGCTGTGGGACGTGAACAGGTTATACAAGTAGATGTTCCATCAGCAGCCTTAATACTCTAATGCATTTAGTATCACAGTGTACAATTCTGTTTATTTACTTAAAGGTAGCCAGTGCACTTTTTCTTAGGACTAAAAGTTAATGTTTACTGAAGGCATGCAAGCTGATATAAAGGAGGGGAATAGTCATAAGAAAAGAACAAACATTTAGCATAAGTATGAGCACAGGCGGTAGCATTTGCTTTAGCACGTGTATCCTTCATTTCAGACCAATACCCATGGCTGTGGCCATCGGTTTGGGGCAAATGTTCCTATCTGGTAGTGGTGGTGGTGGAGTAAATTTAACTTATTGAAAATGTACATAGTTTGTGTGCTTGTTCAAAGTTAAATGGAACTGGGTCTGAATTTTTTGTTTGTTATCATGAAAGCAAAAAGTCTTGAAAAAAGCTGAAATAGGTGCAAATAGAGATCAAAAGCAACTACATAAGATTGTGTACATGTAAGCTAAATGTTCAAAATATACATACAAAAGAACTGTCATGTATAATCTTTTGGATAGCTTTATATCAAAACGGCTACTCTGTCCTCATTATTATGGAATTTAAACAGCTGTAAAAATACAGACAAAAAACAAAGGGCATCAAATTATATTAAGCAATGTGGGGTGCAGACAGAAATACTCCAGAATGGAAATGAGCATACAAATTTAACAAAAAAGAATTTCAGGTGGACATTCAGCAGAATATAAGGGACAAAGGAAATGGTAAGTAATAATACTGACTGGAGGGGCTGCAATAGTAACAGAAGATGAAAAAAAGACAATAATAGTAGACCCGAGGTACTAAGAGGTTACTGCCAGGGGAGGAGGATTACATTGGCATACATTCCACCCAAAATGCTATTACAGAACTTCAGAGAATTCTGGAAGAAATAAAAAAATTTTCAGCAGAGAATTATTTATGGGTGGGGACTGGAACCTGATTTGCAACAGAGAAGATGTATCAAATGGAAATGTGGCAGGAGACACATTTCAATAGAAATGAAGAAAGAAAGTTGACAAGAAGGATTTCAGGGTAGACATTCAGGAGAATATCCGTGATAAAGAAAAAAAAGAAATAATAATACTGATCGCTGGAGGGGCACCAGTACTGATAGAAGAAGAAAAAGACAATAATGGTAGATTTGAGGAAGAGGTAACTGTCAGGGAAGGATGATTACGCTGGCATGCATTTATTTTCCACCTAAAAATGCTACTAAGGAGCTTCTGATAATTTTGAAAGAAATAATATGTTTTCAGCATGCAACTGTTTGGGTCTATATTAAAATTGCGAAGAGGCGTTACATCAAGCGCATCTTCAGCGACACATAAAGACCGAAGTCAATAGCGAAATCTCAGGCCAAGCGATTTTTTTCACAGGGAAAAAAATTGCTTGGCCTGAGCCATAGCATTGCCCTTTACCCCACTGTAGTGCAATCTCGGAGTTGGTAGACTTATAGTTAGGAGGGTGTGGGGGGTAAAGCCCCCCCACTCAGTTATGTTTTAAATAGTGTGTGTGTTTGGTACTAGCGATTTCTTTCCCAGGGAAAGAAATTACTGTTTTGACCATTCACGGTTTACTGCATTTGGTCTTTCGATGCAACTCCTCTTTGCGATTTTAATATAGACCCCAACTGTTTATGGGTGGGGTAAGGAATCTGATCTGCAATAGTGAGGATGTCCTAAAAGGGAAAATATAATAAAAGAGTGTAGATTTCTGAAGAAATATGTGAGAATGTTTGATAATGAAGATGTTAAATCAGTGGTAGGAACCTACACAGAATTTACATGTTATTAATCAATGTACAACTGGGCTGCAATGAACAGAAATTGTATTCAGCAGGAACGTGTATACCTGTACATTTAATTAAAAGCTCTGAAACGCATTTAATGACCACTTCACATCATGCACCAATAAAAACTATGACAAATGGGAAGGTAATGAAGTAAAAATGACACACTGTCACTTTCCTACTTATCTGTTAAAGATGCAGGAATTTAAGGAATGGGTGGTGGAAACAATTCAACAGTTATTACAGAAGATAAACATTTATTCAGAAGAGACAGTGAGTGGGTTAAAAATGAAATTGGAGTTTAAAAACATGGTAGAAATAAAATAGAAAGATATACGGGAAAAATAATAGAAATTAAATATAGGGTAGACAAAGGCTGAATTACTGCAGAATTAGGGGAATCTCATAGAACAAGAAAAGCAGCAACTGCAAACTGCTAAAGGGAAAATAAGAGAGTATTTGTATCAAATTCACAAGTTTAGAAAGATTGCTTTTAAGCAACCATATTTTAATAGCAATTCTGAAGCACAAAAATGTCTAGCATAAAGACTTGACAACAAAAAGTATATAAAGTTGTTGCCAAACTTAGGAAGCCTAAAACAAGAAAAATAACCAGCAACCCTATAGAGATATTTTGAACATTTTATAAAATTTGCATAAAGCAGAGGAATGTAGAAACCAAGAAAATGCACAAATGGAAATATTTGTGAAAGACTTGACTATACCAAGGTTAACAGTTAAGACTGGAAAGATGAGATAAAAATAGTGATATGCAATCAAACAACACAAAAGTCTCAATGAACAGATGGTACTCCTGTTGAAGTTTGTGAGTTGGGAAGGATAAAAGTGATAAAAAGACCTGGATGGCTTTGTTTAACAATATTTAAAAAAAGAAAGGATTGGGGGGAATACCAGCAAATTGGAAGAATGCTGTGGTGGCTACATTACCCAAAGAGGATTAAAATCCTTCTGACCCAGCTTTATATAGACCTATTTCAATTTTAAACCATAACTGCAAAGTGTTCATACATTACATTAGCTAAGCTAAAGGTGTTCCCAAATTTGATAGATATGGATCACTGTGGTTCTGTGCAGGAAAGGCAAAATATATGACAACATTAGCAGAATAAGGATGATTGAGAAAGAAGCAGAGAGTAAGAGAATGCCTCTATTATTGTTGGGTCTTGATATAGAAAAGACATTCGGGTAAGAATCAACTGAGATTTTATGACAGAATCTTCTTCTTTTGGCTTTTCCTGGTTAGTGCTCACCACAGCAGAACGGTCCGCAAAACAATTGGCAGTGCAGTTTTACAGTGTCAAGTTGCCAGCCCAGTGCCCAGCCTTCCACAGAAGGTACACACACATATACACTTACAGCAAGGGCCAATTTACAGTGTCAAATCCACCTACAGCATGTCTTTGGGATGTGGGAGGAAACCGGAGCACATGGAGAAAACCCATGCAACCACAGGGAGGACATACAGACTCTACACAGAAGGCACTCCAGCCAAGAATCAAACCAGATAACCTCTTGCTGTGAAGCGGCAACGTTAACCACTGCACCACCATGGCTGCCCAGATTTTATGACAGAATAATAATGTTAATTATGAGGATATACGAAGGGCAGGAGATTAAGAATTAAGGTGGAAGGTTTCATATTCAACAATGTGTTTCAACAGGGGAACCAGGCAAGGGTGGCCTCTTTTCTCTTTGTTACTGCTTTATTTTTAAAGCCATTCACCAAAGAAAATAAGGGGCTCACAAATTCAAAGATATAAGTGATATGGTAATCAAAGAAAGTTACAAAGACGAACTGGAACGCAATAAGAGTAGGCTAGAATATTAAAATAATTTAATGAACACAGATAAAATTAGCGCTTTCGGCGGGTGAAATAACCCGCCTTCATCAGATTACACAACGGAACAGGAGGAACATTTATTTATACAACAATAGGTATTAAATGCCCAATGGACATAAAGTGCATTGTTTGAATACTTTAGTTGTCATAGCGACCTAAAAGTAAAATCGCTACCCATGAGTTTTTACATACACTGCTGTCAGGTGCAAAAGCACGTATAAGAACAACAAGTCTAAAATGCATTTCTTGCTTGTTACGTTGTAAATAAGCAAAAGGATATCTTCTATGACATTTAAGCAGGTTATCCAAATGCTTAAATTAAAATTAATATTGATGTTGATGGAACGATGGCAAGCTGGGATAGTTCACATTCACAGAAACTGTGCAATAAATCTGGTGCAAAGTAACGGCAGTTTAAGTATCCTTCTAGCTTACCAGATCGCAAAAGTGATTATAAAAGTATTGTCAACTTTAATTGTGAAGTAAAAATTGATAAAAAAATATATATTATATGTAAATATATGTATATATTAGTGTGTATATATAAAACAACACTTTTTTACAAATCATTACTTTTACAGCTGTGTGATTATGTAGAACACATCAAATAAACGCAAGCTAAAGTACTGTATATAACTAGTTATTATAAATATATATGCATAAAAAACATGCCTACATTATAAGGCCCACAATCTGTGTATTTCTACTAAAATAAAACAAAACTATAATGTGAAATTCACAATCCTGCCAAATGCTGCAATTTATCTATTGTAAGCCAACCATTTCAAAACACATTTAATGGAAAGGGCCTCATTTATACCTGGTGTAACATGTGCCCTGGTACGAATTTGCCAACATAGTTCGTCTATTTCAAGACGAACTTGCCAGGGTCCCCCTCTAATGTCTTGTGTTCATTGTTGTAAAATGGCAAAATTAAATGCGTGCCCACTATTTTCCCCAATGTGTCGAGCTAGTGCATTATTTTGATCATTTTTAGAAACTGTGTTCATGTGCTCATAAATTCTGATCTTTAATTTACGCTCGGTTTTTCCTATGTAGAAAGCCTTACATTGGTTACATAGGGCCATAAATTGCAGCATTTGGCAGGATTGTGAATTTCACATTATAGTTTTGTTTTATTTTAGTAGAAATACACAGATTGTGGGCCTTATAATGTAGGCATGTTTTTTATGCATATATATTTATAATAACTAGTTATATACAGTACTTTAGCTTGCGTTTATTTGATGTGTTCTACATAATCACACAGCTGTAAAAGTAATGATTTGTAAAAAAGTGTTATTTTATATATACACACTAATATATACACATATTTACATATAAAATATATTTTTTTATCAATTTTTACTTCACAATTAAAGTTGACAATACTTTTATAATCACTTTTGCGATCTGGTAAGCTAGAAGGATACTTAAACTGCCATTACTTTGCACCAGATTTATTGCACAGTTTCTGTGAATGTGAACTATCCCAGCTTGCCATCGTTCCATCAACATCAATATTAATTTTAATTTAAGCATTTGGATAACCTGCTTAAATGTCATAGAAGATATCCTTTTGCTTATTTACAACGTAACAAGCAAGAAATGCATTTTAGACTTGTTGTTCTTATACGTGCTTTTGCACCTGACAGCAGTGTATGTAAAAACTCATGGGTAGTGATTTTACTTTTAGGTCGCTATGACAACTAAAGTATTCAAACAATGCACTTTATGTCCATTGGGCATTTAATACCTATTGTTGTATAAATAAATGTTCCTCCTGTTCCGTTGTGTAATCTGATGAAGGCGGGTTATTTCACCACAAGCTAATTTTATCTGTGTGTTCATTAAATTATTTTAATATTCTAGCCTACTCTTATTGCGTTCCAGTTCGTCTTTGTGTCTTTTACAAAGTTCATTTGGTGTGTTTGTTGCAAAATCAAAGAAAGTTAGCTTTATTTGTAGATTATATTATTTTGTACTTGATAATTCCAGAAAAAGGACACTTTTCTGGAATTATTGCCCCATTAGCCTGATGAGTCTGATATGTAAAGCTATGGAATGCATCATCAAGGACCTAATAAACAAGGATATAGGGAATCTCCAAACTCTGGATCCTACACAGTTGGGTTTTGTGAAGGGTAGATTATGCCTGCTCAACTTGGTTGACTTCTTTGAGTCAGTCACCAGAGCTGTGGATAAAGGTAAGGTGGTTCATACAGCCTACCTTCATCTGGCCAAGGCCTTTGATACTATTCCCCACTTAGGAATCATAGAAAAACTTACTAACCTACGCATCAACCCCTATATCACTAGGTGGGTAGCAAACTGGCTCACATATAGAACCCACAGTGTGAAAGTAGCTAACTCCAAGTCAGACTGCTGAACAGTCACAAGTGGAGTCCCACAGGGTTCGTTCCTAGGTCCTCTCCTGTTTGGTATCTACTTCTCTGAAGTCCAGTCCAACATGACGGGACTCTGGCTGACAAAGTTCGCAGATGATTGTAAGTTAGGAGCTACTATTAACTCCCCAAGTGATGCTGACATCCTACAGAAAGGCTTCAATGAGACCAACGATTGCTGTCAGAACCATGGCCTTAAGCTCAATGCCAAAAAATTGTGTCTTCATCCCCTTTGGGAAAAACTCGGTTCCCTTGAATTACCACATTGATGGTAGTCCATTGAATACAGAGATCTGGGAACACAGTTTGACAGCAACCCCTCTTTTGACCACCACGTTGCCACTGTGGTCAGAAAAAAGAAGTTATGTACTCACCATAACATTCCATCTGAGTAGTTGCACTTCATTTGTCTTCAATCTGAGGGAATACGGATCCGAGCCGACAAAAATTACTAGCATCAGCTCCGAGCTCCAGACTCCTCCCCTTACCCATAACACATCTCCACTGCCTTCCATCCCCAGATCGAGTTTGCAGAACTTATACTTCATATCCGACCTGATAACATACTTGTGTGACCTATATTACAGCCCGCAGGCTGAACATGCGCCAAGGTTTGGGGGAAGGAGGGAGGGACGGTTGAAGACAAATGAAGTACAACTACTCAAATGGAACATTATGGTGAGTACATAACTTCTTTATCTGAAGTAGTTTACTTCATTTGGTCTTCAACCTGTGGGACAGTGTCCCCAGCTACTAAACTCCTGGGAGGCCCTCATGGAAGGACATTTCGGAGCACCGCGGAGCCAAAGCCTTCTAGATGTCAAATCCAATTTGTAATGGGAAATAAACGTATGAGATGAGAACCAAGCAGCTGCAGAACAAATGTCATCCAAAGACACCCTAGACCAGAAAGTTGCAGATGTAGCCATGGACCTAGTGGAATGAGCTTTAACCTGACCTGGAGGAGACATGCTTTTGTCCTTATAGACCTGCAGGATGCATGAAGAAATCCATCTAGCTATAGTGACCTTGGAAATAGGTTTGCCCAAAAAGGGTCTATAGAACGAAACAAACAATTGATCAGATTTACGAAAAATGTTTGTCCTGTGTAAATAGAATCGTAACTGTCTTATGAACATCCAACATGTGTAGTTTGTATTCCATCTTGTTGGTAAAATTGGGAAAGAACACAGGCAAATGTATAGTCTGATTGATATTGACTGGTGACGCCACCTTAGAAAGAAAAGATGGGTTGGTTCGAAGGGAAACTCTATCTTTATGAAAAATCATGTAAGGGAATTTTATGGACAAGGCCTGTAGTTCCGAAACCCTTCTAGCAAAGGTAATCGCCACCAGTAAAGCTGTTTTCCACGATAGAATTTTAGATCAGCAGTTGCAGCAGGCTCGAAAGGTAGAGCGACCAGAGCTTGGGGAACCATAGAAAGGTCCCAAGGGGGGACAGGATCTTTGACCGGGGGGGGGGGGGGGCGTAGCAAAAAAGTGTCTTTATTAAAGGCTTTACACAGTCTAGAAGATGCCAAGGATGCAGAATTCTCACCCACATGAAAATGATAAATGGCAGCCAACTGAACTTTGACAGTAGAAGAACTAGTTCCACGCTGAAAATATCAGCTAGAAAATCAAGAATGGCGGAAATAGAAACCGTAAAAGAATCTAAACTCCTCTGAGAGGCCCAGAAAGAAAAACTTTTCCATTTGCTGCGATAAACTTTTCTGGTGGAAGACTTATGAGCAGCTACCAAAATAGACTTAACTGAGAAGGAAAGCTCGGGAGTCCTAGCACTCACAGAAAATGGAGCAGCCAAGCTGTGAGCTTCAGGCTGTCCAAACTCAGATGAGGCACCCCCAATAGGTGTGAAATCAGATCCTGAATGGGATCTAGGATCCAAGGTGGAGCCAGAAGGTGAGACCAAAGGAAGGGAAACCATAAGTGGCGAGGCCAGAATGGGGCAATGAGGATCACCTTGCTGCCCAGTCAACAAGCTTTCTACAGAAACCCCAGGATGAGAGGAACTGGCAGGTAAGCATACAGGAGACCGGGTGGCCAAGCATGAACTAGAGCGTCTCTGGGGGACTCCCCCAGAGAGTAGTTCAGAGTGAAAAACCTGCTGCACTTCGCATTGGAAGGAGTTGCGAAGAGATCGCAGCAAGGTTGATCCCACTTGCTGAAGATCTGTTCCGCTACTAATAGATTCAGAGACCACTCGTAAGGCATCAGAATGGTCTGACTTAGCCTGTCTGCTAGAATGTTGGACCGTCCCAGAATGTGTATTGCGATGAGAAAACGACCGGCGGAGATCATCCATTCCCACACTCTCATGGCCTCACGACAAAGGGGATAAGATCTGGTCCCTTCCTGTTTCTTGATATACCAGACTATGGATATGTTGTCTGATTGAATGGCAATCGCCCCCAGAGGAAGAAAGGCATGAAGGGCCTGCAATGCTCGAAGGACTGCCCTCATCTCCAGGACACTGATATGCAAGCTGGTCTCTAAGGGGACCACAGGCCTTGGACTGTCCTGCCCGAACAATGCACCCCCCCACCCAAGTTGTGAGGCAGCCGTGGTCACTGTGGTTTGGGCCGGGGCTGGAACAAAGGATCATCCCTCCAAAATGTCTGGAGAGCTCATCCACCATATGAGGAACGACCGGCACACTTGACCGAGGTGGATAGTATAGGTTAGTGGCAAATCCAACAGGGACCACTGAACTGCGAGAGTCCACTGAAGAATCTGCATGTGTAGCCGAGCACATGGAAGGAGAGTTATGGTCGCCACCATCGAGCCTAGGGCCCACAACACTGATTCCGCTGTCGGGAGGTGAGAATGGTAAATTAGGGAGTCATGCATCTGGAGGTTCTGAACTCTCTCCGAGGTCAGGAACACTTTGCACTGTAGTGTGTCTATCTTGGCACCAATGTAATCTATCACCTGTACAGGCTCTAGTAGAGACTTGACTGTGATGATTGTGATACCCAAACTCAGGGCAAGTGTCAGAAAGTATTCCCTAGTTTGGGAAAGTAGACACCTGGTGGGAGCAGTGAGGAGCCAATAGTCCAGGTATGGATAGACCTAAATCCCCTGATGCCTCAGATGATCTGCTAAAACTGCCATCACTTTGGTAAACACCTTGGGGGCTGTAGTGAGAACAAAGGGTACGGCTCGAAATTGATGATCATTGGACCGAAATTGATGATCATTGGACCCTAGCCGGAAGCGGAGGAACCTCTTGGAGCTTCTGTGCATTTTTATGTGATAGTAAGTATCCTGGAGATCTAACAAGCACATCCAGTTGCTCTCTTGCAATTATGGCATGATGGACAGTAGTGTGACCATCTGGAACTTTTCTTTGGCAACTGACAGGTTCAGGGTAGAGAGGTCCAGGATGGGCCTTAAGTCCCTCAGTTTCTTTGGCACCAAAAAGAACCTGGAGTAGAAGCCCGATCTGGACTGATATGGGGAAACAGTTTCAATGGCGCTTCTTCTAGCAGCTTGGAAATTTTCTGAGCTGCTGCCTCCCTTTGTGTGGATGGAACGTCTGGGAGGTGTTTGGGAGGTATGGGAGAACCCACGAAGGGGAAAGAATATCCTCTGGATATGATTTGAAGCATACAACGATACCACACCATAAAAAGTTTATTGGATAAAGCTTTCGGGTCTACACCCTTCATCAGTATAACACTACAGCAATATTATTACATTTAAATAGGAGAAATCATCAAATCACGTGCTTCAGCCCATCCCACTAATCAAACACACAAAAAAAACTTAAAAAGACAGCACAATAAATGCAGCCTATATATTATAAAACATTAAAAAACAAGATATGAATGACGTATTATCATAATAATGGTCTAACAGACTCTATACATATATATATAATATAATAATATACACACATATATATACCTATACACATAATTTACTCGTATCTAAAATATGCAATAAAAATTGCAGTAAAAAATGCAATAAAAAATAATATAATAAAAGTATGTGTAGTAAACAATATATCACTAATAAAATATACTTATATAAATATGCATACATATTTAACTAATGAATACAGACAGAAGTATAGCCATAGAATTTATAGCCTTTCTCTTTGTTTTTTTAACTAATAATGGTTTCAGACTAACAGCATTATTTAAACCAGGAGAGGCATCTGCCTGAAGTCTAATAATCCATTCTAACTCTTTCAGTTCTAGGGAATTATTAATGTCACCCTTCCTTAGACTGATATTTACTGCAGCTAATACTCTAAATTTAAATACATGATTTTCGCCTTTTTGCTATAATATGTTTACTTAAAGCATTCGTTGATACTCTCGTCCTGATTTCTGATCTATTATTCTCTCTTTTAGCTTTCTAATAGTTTTACCCACATAAAATGAAGTGCATGATACACATCTAGCCAAATATACCACCCTTTCTTCATTACAAGTTGTTAACGTGGTCATTCTAATAATTTCTCCATTATTAGGGTGTTCAAAAAATTTTTCACCTTCAAATAAATCATTACAACAAGAGCAGTTGTAACATTTCCTTATTCCCATCAATTTATTAGTCCTAGGCTTAATATGGAAATCTTTATAACATAGGTTCATAGGTTTATACTAGGCTATCTGCCCTAAGGCATTTATAAGCCTAGCCCAAAGTTTTGTGGCTTACGCCACCCCTTATATGAAAAAATACTGTACCCATTAGTTTGTTGTGCCTCTGTCCAGCAGTGACACAGAGATGATTCCCGGGGTAAACCTACGATCTCCCATCCACAGGTCAAGATTTCTCTTGAACAGAGCCAGCGAGGTGCTCTGCCTCACATGGACCGGGATTTTATTCCACAGCATAGGGAGTCTCTGGGTGATAAATCTACCCCTCCAGCACGTCTTATTTATATCCGTGCTAAGGTTTAAGTTGCTTGCTCTAGTGGTTTTGGTGGATTTGGATTTTTTGAGGTGGAGCATGTCCATTAATTCCGGGTTGGACATGGCCTTGTATGTCAGGCACATGTCACCTCTGAGCAGACGGTATGCGACTGAATAGAGCTGGAGTTTCTTCAATCTGGCAGCATATGACAGATTTTGGAGTCCCTTTATCCTTTTGGTGAGGAACTTTTGGGGTCTCTCCAATTGCTGCAGATGTCGGGTGAGATACCTCCCGAATTGGGCATTGTACTCAATCATTGGTCTGATAAGTGAAGAGTACAGGGGAACAATGACCTCACTAGATCTGGATGTGAATCCCTTCATGATCAGGTGGGCAATGTAGAAGGTCTTTCTAACCACTTTAGCAACGTGAGTGTCAAAAGAAAGGCCACTGTCAACCTGGGTCCCAGGTCCCTGATAACCTCTTCTGTGCTTAGTGGATTGCCACCTATATGGTAGCTTGGGGTTACCTTGTTTTTCCCGAAGGGTATGACTATACATTTTTTGGTGTTTAACTTCAGGCCATGGCTCTGGCACCAGCTATCTGTTTCCGTGAGTCCCTTCTGAAGGATATCCGTGTCCGATGCACTTTCCACTATGGCGCCCAGTTTGCAGTCGTCTGCAAACTTTGTCAGCCAAAGTCCTCCCATGTTGGCCTGTACTTCTGAGAAGTAGATGCCGAACAATAGGGGCCAAGGACCGAGCCCTGTGGGACACCACTTGTGACCGGCTTGGAGTCTGACATAGCGCCAGCAACTCTAACCCTGTGGGTTCTGTCCTTAAGCCAGTTTGCAACCCATCTTGTGACATATGGGTTTACATTTAAGCTGGTAAGTTTTTCTACAATACCCGAGTGGGGTATTGTGTTGAAAGCCTTTGCAAGGTCAAGGTAGGCTGTATGGACTGCCTTTCCCTCATCAATGGCCTTGGTGACTGTTTCGAAGAAGTCGACCAAGTTCAAAAGGCACGATCTGCCCTTGACGAAGCCAAACTGGGTCGGGTCCAATGTCTGCAAGTCCCCTATATCTTTGTTTATGAGCTCCATTATGATCCTCTCCATAGCTTTTTGCAGACTAGACTTGTTAAGCTTATGGGGCGGTAATTACCAGGGTCCGTAGAGGCACCGCCTTTGTGGGACCACAGTTGCCGTAAGCCACTCCTTGGGCATGTATCCTGTGGTAAGGCTGAGATTAAACAGCTGCCTTATGTGCGGGTTTAATTCCTCATTTAGCTCGTGTAGCACACAGCCGGGGACACCATCCGGTCCCATTGATGCTGTGTTTTTAGCTTTAGAGAGAGCAGCTTTCACCTGCGCATTTGAGATGTCTGGGAGGCTACACTCAGCTGGGATAGTTATCTCTCCTTTAGGGGGGGAGAGGGGGGTGAAGTTTGCACTGAACCTGTCTGCCAGTATGTTGGCAATGTCTGTGGGTTCAGTGATTTTGTATCATTTTGGACTAATTCTGAGCATATCTGGGAGTTTCCACCCAGGTTCCTAACATAGCTGAAAAAGGCCTTATGATTGTCCTTTGAATCCATGGCAATTTTTCTCTCAAAATTGGCCTTAGTTGATTTTATGAGTGCTCGTATTTTTTTACTAATAATGATCAGGGGTGACTTCCCTTTTATGGATTTTGTTCTATCATGTAATAGCTTTCTCCTCTTACTGTAAAGTTTGTTAATGGCTGGGGTCCACCAGACTGGACGTTTGCCCTTTGTGGAAAGAGTCTTGGTTTTATTTGGGATTGCCTGATCCATGCAGTCCTGGAGGTGTTCATAGAAGGCATTTGTAAGGGCTTCCGCAGCTTGGGCTGTGGTTTCCACTGGCTCAGGGGCCTTGAAGGATACCACACCAGTCTTGAGTAGTGTGAAGTTTGCTTTAGAGAAGTTCTTCACTGTGGTCTTTTTTGTTTGGGGTGGGGACGGGATGTGGATTTCCAGTGAGACTAGTTTATGATCAGATCTCACCAAAGAGGGATATACTTCCGGTGTGGAGCATTTTGTCCCCATGTTTGTGATAATGAGATCTAGTATATTTTCTCCTCTCGTGGGAACAGTGACTAGCTGTTCCATGGCATTTGAATTTATGAACTCCAGGAACCGTTGGGCTAGAAAGTTAGGGCTTGAGTAATGTTCCCAGTCTATATTCGGGTAGCTGAAGTCACCCAATATGATGGTGTTTGGAGATACATTTATACCCTCCAGTGTCTTCAGGAAGGCTGTGTGGGGTTCCTGAGTTTGAGAGGGTGGCCTGTAGCATGCTACAATTTGTAGAGCAGTTTTGCCTATGGTTAGTTGCACCTGGATGGTTTCCGAAGCTTCGTGCGTTGCCACCAACCTGGAGGTGTGGGTATCCTTTATGAATATGGATACACCCCCTCCTTTTGTGGTGTGGTCCGGGTTTTGGGGCCGGAACGCATGATATGAGGTAAAACCTAATAGTGGTAAACATAATTTCTGTTTTAGAGTTTCAGCACTTCTATACGCAAAACTAGGTTTATCACCTACTATGGATCTTATTTCAGGCATGGCTAATAAAATCGGCCAGTTCTTCTCTATTATAGCACTTACATTACATGTATTTAAATTATAGGTGGTTAGATATCTAGTTAACTTTATATCCTTACAAGAGTTGCCTCTCCCCATTGTTATACCTCCTGACAATATTGGTTTAAATTTAGTCTGTCTCTCATTTTTTACTTCACACAATACTTTGTTAATAAGCTGCTCTGAATAACCACTCCTTTCAAATTCTTTCACTATACTTTCAGTTTGTTCAATAAAATTAAGTTCATCAGTATTTAACTTGCTTAGTCTAATAAACTGTGCTTTAAGAACTCCTCTAAATATATGAGGTGCATGCATGCTATCCTTACTTATGTATCTCAGTGAGTCAACATCTTTTCTATAAACTTTCGATTCCAGTTTCTTATTACTCTTAAATAGAGTTACATCTAGAAAATTAATATTATCACAGGATGCTGTCATTTTAAACCTTAGAAAGTCAGTTGACTCATTTATGTACTGCAAATAGTTTTCCAACTCTGAATGGGAACCTTTCCACAATAAAAAACAGTCGTCTACAAACCTTTTATAGAAGACGACTTTCTCATTCAGGTAATTGATTTTATTTAGTATTACCTCCTTCTCCCATTCATATAACACTAAACTGGCATAAGTGTTTGCCACTGGTGTGCCCATTGCAACACCTGTAAGTTGCAGAAACAATTTCCCATCAAAAATGAAAACATTATGTGTTAAAACCACTTCTAGAAGAGCACATATTGTTTCAATCTCCCTCCCATGCATTTTTATCTCATTATTTAAAAAATTCCATATTGCATTTACTCCATAATCATTCGGTATCACAGTGAACAAGGAAGTAATATCTAAAATGGCCATAATATATTCATCCACATTGTTATCAAGCTGCCACATATAGAGATTATCTAAAAAATCATTGGTATCCTTCAATATAGTACTACAAACTGCTATATAGTTCCCCAACAAATTTTGAAGGTACTTTGAAACAGGCTCTGTTATCCATCCACCACCTGAGGCAATAGGTCTCAGGGGTGGGTTCGCTGCATTTTTATGAATTTTTGGATTACCATAAATTTGAGGTATTCTAGGACATGGAACACTCAAATAATTAAATAATTCCAAACTTATATCATTCACTAATTGCAAATCATAAATTGCCATATTCACCTCAGCAATAATATTCTGTATATTAGTATATGAAATTTCTTTAAAAGTACAAACATCATTCAGAATTTCATAAGATTTTGTGAGATAAAACTCCTTTTCCATAACAACAGCTGCTCCCCCTTTGTCTGCTTGTTTGATCACTATAGTATCATTAAGCTGTAATTCATTTAAAGCTAAGTATTCTAGGTAAGTAATATTATATATTCTCTTATTTGCTACATTCCCTTTATAGTAAACACGTAAATCACGTTCAACAATATTCGAAAAAGCAGTCAAAACGGGACATAAAATGGGCATAAATATACTTGACTTCTTACATACTGGCACATAAGCATTATCATTTTTAAAAATAAGTTTGAGTGCAACATTTCGTAGAAACATCTTTAAGTCCAGTATCGCCTGTACTATATTGTCTCTCATATTCGGGATAAATTTGAGCCCTTTACTAAGAAGTAAACACTGGGCATCAGTTAATTCAATATTAGATAAATTTAAAGTACCTCTAACAACCTTCTTTAGCGTCTGCTCAGTTTGTTGTGTACCATCGGACTGCTGCTCTTTCTTTTTCCGTTCATAGTTGGATATTGTTGCTGTTGCAATAAAAAAAGAGTTCTTCTGTTGTATTTGTAAAGCAACCTTCTCCGGCTGCTTTAAAAGAAAGGGAGAAAACGAAGTTATTTCCTTTTGTGACACCCTCTTGCTCGTATCCAATAAACTTTTTATGGTGTGGTATCGTTGTATGTATCTTGCATTTGGCAGTAACACCATTGTTGTTTTAGTATGATTTGAAGCACCCAGTGGTCCATTGTTATGGACTCCCATGCCGCTGGGTGCAAGGACAATCGTCCCCTTACTGCCTTCACAGTAGAGCAGGTGGGCAACCCCTCAGGGTTGTTGCCTGGGTCTGTCCGAGAATGGTTATCGAGTACCGAAGTGGACCCACTCAGCCTCTGGGCCGGCGTCCATTCCGACCCCGTCTGCTTCTAGGGTAAGAAGAGCCCTAAGTGACCTGGGAATACTGAGACTTCCGGAACCACATCTTCTTTTGTCCTCAGTGGTTCTGGGAAAAGGACCTTTGAGGGTTAGAGAAGCGGATCCCGATGGTAGACAGTGTCTTGCCATCCTTCTCACTCTGGACTAGTGTCTCCTTGACGGTCTTACCGAAAAGAGTCGAGCCATCAGAAGGGGCATTGGCAAAGGACACCTTAAAGGATTCGGTGAATTGGCACAACCTGAGCAAGACGTTACGCCTCATGGACATGCCAGACTCAGCCGCCCTAGCCGCTCCTTCCATAGCATGGGAGAGGAGTTGCATGGACGTATTTGATACTTCTCTCAGAGTGGCCATTTTCGCGGAGAACGAAGCCTTGTCCTCCTGCGACATGGACTTGGGTGGAGACTCCTCCAGCTCTTTCACTCAGTCACTTTGGAGTCTTGTGACATGGGCCAGGTAGTTCAGCGCCCTTATTGAAAAGGTTGCTGAAGCATACACCTGCTTTCCTAGGCAGTCATTCATCTGTGACTCTCGGTCAGAAGGGTAGACCGAGGAACTTTCCTGAGATAGTTCCTTCTTCGTGGCTGCTGCTACCACCATGGCGTCCATGGGGAGCCCTTGTTCCAGGAAGGCCTGTCAATAGGGGGCCTCTGGACCTTATCGGGTCACTTGGGGATTGGCTCCATGGTATCTGGTTCCTTTCACGCCTACGAGGTGATCAAATCCACTAAAGGATCTGCGGGAGGGGACACCCAAGACATAGACAGGCCCATGCCGAAAGCCTCCAGAAACACAGACTCATCAGAGGAGGGCTTGGGGGCAGACCAACCTCCTCACTGGTGCAGGATCTCCATGATGTCTCCAAAGGAGACATCGTCAGAAGGTGATCTTGGGGAGCCCTCCCCATCACCTAAATCTGTGTCCTCGGTTAGGAACTCGGGGGAGTCCAACTGCCTTCTCTTGCAAGTATGCTTGTGAGGCATATCTGCCATGGGGCTCTCCAAGGAGCACTCACAAGCCATCTGTTCCTCTGGGGGAACTGTCTGGGGCTGTTCGGACACAGGCTGTCCCTCTGGTAAGACAATGGTGACCGTAGACAGAGCCGAGGGGGTCTGGGTGGAGTCTGAGGGGGTCAGGGGCCTCGATCTGATGGAGGGGACCCATTCTACCACATTGAATGCCGAAGGACAGTGGACCTCCTAGGAAGCTAATAAGGAGGCCAGTCTCCCCAGATCTGACATGAGAATCGGAGCTGGACCCGAAGTGGATGGAGCTGCAAGGGAGGGAACCTGGCCTGACAATGTCGGAGCTGATGGAAAAGGTTTCACATCCTCGGATCTGACACCCAGGCTCTGGCTCTGAGAGCAGCTCGGATCCGAACTGGTTGGATCTGAGATGCTCCAGGCAGCTGTCGGCGTCGAGGACGCAAAGACAGTTGGCGCCGAGTCCCCCGACCAAGGCCAACCTCAGATCCGAAAACACTGAAGACGAAGTTCGGATCAGGTAAGGAGAAATGGGCTGAAAAAAGGGAAGCAAGCTCCCCACTCCTGAGGGAGGGGGGGGGGGGCTGGCAAGACTCCCATCTGGATCTGTGTACGGATAAATCGCCTCATCATCTTATCCAGATTCATGTCCGATAAAGAATGGATCGACTGAGATGAGGCCACGGACTCAGACAGAGAACCGAGGCCTGGGAGACTGAAGGTGCCTCCTCCGGCTCCGGGGAGAACCTCAGAGACCGGAGCCGAGGGGAGTCACGGGTCTGTGCAGACTTGCTCAGGGACGAGAGGCCCAGGAACCTCTTCCTCTTTTCCTTTGCCTTCGACTCTCTCTCTCCCACTCTCTACCTCTCCTCTGCTCTGCTACCACAGGCTTAGATGCAGGAGTTTGAGTCCCAGCCTGGGAGGGAGGGGCAGCCAGAGGGAGAGAAGCAGGAGAGGCAGCCACTGTGACTGAAGCCGAAGACGAGGAAGGAGGATCAGTGGCAGGCAAAAGACCTTTGAGGACCAACTTGGCCTTTCTATCCTTCAAAGCTCGGGTATTGAACCCCGCACAAATGGAGCACTCCACATTAAGGTGGGCCACACCAAAGCACAACACACACAAAGTGTGGCCACTTATGGCCACACTCTGTGCAGCACTTAAAGAGAAGCTTTTCAGTCATACTAGCAAACAAGCAGCCTTAAAAAAAGAAAGAGACAGACCAAAAACTTTTTTTTCTTTTGACTAACAACACACCCACTTACCACACCAGACTGACTAGGGGGGGATACCACAGACAAACTACTCTAAACAAACTACAAACCTACACTCGACGCCAAAGCGATGGGAGGGGAGAAATGGTACCTGTACTAACCTGAAACGTCTAAAAGTAACAGAACATTTAGAAAAACTTACAATCAGACTCATCCTGCTAGCTGGACCTCTAGAGACACGATGTTTTACAAATCGCGGCAAACGAGATCTGGGGATGGAAGGCAGTGGAGGTGTATTATGGGTAAGGGGAGGAGTCTGGAGCTCTGAGCCGATGCTAGTAATTTTTGCCGGCATGGATCCGATATGGATCCATATTCCCACAGGCTGAAGACCAAATGAAGTAAACTACTTTAGATATCCTATGTGGCACATCTCATTACTAAGGGTTTTCCATCCAGGAAGAAAGAGGTCATTGTCTCCCTCTACTCTTCCCTCATTAGGCCAATCATAGAGTACAATGCCCCATTTGGCATGCAACCTCACTAGACACCTGCAACAACTGGAGAGGCCACAAAAGTACCTCACAAAGAGGATCCTAGGCCTTAAACACTTGTCCTACATGGACAGACTTCAAAAAACTCCCAACTATTCTCTGTCTCATTTCGCCTACTTACAGGCAATCTCTGTTTGACTTACAAAGCCATGTCTGACCCAGCTCTGTTAGAAATGCTACATCTAAAGAAATCCCAAGCCACCACCCCACACCACATGCTCCAGAGACCTCAACCTCATTACCACAATCAACAGAACATGCTGGAGGGACAGGTTAATAACCCAGACTCTGCCCATGCTATGCAATAGACTTCCCATACATGTCAAGCAGAGCACCTCAATGTCCCTCTTCAAGAGAAATCTTGATGAGTGGCTCTACTCGACAGAGGCACTAGGAACTAAGATTGGGTGGCACGATGCCAAGGTAATCCTATGGGCTTTGCTTGTAAAGGCTCCAGGGCCATTAGCCTAGTACACACCTATGAATGAACTTCAGTGTTTTGGAACATTCTGAGACAGTTTCAGATTATTTCAAGATATAAGATAAATGAATATAAAACAAAAGCCACAGCAGTAAACTATCTACATAAACATGAATTGCTTGAGCAATACCTGCAATTAATGGGACATGACAAGATGAAGTATTTATATGTGTGGATCAAAAGGGGTGGGAGGATGACATAATGGTTAAGGTGTTTACCTTAAAGACACAAGGTGCAGGGTTTGATTCTCACGTGGGGTAAATGGCTAAGCTTCAAATGGCCCAAAAGGGCAGTTAGCCTAGTACTAATCTATGAACCTATGAAATGGCATTTAAGGAAATGTGGGAAGAGACTAAACCAAAGACAATATAAACAATGAGAAACTGGAAGCTCTTGACTGTGGATTTAGACAGTAAGAGACAAGCAGTGACAACATTTCTTTTTCCTTCGGTTTGTTTTATATACAGATCAGGTGTATTTTTATTAACCACAGAAAAAGTTGTAGACTATAATAACTGAAGAGTTGAAACAGTTTATTTAGGTGATGCAGAATTACCTGCTTTGAAGGCATACTTTTGAGCTAAACAGCTGTGGTTCATAAAGGTAATACAAAAGTACAGTTGTGTACACTTAACATAAATGTAGATGTTCAAATGTATTCACTGTTGCTGTCATCACACTTGGGTTATCTGCCTGCAGGTAGCCCTCAGTCAGCCCGAATACCAGAGTATTGGGATTTCTGCGTCTGATGCTGTCGCCGCTTCCATGACATCAGGTTGTCAGGGGTATAAAACATGCAGCCAACGCCATTGCATCAGTTTTTCTTGTCCTAGATGTCAGGAGCCCCCAAAATAGGAAGCTATTAAATGGTGTAGAACACCTCCAGTAAAAAGTAAATACCCCTGCCATAAAAGATGACCATAAAGAGGATAGGAAAAAATGATAGAGAATGCCAAGGGGCTGGAGAGAGGGAAGCCAGGACTGCAAAAGTGAATACACTCAAACATCTACATTTATGGGAAGTGTACACAACTGTACTATGTTCTTTGTGTTTCACTGCTGCAGTCATCACACATGGGTTGATTCCCAAAGCTGAGGAAGGGTACAGGCAGTCAAGAAGTGTTGGGGCTGGCTAGCAGGCCTTGTAAGACTGCTGTAGCAAATCCAGCTCTGAGTTTAGAAAAAATAGGCAAGTGGTAATACTTGGTGAAGGTGTGTAAAGAACTCCAGGTTGCAGCTTCCAGGATGTCCCTGGTAGGGACCCCCCTGAGAAATGCTGTAGAGGTTGAAGTAGCTCGAGTGGAAAGAGTTCTGATCCCCAGAGGGGTAGGTTTTCCATGGTGCTTGTAGCAGAAATGGACACAGTGTGCTATCCATTTGGAAATGGTTTGCTTCAAAATGGCCTTGCCCTCTGCCCCTGTAGCAAAGCTGACTAGTAGCTGGTCAGGTTTTCTGAAAGGCTTAGTCCTGTCAAATTAGAACTTGAGCTGTCTGTGCACGTCTAAGGAGTGCAGGATCCTTTCCCCTCTATTCTAAGGATTAGGGAAAAAGGTTGGCAAATGGATGGATTGGTTTAAAGCCACACTGGATACCACCTTGGGCATAAAGAAAGGGTTAGTCATGAGGGAAACCCTTTCAGCATAGAAAATAATGAAGGGCTCCAGCGCCATTAGTAACTGTAACTCAGACACTCCTTTTGCTGAAGTAATAGCTAGAAGTAAGGCTGCTTTCCAAGAGAGGAATTTTAACTCTGCTGAAGCAGCAGGTTCAAAAGGGAGAAGTGTGAGCTTTTCCAGTGCAAAGTTAAGGTCCCAGGCTGGGGTGGGAGCTCTACTAGGGGGCCTTAAATTGTTTGCTCCTCTCAGGAACTGCTTGATGAGAGGGTGAGAAAAGAGAGGAAGCTCAGTATTATAATGAACTGAGATGGCAGAGGCATGAATCTTAATGGACGAGAAGGATAGGCCTCTGTGGAGCAGCTCTGCTAGGTAATCAAGGATTTGAGGTACGTTGGACACAGCTGTGTCCTTTCCTTGAGACTGACTCCAAGAACAATATCTTTTCCACTTTTCAGCATAGGATTTCATAGTACTTGGCCTTCTGGCCTCAAGGATGATGTCCAGCACCTGTTTGGTGAGGGATGCTGGTGGTGTTATTCATGGGATAAGCCAAGCTCCAAGGTTTAGGGTTTGCAGCTGTGGATGCAAAATCTGTCCCTCCTGCTGAGACAGCAGGGAAGGTGTTTGATGTAGATGCCAGGGTAGCATTGCTGTCAGACTGTGTAAGAGTGGGTACCAGTGCTGGCGTGGCTAGTATGGTGGAATAAGGATTGCCCTTGCTCTGTCCTGTTTGATCTTGAGTAGTACTTTTGAGAGGAAGGGCAGAGGAGGAAAGGCATAAATTGAGAGGTTTTCCTATGTAAAGGATAGAGCATCCATCTTCCAGGCTCTGCTGTGAGGGTTCTTGGTGTAAAAATTGCTCAAATGGTGGTTTTGGGGGGAGGCAAAAAGGTCCACCTCCGGAGTTCCCCACTTCTGGGTTAGAAGTTTGAATGAGTTGGGTTTCAGTTTCCACTCATGAGGGTCCAGTTGATTTCTGCTTAAGTCATCTGCCAGTGAATTTTGCTTGCCTGACAGGAATTGAGCTTGTAGGTGCACTTGGATGCTCAAGGCTGTGTTCCACAGACCCTTGGCTAACCTGCAGAGTGGGTAAGAATGAGTCCTGCCCTGCTTGTTTATGTACCACATAACTGTGGTGTTGTCTGTCTTTATCAGGAGCTGTCCTGGAAGGATAAGGTATTTGAAGACTGTCAGAGCATTCTGTACAGCTAGCATCTCTTTTTGATTGATATGCAGGGGAAATTGTTCTGGGCTCCATTTACCTTGAATGCATTTGCCTACCATGTGAGCCCCCCATGCACAGTCTGATGCATCTGTTGTCAGGGTTTGGGCGGCGAGGGGGTTGAGTGAAAGGAAATCCCTTGTTGTTGTTGCATGCTTTTGCCCACCAAAGGAACTCTGCCCTTAGACAATGTATGATACAAATCACTGTTTCCAAGTCCTGAGAATGTTGACACCAGAGACTTTTTAAGTACCACTGAAGTTTCCTCATATGCAGTCTTGCATATGGAATTAACAGAATGCATGAGGCCATGAACCCTAGGCCTTGCAGTATTTTCCTTGCAGATAGCTGGGTTTTGTTGGCCATTAGTTTGAAGTAGTTTGTCAGATTGACCTGCTTTTCTGAAGTGAGGAATGCCATCTGGGAAGTTGAGTTCAAGCTTACTCCAAGGAATACAATTTGTTGGCTGGGCACCAGTTGTGATTTATTTTCGTTGATGGTGTATCCCAGTGAAGTTAGAAGTCTTTTTACAAAGATTCAGGTGTTGAAGTAGCAATTTCTGACTATCCACCTGAATCAGGCAATTGTCCAAGTATGGGTAATTTGAATATTTCTCTGCCTGCAGTATGCAATGGCTGGAGCCAGGCATTTTGTAAATACTCTGGGCACAGTAGATAAGCCAAAGGGAAGTGCAGAGAACTGATAGTGCATACAGCCTGCCCTGAAACATAGATATTTCCTGCAAGACTCCCTTATGGGGATGTGTAGATAAGCTTCTTTTAAGTCTAGGGTGACTAACAAGGCATCCTTGGCTAGCATAGGAAGAAGCTGTTGCAGTGTAAGCATTTTGAATTTTGGGACCATCAGAAAGGTGTTGAGAATTGATAGATCCAGGATAGGCTGCCAAGAGCTCTCTTTTCTGGGCACCAGGAACAGTCTGGAGTAGAAACCCTGTCCCCTTTGTTCAACTGAAACAGGCTGAATAGCCCTGATATGGAGAAGGGAAAGTACTTGCTTTTGAGCCTCTGCCCACTGGTTTGGAGGAAGATCTGGCAACCCGCTTGGTATTGGCAGTGAGTGGAAGTAGAATTTGTATCCCTGGGATACAATATTTAGAACCCATCGTTCCTGAGTAATGGACATCCAGATTTTTTGCATGAAGGGTGAGTTTTTATCCTAGGGGCGCAAGTACTTGGGCATGGCTGGGAAGGATAAATGGAAAGTCATTGTGAAGTTTTTCCATAAGGGGGTGGCTTACCACTCCCTGGTTTTGAGGTGGAAACACTCCATTGTTTAGATCTCTGCATACCCATTGGTGGTCTGTTTCCCCTGGGTTTGGACTGAGAAGGTCTGAGAGAGACTGGAAAGGACCAGTTTTTTGAAGGCCAATGCCTACTGAATCTAGGTGGCTGCACCTGTAAGAAATCTTTGACTGTTTGCATAGATTTTTAAGAACTTCTTCTGATTTTGTGCCAAACAAACGCTCCTGATTTAATGGAGCATCTAGTAATTTTGCTTTGACATGGTCAGGCAAGACTTGTTCTTTTAGCCAAGCATGCCTTCTCAATACAGACCCAGTGACAGCAGCCCTGCAAGATGCTTCTAAGGCATCAAACCCACATTGCAAAGTATGTTTACTAACTTGGTTTGCAGAATGCATTAACTCTTGTAAATCTTTACTTTCTGCACAATCTGGAAGCAACACCATGTTTTGTTTAATTAGTTCCATAATATGTTGCTGGTACTTCAACATATGAAACTGGCAATTCACAGCCCTGATGGCAAGAGTTGCAGAGGTATATACCTTCTTACCCCAGCTGTCTAAAGCTCTAGAATCCCTGTCTGAAGGGGTAGGGTTTTCGGCTGTAGTAGCCTTAATGCCTTTAGGTCCCTGGGAAATGGTCTCTGGATCCGCAGTTGGATTCTTAAAGAGAAATTTATGAGAATCAGGTACTCTGTAGTACCGGTCAGGTTTTCTAGGAGCTGGTGGTAAGGTGTCAGGAATAAGACTGGACTCCAAGAAGACATCACCTACAATATCCAGGACAGGGGGTATAGCTATAGGCCTGTGAGGCAAATCTAAAAATTCCGAGTCTCTTTTTGGACTGAGGATAGTCCTGGCATTCCCAGCGGAAATGCTTTCTTAAGGTACGCAATGTTTTACCAAAAGAGAAATCCTCTGGAAGGGAGGCAGAGGGAATGGATTCCTCTGCATCTGAATCCTCATAGGTAGATAAGGGTATGTGTCCTGGTAATCAGAAGGGTCAGAGTCATCAGAGTCCTGGTCTGTAGAATCAGAAAGAAATTCAGTTCCTTGTCTTTTGGCAGGGGAAGGCTGGTTTCCCCTAATTAAAGTAATAAGGTCTTCAGCCATTCTAAGCAGTTGTTTTTGTGGCATGGGAGGATAAGCATGCGCTTTGGACGTCAGTTTTCTAGGCATAGTGCGAACTCTGGGCCTGAGAAACACGGTAGTTTTAGTAGGTAATTAAGCTGTCGGCTTAATATGAATATTGGTAGGTCAGAATACACCCTCAGAAGCTGGTGCCTGTACAGCAGCTCAAGACTCATCCAAGGTAGAGACATCCGCAGGTTCCATAGTTGAAGAAGCATCCCGCGGCATACCAGACTCCGAATGGGTCTCAGCAGAGGCCTGCGAATCTGTAGAAGCGGGCATCAGGGGCTGCAAAGGAGCCTCACTGAGTACCGGCGGATTGGCGACAAGCTTAACAGAAGCGTCGGCAGCAGTTTTTGGCTATGCGGTCTGTCTCTGTCTTTGTGCTTTTTCAGAAGATCGGTAGTCAGATGGCTTACCAAAGCCATTTCGGAATACAGAAAATGACAGCGAAAGAATGTAGCTACAAAAATAGCTCGACAATGAATGGTTCAGGCATTAAACAAGGCACAAAACAAACAGCTAGGGACGTCGAGGTCTGGGCCTAAACAGGTGATGCAGTAAGAATGAAAATCTCTGTGAGGTATTTGCTTTCCACAGGCAAGACAATTGTTAATTTTTTCTGACATTGGTTAGAGCAAGAAAAAATAATCCCCAACGGGATACTTAGCTTTAGAAGACTTCAGGTCTGAAACTCAAAAAATGAAAATTTCAGGTTAGCGGCCGACCGGCACTTGAAAATTGCTTCTGCTTCGGGCTCCTTCTCGGAAAGAAAGACTGACGTAATGGAGTCGGCAGCATGTTTTATACCCCTGATGACCTGACGTCATGGAAGAGGTGACAGCATCCAAAGCAAAAATCCCAAGACTCTGGTATTCGGGCCGACTGAGGGCTACCTGCAGGCAGATAATGCAAGTGTGATGACTGCAACAGTGAAACACGAAGAACATCAGAAGGTTACAAATCACAGTGGAAGACATGATGATGAAATGGGAGGAAGTTTAAGAAATAAGAAGAGAGTAACTTTGGATGCAAGTCCTTAAGTAGAAAGAACAGCCATAGAGAATATAAAATTCATACAGTAGCAGAAAGAAGAACAGAGTCAAAATAGGACTGGAGAGAGGAGATTTTAATAATAAAAACTGTAAGTAGGGAAAGGGAAAATAGCAAAAGGGTCTGGAATTTCCTGGAGAAAATCAACAAAGAAACCAAGGTATTGGCAGTAAATAATTAGTGAGGAGAAGGAAATAGAGTGGGATGCGGCCAAGAAGTTTGTACTGTAGGATACAGACTACTTCCCAACCAGGAACTGATAAGAGAAGAAGATAGGGAACTGATAAATGGACGGCGCAGTGGTAGCATTGTCACCTCACAGCAAGAGGTTCTCCAGTTCGATTCTCGGCTGGAGTGCCTTCTGTGTGGAGTCTGCATGTCTTCCCTGCTTTTGTGTGTGTTTTCTCTGGGTATTCTGGTTTTCTCCCATGTTACAAAGATAAATATCTGGAGCATTTCTCCCCGGGCCTTTGCTGAAAATTGGCCTCGTTCCAAGTTGGACTTTCCCAGTAAACAAATGTTAAATAAAAAATAAATAAAAATAAATGAAAGATTATAGTCTAGAACATAAAATCCTCATAAAAACGGATAATCAGGGCATATAAAATGCTGCATGACAATTATAAGAGATAATTGGTGGAAGTTTGAAAAGACTGGGAAGAATGAATGGAAAGGCAATATACAAAACAACAATGGAAGGACATCTGTATGTCTTTCAAGTCTACAAAGTCCAGAAGGTTTAGGATCTGTGCTTGAAAGTGTTTGCATTAATATTTTATACCTCAAACAGACTTCAGAGAATTCTTCCTCAGTAGAGAGCAAATGTTGGAGGTGTGATGGGACAAAAAGAGGTACCTGGGAAGATGTTTTCATTATTATAATGAGTTGGCAGATTTTAAAATTCCTTACAGAGTACTTTTCCAGAAATGTTAGGGGAACAAATGGTTGTAACTATGGAAAAAAGAAGTTATGTACCTACCATAATGTTCCATCTGTGTTGCTGATCTTCATTTTTCCTTGACCTGTGGATTCAGTTCCAAAATCAGAGCAGAATTGGCCATACTACAGCCTGTGAGGTCCAAAAACTCTTGAACTTTTTTCCTACCCAGAATGTTCCTCTCTATTTTACAATAAACAAAGTCACACCAAACAATTTATTTGATAAAGCTTTCAGGTCTACACCCTTCATCAGTATAATTTTACAACAGTAATAACACATTTAAATAGGAGAATCAATTAAACATATGCTTCAGCCCAACCCACCTAATCAACAAACTAAAATTATTTAAAAGAGCAACACCATAAACACAGTATTATACACACTATAAACTTAACATCGCTTAAATATATCTTAAAATCTATACATAAAATGTTTTACAATACTTTAAAAGATTTAATTTAAGCTAATTGTACATCTATATCTATTTTACCTCAGATCGAGTTTTCTAATTTACAGGCAGAAAAATACAGATATAAAATGATATATATGTATCTCTATATATCCTGAGAAAATTTTTTGTGGAGACTATATCTGGCAAAAATTGTAACTAGGAAAGCAGTTCGATCCACAAAGAGCTATAAAAGGATGGGAGATGAAGGGAGTCAAGGATAAATGAAGATCAATAGCACAGATGAAAAATTATGGTAAGTACATAACTTCTTTATCTGATGTTGTCAATCTTTACTTACTCCTTGACCTGTGGGACAGAGTCCACAGCAACTTTTAACGTTCGATGGACTCATGGAAGAATATTGCATAGCACCACAGAAGCAAAGGAAGCCCTTCCTCTAGAGGTCAGATCCAACTTGCAATAAGTAATAAAGGTATGTGGGGTAGCCCAGGTCACTGCTGCACAAATGTCATCAAAGAAAGCCCTGGAGTGAAAACTGTTGAAGTGGCTATTGCTCTGGAAGAGTGTGCCTTAACAGGTCTAGGTAATTTAACATTGTTCTTTGTGTATATAAAGGAAATGCAATCTTTCAACCATTTAGAAAGGGTAACTTTAGATACCGGTTTACTTAACCCAGCACTAGAAAAGGCAATGAACAATTGATCGGAATTTCTGATGAGTGTTTGTTCTATGCAGCTAGAAATGCAATTGCCTGTGGACATTTAATAAATGAAGGTAGTATTCACCTTTATTTGAAAATCTTGGAAAAAAGACTGGTGCATTTATAGTACAAATAATATTTGTTTCCGAAACAATCTTTGGTAAAAAGAGGGACTGGTCCATGGAGAAACCCTATCTGGGTGAAAAATCAGATATGGTGGTTTACATGACGGTGCCACATCTCTGAAATTCTTCTAGCGAAGTAAGAGCTATTAGTAATGCTGTTTTCCAGGATAAGTATTTTAGCTTGCAGGTGGCTGCAGGCTCAAAAGGGGGCTATATTAAAGTCTAAACAACTAAACTGAGATCCCATGGGTGATATGGTTCCTTATAAGGAGGCTTCAGCATCAAAATCTCTTTCAAGAATGCCTTGCAAAGTTTATGAGACATTAATGGTGCATCCCGAGATCCGTTATGAAAATTTATAATAGCCGCTAGCTGAATTCGGAGAGTCGAGGCAGAAGCTCCTCTTTTAAAAAATGAAGTCAAATGAAAAAAATGATTTTTAAAAAATGAAGTCAAAAACTCTAGTATCTTTGGGATAGGGGCTGAGAAAGGGTCTATGTTATTATCATTAGTTCAGCATGACATTTTTTCCATTTGCTACAAAAGAGTTTTCTAGTGGAAGGTTTATAAGAAGCCAAAATAATCATGTGGACTGGGGAAGATATAACATTACATTTAACAATCAATGGAAATGGAGAAGACATGCTGTGAGCTTTAGGTTCAGAAGGTTAAGATGAATTAGTCCCTCTGGATGGGATAGGAGATCTGGAGCTGGGTACAGAGTCCATACTTGCTCAATCAGATGAGGCCAGAATGGGGCAATGTTTTCTTTAGAAACTGAAGAATTAACAGTATTGGGGGAAAGGTGTAGAAAAGTTCCTAGGGCCAATAGTGAAGGACAGCATCTCTCTGGGACTCCCTGGAGGGGGGAATCAGGGCAAAGTAACTACTGCACTTGTTGTTTAGGGGAGAGGCAAAGAGGTCGCAACAAGGTTGGCCCCAGTGGCGAAAAATCATTTTGCCACTTCTGGATTGAGAAACCACTCATGAGGTGTGAAAATACACCTGCTCAGCTTGTCTGCTATCACACTGGAAGTCCCCGGAATATGCGCTGCTACTAGAAAAATGGTTGGAAGAGATCAGCCACTATCAAACTCTGAGTGCTTCTCAACAAATGGTGTAAGCCTTGGTTCCTCCCTGTTTGTTAATATACCAGACTACTGATATGTTGTCCATCTGTATTGCAATCATCCCTGGAGGGAGAACAGTTTGAAATTCCTGCAATGCTAACAGCACTGCCCTCATTCCTAGAAAACTGACATGCAGGCTGGCCTCTATTTGTGACCAAGTGCCTTAGACTGTCTTGCCCGGAGAATACCCCCTCCATCTGGGAAGTGTCTGTGGCCACTATGGCCTGGGGCTGAGGGGGTTACAAAAGGTCTTCCCATAAGAATCTTTTCAGAGTGAATCCACCAGAGATCTTTTTTGTAATGGTTGGTTACCAAAATATGATGTGACATTGGCCGATGAAGAGACCATTGGGATGCTAGAAGCCATTGAAGAATCTTCATGTGGGATCTTGCTAGAGGTACTAAGGTAATGGTTGCTGACAAAGAACCTACAGCCTGCAGACCAGATGTACAGGTACTGATTTGCTGTTGATTATCTTTCTGACTTGAAGTTTGATCTTTTGTAAACGGGGAAATGGAAGTGAAGCTATGCAAGTGGTTGTATTCAAATTTGCTCCATGAATTCTAACTCATAGTTTATTCTGATCCCCAGATGAGCACAAGTTTGTATAACATAGTCTCTTGACTTTTCTAAGAGATACCTGGTGGGAGCGGTGATGAGCCAGTCATCTAAATAAGGAAACACTCTGCGTCCTGGTAGTCCCAAGTGAGACGCCACCACGCATTTGGTGAACACCCTGGGGGCTGTGGTGAGGCCAAAGGGCAGGGCTCTGAACTGGTAGTGACTGGCTCCTAGCCGGAAGGGGAGGAATATCCTGGAGCGCTTGTCCATCTTGATGTGGTAATATACATCCTGAAGATCTATTAAGCACATCCAATCATCCGTCCCTAAAAAGGGGAGGATGGACTGAACCGTGACCAGCAAGAATTTTGTTTGTCGAATGAATATGTTCAAAACACTGAGATCCAAAATTGGTCTCCAGTCCCGTCTTTTCTGGCACTAAAAAGAATCTGGAGTAAATTCCGGAAAGAATCTATCTGGTCTAGGGGGACCTGTTGGATGACTTTTTCTAGCAGTGTTTTGATTTCTAGAACTGATGGTTCCCTCTGACTGGGTGGAACATCAGGGATCCTTTTGAATTTCTTAGGATGGGAGTGAAAGGGAATGGTGTATCCTCTGGTGATTATCCTTTGCACCCAAACATCTGTAGTTGTTTGTAGCCAGGTGTGTTTGTGCAAGGATAATCTTCCCCTGACTGCTTCCAGAGGCAAGCAACTCCTTTCAGGAGCACTGGTAGAGACTGGCCGAGAAAGAATTTCCGGAACCTTGATTTTGCGGGCCACCTCTGCTGCATGGATGGCATCTTCCTTTAAAAGTCCCCCCTCTGCCCCTGGGGGAGCAACCACATGTGTCCTGGAAAGGCCCTTTGGACTTTTGGAACCACATTTTTCCACTCCAGAGAGAAGTGGCACCAAGGAGTACAGAAATGTACACCCACTGCAGAAAGGGTCTTCCCATCTTTCTCACACCTGGACAAGGTCTCTCAAACTTCTGGGCCAAAAAGAGAAGATCATTTAAAGAACATTGATGAATGAAGACTTGAATGGCTCCGCAAATTCGCATAAGTGCATCCAGGTGCGTCTCCTTACAGCTACGCCAGAACCCGCTGCTCTAGTTGTCCCTTCGGCTGCATGTGTTATGAGCCTCATGGATGGGTGGCCAACTGAGAAGCAAACTTATCCTGGACTTCTTCAGATACGGCTCCTATAAGGGTATCAGATAACTCCTTAATCAGATCCCTTTGGAGTCTGTTGAAATGTGTCATAAAATTCAAGGACCGCAGAGCAAAGGTTGATGAAGTGCAAACCCGCTTCCCAAACCTATTCATTGCCTGAGACTCTCGATTAAGGGGATGGATGGTAGAACTCTCTTCAGACAGTTCTTTCTTTGTGGCTGGTGCAAGCCCTTAGCCCAAAATTGGAAGTCTTCAGGAGCATTAAGAATTTTATCTGGCCTCTTACGGATTGACTCTAGAGTCAGGAGTTTTCCAAGCCCGTTGCATGATGAGTTTGATGAGACTGCCAGCGGGAGGAGTTACCCAAGAATCAGATGGGTGAGAGTACACTGGCTCCTCTGGGGAAGGGTGTTGGGACATCCAGCCAGCCCTCTGTTTAAGGATTTCACGAATGTCTCCAAAGGAGACATCTTCAGGGGGTGACCGAGGGGAGCCTTCCCCTTCATCATAGTCAGTGCCTTCGGTGACGGATTCTTCTGGGGAATCCAAGTGCTTTTTCTTGCACTTTCGCTTATGAGGAACTTCTTCAGTGGGGAAGTCTGAAGGCGTATCAGAAGAGGATACCACCCGAACAGGTGTGTCCTGCAAATTTGGCCCTCCCTGTCCCAATGCAGAGACTGGTTGAGAATCAGACCAAGAAGAAGGGTCAGGAATTAACTCTGATGGGATAGCAGATGACTGGGTGCCCACCAAGGTCAAGGCACTCTCCACTGGCTGAAAGGCAGGTCCCCCTGAAGAGGGAATGGAGCTCAGAACCAAGAAAGACTGCCTTAGAACCGTGGTCACTCCTCGCTCTGAGGAGACTGTCCCCGACGCTGAAGCCAGAGTGGAGCTCACATGAGCCGAGGCCCAGAGTTGCAGGGATGGCTCAGAAAAAAAGGAAGTCAACACCTGCTCCTCAGAACCAGCTACGAAGCTCCCACCCTGGGAGCTCTCAGGTTCCAAAATGACCAAAGAACTCAATGTAGTAGTTGGCCCCAGAGAAAAAGATCTGGGCATTGCTGAACCACTCGGTCGTAGAGGGATCAAAGCTGGAGTCTCCAAAGACACAGAAGGGGTCAGAAGAGGAACAGCAGGTGGAGTTATGGAGAAAATGGTTCCAGAACTGGAGGTAATCAGAACACAGGGCAGAGAAGTCAAACCTCTCGCCGCCAGTAGTTGATCCACCAGCCTCAGCACATCCGATTTCAAGAGGCTGTTGGAGTGAACCGATTGGGTGGATGGAGATTTAGGTCTCTCTAGAAAGGGGCTAGGCAATTGTCCCACAAAGGGATCAACAGACAGGGAATATGCCATTCTTGGTACAGCCAAATGAGGTTTGTCAAGTAGTATTGTGGGAACCATAGGAGTCGATGCCAGAATAAATGCGGGAACTGAAGTTGTCTGTTCCAATGTTTTGTCTGGAGTTTTAGTTGTCTGCACAGGTGCCGAAGATGCTTGAGGTTTTGGAGCCAATATGTCCAAATTCCATAGTTTTATGCGGAACCAACATTTGTGATTTCTAAGTCACCGGTGCCGATGAGATGTCGGCGCCAAGTGACTTCTCTTTATATGTCTTTCAACTTTGGATGAAGAAGAGAAAGAAGATGAAAGGTCTGTTTTACATTTAGAATCAGATAAGGCCTCCTCAAAAGAAGATTTTAGAAATCATGGCATACTGAACAGTCTGGCTGTAGAACTAAACAATAAACACAAAGAGAATGGCCATCAGAGTTAGGCATTTTTTTTGTTACACTTGTGGCATTTTTTAAAGCCCGATGTGCCTTTTCTTTTATCAGCCATAACTATTAACAAGAGCAAGCACACACACACACACACACACACACACACACACACACACACACACACACACACACACACACACACACACACAAGCAAGTGAAAACTAGAAAGTCAGTTATAAAGGTTTTGCAGTTAGAATGCTACCAGCAATGGTAGGCCCAGAATACCCAAAGGTACAAAACAAAAAATGCAGAAAGGGTAGAGTCAGAGAGGAAGTTTATCAAACAGTGTTACCAGCAATGATAGACAGAGAATACCAGTGGTATAAAAGCAGAAAAAAAAACTATTTGAAAGGAGAAAAGAGAAGAAAGTCTACCAAGGAGCAAAAAGGGAAAAATAAGTAGTAGAGAGTTAACAAGACAATACAGAAAGATTAAATAAGTACATAAAACTATTACTAAAATATAATCAGAGAGAAAAATTAAAGTTTAAGTATACTTAGCTCAAGAGGTTTGGCGACACATCTGACACTGGAAGCGGCAAATGAGATCTGAGGTAAAATGGAGAGAAGCGTTCTGGGTAGGGAAACAGCTTGAGAGTTTTAGGTTCCCTCGCACTGTAGTGCGGCCTAGTCAGTTCCGATTTTAGAAATGAACCCACAGATCAAGGAGTAAATGAAGAATGACAACATCAGATTGATTTTGTTGAGCTGGGATATAACATCTGATGTTCCCTGCATGATAAGGCCTTACGAAATTTTAATGCTACTACATGACAAACAGCCATTGCTAGAAAATGGAAATCAACATCTAAGCCAATGGCAATTGATTTATTGAATACTGTAAAAGAGAAAAAATAGCAGCAGATGGAATTTTTAAAAAAGGTTTACTCTATATTATGTGCCACTCTAAACACCAATATTTCTAGCATCATTACCTGTAAAACCTGGCTTGCATTCACATCTGTAGTCATTGACCAACTGGACACAGCTGTGGCTTCCTATGGTATTGCAGGGATTGGAAAGACATTCATTAATGTCTCCCTCGCATCGCTCCCCTGCAAAGCCTGGGGGACAGATGCAATTGAAACCACCAATTCTGTCAATGCACTGTCCTCCATTGAGACACTTTGGCTCCCAAGTATAAGAATTAAGCTCTGAAATGCAGTCATCTATGTTTTCTTGACATAAAGCACCTAAAAATAAAGCAACATAAATTAAAAAATATTTTTATTTTTCCCTAGCATTTGTCAACTATCAGGAATAAAAAAAAATTAAAAGGAAAACAGACATACACAATTTAATAACTTTAAAGGTCGAAAGTACAACTGTGTAAATCTTACCATAACAGTAAATGTCCTTCTCTTCACTGCTGCATTCTTCTTTACACAAGGGATCACCTGACAAGGATAGCCCAACATCCAGCCATAATACCAAAGCTTTTAGGTCTAACGGGGTCCATATGTCACACATATGTTCTCCACGTATGGCGTAGCACATAAAAGTGACACACAGATGCAAACACTCAGAACTGAAATGCCCCAGGAGGAACAAAATACACTCAGTGAAAAAAAAAGATCATGTACATCCAGACAGAAAAATGTGTCCGAAGGAAAAAGAATAAGGACCCTCCCAGCCAGGAGGGCAAATGAAATACAGGGCAAGAGCTACAACAGAAGGGATGGAGGGAGGGATCAAATACTGCAACACTGGAGAGAAGGACATCTACTGTTATGGTGGAATTTTACACAACTGTACTATGTCCTTCCATATCACTGATGTAGTATTCTTTACAGAAAGAAGTGTACAAGAGTTAAGAAATCTGGGAGGAGGAAAGCAAAGAAGAGCCCTCTATAAACACATGCAGGATAGTCCTGGCAAAACTTGCCCAGGGCCTGGAAATAATATCCAACTTGTAATGTTTAGTAGAAATATGAACAAAGGACCAAGTGCCAGCGTCAAGGATGAAATTAGTATCCAAACCCTTGAAAACGTACCAGAGGAGGTAACCGCCATAGTAGACTGTGTCTTTACAGACAAAGAAAGACATTTGCCGTGAAAACAATAACAAAAGGAAATTGCTTTAATTCCAGAAGAAAATGGTTTGCTTAGAAACAGCCACACCAAAAGTCCTAAGATGAAAAGAAACAGAAAGCTGCTCAGACTTCCAAATGACTTTAGTTTTATCCAAATAATATCTGAGATGTCTATGCAAATCAAAGATGGGAAGAACCTTATCACTGGCAGATTGTGGAGAAGGAAAAAAGGAAGAAAGATGAATCGACTTATTAATGGACAACTTATTGATCACCTTTTTTTTTTTTTTTTTTAAACATGAAATATCTTTATTAAATTAACATGATTGACACAGGCAATCATACATTTATATAAATGAAAACAAACTATATTGACACAATTTTAGTTGCAAACATTATATATCACAAACCATACTGATATCATTTTAGTTGCAAACATTACGCAGCACTTATAATCTATCCAGCCATTGTCAGTCAGATATTACATAGACCATTCAAATCCTGCCTGCTTTTAAACCTCATTCCTCCACTGTATGGACTGTTCCCACAATTCCTTTTTTTCCATGTAATTTGCTCCTACCCTTTTCTAAAGATCCCATTCCAGTTGTTTTTATCTCTGCTACTATAGTCACTACTTCTAGTACAGTTGATTCAGATTTTGATTTCCATTTTTAGTAGTTGCTTTTTTGGCGGCCACCATAATTAGAACTCAGCAACGCCTTACTATGTCTAGGCAAATCCGACTCTGTATCATAGCTCAAAAAACGCTTTATAATCATGGTTTAGGACTGAAATGGGTCTGTATGAAGCTGGATCTGATAGCTGTTTACCCTCTTTAGGTATTACAGCCATCACTGCTTTCTTCCAGGATATTAGTGCTTCTCCTCGTAAAATACTGTTAAACAAAACCTTCCAGATCTTTCATATTTTCCCTCCGAGCTTCCAACTTCCACAAGAATACCATCTATTCCTGGGGACTATCCTGTGGAATGGTTTTACATCACCATTTTTATCTCATCTTCTCATATCCTGTTAGTAATTGAGCCTCATCTTTCAATAACCTTGGCATAGTTAATTCTTCCATAAATATTTCCATTTGTACCTTTTGTTGATTTCCATTTTTCTCTGCTTTATACAGACTTTCATAAAATTTCTGAAACACTTCTAGTACTTCTACAGGATCTCTTGTTATCTTCCTTGCTACAGGCTCCCTAAGCTTGTGACAACCCTTTCTACTTTCTGTTGCCTGAATCATTGTGCTAAAAGTTTTTGTGCTCTGGAGTTCTTATCAAAAAACAGTTGCTTAAAAGCAATCTTTCTAAACTCATGCAAATTATCCAGGTAATCCCTTATTTCTGTTTAGCTTTCTGCATCGCCTCTTCTGTGAGATCCCCCATTCTGCAATACTTTAATATTTGTCAGTCCCTGTAAATAATTCTTGTTACTTCTTAACCATATCTCTCTTTCTTTTAGTTCCACTCTATTTTCAAACTCCACTTTAATTTTATTCCACTCCCTAGTTATATTTTCAGAAGAAATTTCTATCTTCTCTAATACCTCCAAAATTGTTTCCACTACCCAGTCCTTAAATTCCTCTTTCTAACAGACAGGTGGGGGTGTGCCAGTGTCTAATTTTTGTTTCATTACCCTGCATTTTTATTTTAGTTATTATTGGCGCTTGATCTGAAATAGTTATTGGATATGTATCAAAACTTTCAATTAAATGCACATGTTCCTTAAGTTCTGTCTAGACTAGTTCAGTTTTCGTATCTTGGGGAATAATATGTAAAGTTACTCCAAACTCACACTACTGAATTCACATCTTCCATGCCAAATAGTTTCATAAATTTCTTCAAAAAGTCTATCCTCTTTTGTTATATTTTCCCTTCCTAGACCCAAGACACGTCTTTACTGCTGTAAATCAAAGTCTAGTCCCTACCTATAAGTAATACTCCCTGCTGAAAGCGATTTCTTATTCCAGAATTTTCTTAAGCTCCATTATAGCAGTTTTAGATGAAATATAAACACACTCCAGTGTAATCTTCTCTTGCCAGTAGATCCCTTTGTACTACAAACCTACTAATATATTTTATCTTCTTCTATTACAAGTACTCCTCTTTTCCTTTCTCCCAGGTATTCCACTGAATAGTTATTATGAAAACCTTTCTTTATCAAATTCACATGTTCAGTTCTTTCCAAATGCGTCTCCTGTAGCATAGCTATTTGCAGTCTACATTCTTTAATACAGTTCACTACTACTCCTTTTTTGTGTATATATATATATATATATATATATATATATATATATATATATATCTGTGAGACCATTAACATTTACAGATACTATAAAAGTGTCATTATTTTAAAAAGTTACTATTCTCACTTTTTATGTGTAACAGCTTTTTTTTTAAGTATCTATTTCCAGCTTTTGTGTGACATGCATAAACTGTCTGGCAGGTTGATCTTTTGTATAGTTGTTTCTTGTAATATCCATTTAAGCACATGTCACATCTTACAAAACTTTCTGTTTTATTGAAAGTCCTCAAACAAAAAAAAACACACACTTCCCAATAAATCCTCAAAACCTATAACTTAATACTAACACACAAAACGTATGTACATCTTCAGATATTGAAGTTTTACCCTCCTAATAGGAACAATTGTCGCAAACTGACAGCCACACTCTCAAGACTTGGGTTAGCCTAAAAGGTAGGTTATTCATGCTAAGATGCATGGTATAGCTTGTGTTTTTACTAAGAGCTGTTTAGTTTTGTCTTACATTTATTGCTTTCCCGGGCTGGGAAAACACTTGAACGCTTTCAGAAAAACTTATCTCCTAGCCATTGAAAGAAAGAAGTATTTTGTTTTAATTGCTCTTCATCAGACTGTTTGCATAGAGACATGAGAACCAGTTACAGAATTGCTTCTACAAGCATTTAATTATTTGCTAGAGGAAAGCTTATTATATTTAATGCTTTTTTCATTTGCTTTCTCCTAAAACGTTACTAGATCAAGCCAAGGGCCTTAATCCAATCATTCCCCTATGCAAGAATGAGGAAAAAGTACATTGATTATTTTCTTGTATCATGTTCTTTTGATCAGACTTTTCTTCTTTTTTTTTTACCTGCAGTACCTACATTTCTTAAAACTGAACAAGGAGAAAAAGAAAAAAAAACAGGGGCACCTGCTTACTTATGCCCATTACACTTGAAAATAACTGAGAAAACTTTACAGCATGCATATTATATCATATATTATAAAAACACAACTGTTAAGAACATATTTTTGTTTTACTTACAGTTACCTCTCTCATCTTCCCCTCTCCTAACTGTTCTTCCAAACATTGATGACATGAAATAGGGCATATGCTTTAGAGTCCCCTACAAGTTTAACAAAGTCAAAAGTCCAATATTTTCAGGTTTTCTTGTTCTGTCATGTTTCACAAATATAATTAATGGTCTGTAATCCCACATTTAGTTTTCAATTTTTGAGTTGCTGGTTTAAGTTCTGCTTATCTCTATCTCCTAAATCCAGTCTCTGCTTCATGTCCAACATACTCTCAGTTCTAGTAGTCCTCTCTTGTGCTTTTTTCAGTCTCTCAAGCATTTTCCATCGAAACACTGAAAAATGTTCACTAGCACAATCTCTCTGTGGTCTTTATCACCAGAAGAACAAGAATCAGAATCCCCTTCTGTTTCACAGCTCCCTTTTTGTTGGATAAACATTTGTATTTCCTCCTTACTATGTTCTGCATCAAGAAATGATTTTTCCCTCCAGTAAAGAATATTCTGAAAATAGCTGGGTGCAGCAGTTTGAAACTCACACCTGCTTCTCCACATTCCCTGATTATTGGAATAAAGTTACTCTTCTTCTGCCTGATATACAGTGAGTAATCATTTTTCACACACACTCTACTGTCTCCACTTTTAGTACTTTGTCCTTCTTCCACAGTTTTGTCAGAATCAACTCCTTCTGCTGGTAGGATTGCATCGTTACTATTAAATGTCTAGGTAGCTTTCTCATGGCCAGGTTTGGAGCACACACACAATGTGCCCTTTCAATTAACAACTCCCACTGTGGAATATCAGTAACATAGTGACCATTTTGAGCATAAAAAAGATTAGTATGAAGAGACTTCCTGTCTTTAGGAAAAACTTAAAAAGAAGCAATTGCCATGACAGCTCAAAGTTCATACATTCTCTTGGCCGAAATAAGAGACAAAAAAAGAAGAAGAAACAGTCTTCCAAGTACAATGTTGTAAGGAAGCTGAAGAAGCATGCTCAAAAAAAATCTGGGTGAATTTTTCAGATGCAAAACTGAGTTCCCAAGAAGAGAGAGTAGATTTTATGAGAGGCCTGATATGAAAGACGCCTTTAAGAAACTGCTTAACTTTAAACCTAGGGGTGAGAGGAGGCTTCAAGGGTAGACAAGCAGAAACTGCTGTCAGGTGACTTTAACTGAAGAACATGCCAAACCAGCATGCAAAAGATCACACAAATAAGAGAGAACCTAGAACCTCCACTGATAGGGGATCCTGACAGCAAGAGAGGCACCAGACAATCTTTTCCATTTGGACAAATATGGTTTTCTGGTAGTGGGTTTCCTGGCCTTCTGCAGAACCTGAAGGACATTCCCAGAAAAGAGATACCTAAAAGGGATCAAAACCCTATCACTCACAATGTCATTTAAAAAAATGGGCAGGTTAGGATGTCTAAGAAACCCCTTGTCTTGTGTGAGAAGAGCCACCTAGTGAGGTAACTTGTGGTTACTGCCTCTGGCCAAGTAAGAAAGAAGAGGGAAACAATGCTGTCTGGCCAAAAGGGAAGTACCAGCAAGATTTTGGGAGAGTCCTACCTAAATTTGTGCAGAAAGTACAGTTTTGTACCTACCATAAATGTAGATGTTCGAGGGGTTATGCTGCTGCAGTCATCACACTAGGGTTATCCTGCTGTCAGTCGGTTCCGCAGTCGGCCAGAATTCCAAAGCCTTGGTCCGGCGTCGGTTGTCGTCATTTCTTCCCTGACGTCAGTGCGGCAGGGGTATAAAAGAGGCAGCCAATGCCATTTTCTTCAGTTTTTCTTGCCCCAGATGTCAGGTGCCCAATCTAAAAAGGCAAAATAAGTGGCTTGCAAACCCTACCTTAGAGGAGAAACAATAGTGGTAGTTGTAAGCAAATACACCATGTAGAACATGCATCCAGAAGGTTGATGTACCTGTAGATAAAAGTAACCCCTGTTAGGAAGTGGGGATGGAGGGAGGGTAACCTGGACTGCAGCAGCATAGCCCCTCAAACATCTACATTTATGGTAGGTACAAAACTGTACTATGTTCATCGTGGTATGCTGCTGCAGTCATCACACTTGGGTTGAGTCCTAAAGCTATGGTTGGGTGGTAGGAACTATACTGGGTTAGGCGCAACTAAGATGCCCTGCAGAACTGCAGTGGCAAAGCCAGCCATGGTCTTTGAGTATAGTGAAAGGTGGTAATGTTTGGTGAAGGTGTGCACTGAACTCCAGGTGGCTGCCTCCAGAATGTCCTTTGTTGGGACTCCTCGGAGGAAGGCTGCTGAGGTTGCTGTAGCCCTGGTAGAATGAGACCTAATATTAGCAGGCACTGGTTTCCCATGGTGAGAGTAGCAAAAGTGGATACAATGTGCTATCCATTTCGAGATGGTCTGTTTGGAGATAGGCTTTCCCTCTGCACCTGATGCATAGGATACAAAAAGTTGGTCAGATTTTCTGATTGTCTTTGTCCTGTCCAAATAGTAACACAACTGTCTGTGAATGTCCAGAGAGTGAAGGAGTCTTTCCCCTTTATTCTGTGGGTTTGGGTAAAAGGTGGGCAAGTGTATGGTCTGATTGAGAGCCACACCGGAGACTACCTTTGGCAGGAAGGAAGGGTTGGTTCATAAAGACACTCTGTCCTGATGGAAAATTAGGAAAGGTTCCACTGCCATGAGCGCCTGCAGTTCTGAGACCCTACGTGCTGAGGTGATAGCCAGCAGCAGAGCTGTTTTCCATGATAAGTATTGTAGATCTGCTGAAAAGGCTGGTTCGAAAGGAGGAAGTGTTAGTTTCTCTAGCACAAAATATAGATCCCAAGATGGAGTTGGTGGTTTTCTGGGGGGGGTCTTATGTTTTTTGCCCCTCTGAGAAACTGCCTTAGCAAAGGATGAGAGAAAATGGGAGGATCCGTATCATATTGAGCTGAAATTGCTGAAGCATGGATCCTTATACATGAAAAATGTCCTTTGGGTAGCATCTCAGATAAATATTGGAGTATTTGTGGGATGTTTGGGATGCCAGGATCTAGACCTCTGGCCTGGTTCCATGCTGAAAATTGTTTCCATTTGTCTGAGTAAGTTTTTCTGGTGCTTGGCCTCCTGGCCTCCAGAATGACATTCAGGACATCCTTTGAGAGAAGTGTTGATTGGTAATTTAAGGAATCTTCCATGCAGCCAGGTTTAAGGTCCTGAGTTGACTGTGAAGGATCTGAGAGTTTTGTTGAGTTAAGAGCTGGGGGAATTGAGGTAAGATCCATGGGGGACTGTGGGACAGATTTCGTAGTAGTGGGTACCAGTGCTGACGTGGCCAGTCCGGAGCAATGAGGATCATATGTGGTCTGTCTGATCTGACTTTCAGTAGCACCTTGGTCAGTAGAGGCAGAGGAGGGAAGGCATAGACTGACAATGCTGCCCAACTGAATGATAGGGCATCCACTTTCCATGCTAGGGGATGATAAGTCCTTGTGCAAAATTTTTGTAGCTGGCAATTGTTGGTTGATGCAAACAGATCTATGTCTGGTGGTCCCCATCTTTGAATTATCATTGCAAATACTTGTGGGTGTAGTCTCCACTCGTGAGGATCTGTTAAATTTCTGCTTAAATAGTCTGCCAAAATGTTTTCCTTTCCTGGCAGGAATTGTGCTTGCAATTGCACTTGGTAAGTTAATGCTGTGTTCCATAAGGCCATTGCCTGTCTGCATAATGGGAAGGAGTGCGTTCCTCCTTGTTTGTTTATGTACCACATTACTGTGGTGTTGTCTGTCCTTATTAGCAGTTGTCCTGGATGCAAGAGGTCCTTGAAGGCTGTTGGTGCATTTTGTATGGCTAGCATCTCCTTTTGATTGATGTGTAGATGCCTTTGCTTTGCAGATCATTTGCCCTGTATGCATTGTCCTGCCATATGTGCACTCCAGGCGTAGTCTGATGAATCTGTTGTCAAGGTTTGTTTAGCTGGAGGTAAGACAAATGGGAGACCCTTGTTTGCTTGACATGCTTGAGCCCACCATAGAAACTCTTTTTGAAGGCAGGGAATGAGAGGTATACTTGCTTCGAGGCTGTGTCTGTGCTGTGACCATACACTTTTTAGGTACCATTGTAGTTTTCTCATATGCAGCTTTGCATATGCAATTAGCTGAATGCAGGATGCCATGTACCCCAATGCCTGCAGGAATTTCCTTGCAGTAAGCCGGGTAACAGTTGCCATCTTTTTGAAGTATTGAACCAGTTGTTTTTGCTTGTCTGGCATGAAGTAAGCCATCTGAGCCGTTGTATTCAAGCTGGCACCCAGGAAAATTATTTCTTGTGAGGGTATTAGTTTTGATTTCTTTTTGTTTACTGTGTACCCTAGGCAACTTAGCAACTTTGTTACGAATGCCAGATGCTGTAGTAGTATGTCTTTGCTGTCCGCTTGGATCAGGCAGTCGTCCAGATATGGATACATTTGTATCCCTTGCCGTCTGCAATATGCAATTACTGATGCCAGGCATTTCTTGAATACTCTGGGCGCAGTAGATAAGCCAAAGGGCAATGCAGAGAATTGATAATGCGTTGTGCCTGCCAAAAATCTGAGGTATCTTCTGCAATCTTGTCTGATAGGGACATGCAGGTATGCCTCTTGGAGGTCCAACGTTACCAGCCAAGACTCCTTGCCCAGCATGGGAAGAAGCTGCTGTACTGTGAGCATTTTGAATTTGGGTATGTCCAGGTAAGTGTTTAGAATTGAAAGGTCTAAGATGGGTCTCCAGGCTTTGTCCTTTCTTGGTACTAGGAACAGTCTTGAGTAAAAACCTTGGCCTTTCTCCTTGGTAGGTACCTTTTGAACTGCTTTCATGTCCATGAGAGCTGTAATTTGTCTTTGTGCCTCTGCCCATTGGTTTGTTGGCAGATTTGGCATGCCTCTCATCCGTGGTAAAGTATGAAAATGAAAATGAAATCTGTAGCCTCGGGTAATAATATCCAGAACCCATCTGTCCTTTGTTATGATGTGCCAGTTTTGTGTAAAAAGAGTCAGTTTTCCTCCTATAGGTGCTGCCTGGGCAATTTTGCTTGGCAGGCGGAGAGGAAAGTCATTGAGTTTGTTTCCTGAAGGGTTGAGATCTGTCGTCTCCTCCTCTTTGAGTTGTTGCTTGCCACTGTCTAGGCCTGTAGGAACCTTGTGACTGGCCTCTGCCCCTAGGGCGCCTGTACCTGCCCCTTTGGAGTCTATCTGTTGCAGGAAATTACCAGTTTTTTGATGGCCAGTTTCTGCTGAAGCAAGGAGGTTGTACCTGTAGAAAATCTTTAACTGTTTGCATTGATTTTGCTTTCTCTTCCATTTTCTTTAAGACCTCCTCTGCCTTGACACCAAATAACGCATCCTTTTGCAGTGGAGCATCTAGTAGCTTTGCTTTGACATGTTCTGGTAAAGTTTGCTCTTTTAGCCAAGCATGTCTACGTATCACTGACCCTGTAACAGCTGCTCTACATGAGGCCTGTAAAGAATCAAAGCCACATTGTAGGGTATGTTTTCCCACCTGTTCTGCTGCATGCAGTAAATCTTGCATCTCCTTAAAATCTGGTTGATCTGTTTGAGGGATCACTTTCTGTTTTAACTGAGTAAGCAGGTACTGCTGGTATTTAATCATGTGAAATTGGCAGTTTAATGCCCTCATGGCCAAAGTGGCAGACGTGTACACCTTTTTCCCCTCCGGTAGTGTCTGTCTGAGAGGTAGTCGTAGATTCTAAATCCGCGGTAGTGAGGGGCTGCGTAGGCTCCTCACCGAGTACCAGGGATCCGGCGGCAGGCCTAACTGAGACCCCGGTATCTGGTCTAGGCCTAGGCTGCCTGTCTTTGTCTTTGCGTTTTTTGTACATAGCTGATGTCGGTTGCTCCGACATGATATAATTGAATATTCTACCAAAATAATGTCGGGCGGTATCAGCCCGGCGCTTGATAGTGCATTTATTGAACCTAGCGCAAAACCGACAACCGGAGACGTCGTGGTCTGGGCCTAGGCAAGGAATACAATATGAATGAAAATCCTTATGAGGTATTTGCTTCCCACAAGAAATGCAGTTATTAACTTTGTCTGACATCGGTCTGAGGCAAGAAAAGTTTCCCCAACGGGGTACTTAGCTTTATTGAAGACTTCGGCTGAAATTCTGTTCGGAAATCTCAGGAGCTGGCCGACTGGCACTTGCGAACTGCTTCTGCTTCGGGCACCGCGCGGCAAGAAAGACTGGAGAAAATGGTGTTGGCTGCCTCTTTTATACCCCTGCTGCACTGACATCAGGGAAGAAGCGACGACAACCAACGCCGGACCAAGGCTTTGGAATTCTGGCCGACTGCGGAACCGCCTGACGGCAGGATAACCCTAGTGTGATGACTGCAGCAGCACACCACGATGAACATCTTGTGTTACATAAAGAGGAAGCATACAGAAACATTCCCTTCCAGGGAAAAGACAGGGTTGTCCACTTTCCAAGTCAGAGGATTTGGGACTCTGGAACAGAACAGAATAGAGGAAGTTGTCTGTTCATCCCATGTATAAGGTGTCCTTGAACAGCTCCTAAGAGGAACTGGAAACTGTAAGGGAAGCCCTGCATTAAAAGAAAATTGATGAATGCACCAATGAAGCTTGAGCTTGAGGCAAGGAAGAAAAGGAACATGGAATTCCCCAGGGTGGCAATGTTGGAGCTACACTGATTTGAGGTAACCTTGAAATTTCCTTATATGGAGCCTGGCGAGAGGGAGGCTGGGAATGGTGGAGGCCATAAATGGTAGAACCCTGAGAAATTCCCTGGCTGTGACAGAGGACAGAGGAATAAGAGACTGGAAAAAAGTTGTCAAGGACAGAACCTTGGCAGCAGGGAGAGATGCCAGCATGGAAACAGTCTGAAGCCTGCACCCAAAGAAAACATGATACTGTGAATGCATCCAAACTGATTGCTACAGGTTTATGTAGAACCTCCGATTGTGTAAAAACCAAACAGTAAGATGGAGCTTGAAAGAGTAGGTCATCTAGGCAGGGAAAGTACAATCATGTAAAATCTTACCTTAAAAATAGATGTCCTTCTCTTCACTGTCACAGTATTCTAAACAGAAGGGGTATGCCGCCCAGGGCAGCCAGACACTCGGCCAGTATACCAAAGTCTAATGATCTTGTCTGCACCATACGTCACACCTGTGCTTCCTGCACATAAAGATTAGTTGTGTAAGAACTTACCACAAAAACAGATGTCCTTCTCTTCTCTGTTGCAGTATTCTTTACGAGGGAGTTGCCTACCAAGGTAACTTGACGTCGACCAGTATATCAGTCTTTTACTACTATAGGGTGTGCGGTACGTCTGATGTAGGCTTCTTTTGGACATAGGCCATAAAAGAGATGTACGCACGCACCATCTTCAGAACTGAAGCCTCAGGCAGAGAGACAGTCCAAGGGAAAGAGGATCAATGCATCCAAGAACACAAGGAAATTGAGGAGGAGGGTAAGACAGAATATGGCAACAGAGAAGAGAAGGACATCTACTGTTATAATATGTTCTTACACAACTAATCTATGTCCTTCTATTCATCTGTTGCAGTATTCTTTACATGAGGGAGAATACCAAAGCTCATGCAGAAAGAGAGGTTGAGGTTGCAGATGAATTTTCCAGGAACCCATGAAGAATGGCCCTGGTAAACCCTGCCCTGGATCTGGAGATAGAATCCAGCTTATGTGTTGTAAAGGAGTGGACAGATGCTCAAGTTGCTTATTCTAGAATGGAGTTAGTGTCCAGCCCTATGAGGAAGGCCCCAGAGGAAGACACTGCCTTTGTGGAGTGAGCTTAGACTGTGCCAAGAAGGGCTTTACAATGGTGGGCATAGCAGAATGAAATGTATTTATTTGACTTTTAGTTATGTACTCACCATAACTTCAGATGTTTGGGATCCATCTCGCCTACATTCTGACTGATGGGCTCGGAGCCGATCCCTCGGCTCCGACTCGGCACGCTTATGCTATAGAGCGAGGCCTCTAATTGGCTGAGCTATCTTTATCCCAGGATGCACCACCACTAATCCCCCAGATCTTGTTTGTCCGCATTCATGCACACATGCACAGCTTGATTATATAACATTGTTAGATGTTTCAAGAAGAAACAACAGGATTCGGACCTTCTGATATCCTCTGATCACGAAGGAAGGGGGAAGGAGGGTGGGTTATTAGGAATGGCTGAGATGGATCCCAAACATCTGAAGTTATGGTGAGTACATAACTAAAAGATGTTATGTGATCCTATCTCGCCTACATTCTGACTGATGGGACAGCGTCCCTAGCACCTAAATCCCAGGTGGCTCATTGGAAAACACTCCTGAGCACTGTGGAACCAAATGAAGCTCGTCCTCTAGATGCCACATCTAATTTGTAGTGAGAAATGAAGGTGTGGGAAGACCATGTAGCCGCAGCACAAATGTCACCAATAGCAAGCTTAGAATGAAATGCTACCAAGTAGCCATAGCCCTTGTAGAATGAGCCTTGACAGAGGTGGAAAGCTCTTTGTTAGAATAAATATAAGCTTGAGTAATACAGTCCCTGATCCATTTGGCAATGGTGACCTTTGTAACCGCGTTGCCCAATTTGTTTTCTGCAAAGGACACAAACAACTGATCTGTCTTCCTTGATTGTTTGGTCCTATCCAAATAAAAACGTAACTGCCTGTGGACATCTAGTGTGTGGAAAATAAATTCGCTTTATTGGAGTATTTTGGGAAAAAAACTGGGAGCTCTAATGACTGTTGCAAGCATAAAGTAGAACAGACTTTAGGAACAAAAGAAGGATTTGGTCTGAGGGAAACCCTGTCTGTATGAAAAACCAAATACGGGGGTTTCACTGACAAAGCTTGAAGTTCTGAAACCCTTCTGGCTGAGGTAATTGCCACTAGAAAAGCTGTCTTCCATGATAGAAACTTTAGATCACAGGTAGCTGCCGGTTCAAAGGGGGAAGAAGTCAAGGCACGTAATACTATATCGAGATCCCATGGAGGTGCAGGATGAGAAATCAGAGGTCTTCATAGAGCAGCACCTTTCAAGAAGGTCTTACACAACCTGTTGCTCATTAAAGGTGGGTCTATGGATTCATGAAAATTAGAAATCGCTGCCAATTGTACTTTGATGGTAGAAACAGAAGAGCCTTGGTTGAAAAGAGAGGTCAGGAACTTGAGTACTTCTGCTACGGGAGTAGAAATGGGGTCCAGGCCCCGGAGTTGAGCCCAGATAGCAAACCTTTTCCATTTGCTAGAATAAAGTTTTTTTGTAGCAGACTTGTGGGCCGAAGACAATATGTGCACTACATCTGGGTCTAGTGCATGTCTCCTGACTATGGTTGGAAGAGAAGGAGCCAGGCCGTCAATCTTAATGTGTGTAGGGACTGGTGTAGTAGTCCCGACCGATGAATCAGTAGGTTTGGGACCTGGTCCAGGAACCATGGACCTTCCAGAGCATGTTTCCGAAGATAGGGAAACCAAACTTGACGAGGCCAGTAAGGAGCAATTAAGATCATCTTGCTCCCTAAGAGAGAAGCCTTCTGAATTACCTTGGGTAGGAGAGGAACTGGCGGGAAGGCATAAAGCAGGCCGGTGGGCCAAGGATGGACCAACGCGTCCATAGGGCTCTTCCCCGGAGCTGGGGTTAGGGAGAAAAAATCTTTGCACTTCGCATTGAGAGGAGTCGTGAAGAGGTCGCAGCACGGAACTCCCCATTCGGTGAAAATCTGTCTTGTAATAGTCATGTTCAGAGACCATTCGTGAGGAGAGAGGATGGTTCTGCTCAACCTGTCGGCTATGACATTGGATTTGCCCGGTATGTGAGTAGCCACTAGGAAGTGTTTGGTTGAAATTGCCCATTCCCAGACCCTCATCGCTTCTCTGCAAAGAGGATAGGATCTGGTCCCTCCCTGCTTGTTCAGGTACCAGACAACTGACATGTTGTCCGAGTGAACAGCAATTACGCCCTGAGGGAGGTAACAGTGAAGGGCTTGAAGGGACAGAAGTACCGCTCTCATTTCTAGGATGTTGATGTGGAGAGAGGTCTCTTCCGGATGCCATTTGCCCTGGACTGACCTGCCCAGGGAATGCCCCCACCCCGTCTGGGAGGAGTCCGTGGTCAAAGTGGCCGCCGGAGGAGGAAGAACAAAGGGTCGTCCCTGATCCAAATTGGAAGACACTAGCCACCAGCGAAGGTCCCGTCTGCAAGATTCTGTGATCCATATTAGATGATTGAGAGGGAGTTCCTGAAAGGACCACTGAGTTGAGAGAAGCCACTGGAGGATTCTCATGTGTAACCTTGCCAAGGGAACTAGCAGAACTGTGGCAGACATCGATCCCAATAGTTGCAAGACCATTCTGGCTGGGGCTTTGGACCTGGGGAGTAAGGCTCGAACCTGATTTTGTATGATCTGAATTCTGTCTGCAGGTAGATAGACCCGCATCTGATTTGAATCTATCTCTGCCCCTATGAATTTTATTCTTTGAGATGGCCGTAACACAGACTTTGGCCAATTGAAGGTGATTCCGAGAGAATTGCCCAGTGATGTTGTGGCTTGCAGGCTCCGTAGAAGTAGATGCTTGGAGGCGGCAGTTAGAAGCCAGTCGTCTAGGTACGGAAACACCTGGAATCCTAGACTCCTCAAGTGAGCAGTCACTACTGCCAAGCATTTGGTGAACACCCTGGGGGCTGTGGTGAGACCAAAGGGCAGCGCACGAAACTGAAAATGACTGCTTCCTAGGCTGAAGAGCAAGTGTCTCCTGGACGTTTGATGTATTTTGATATGGTAATACGCGTCCTTGAGGTCTATGGAGCACATCCAAACACCTTTCTCCAACAATGGGAGAATGGTTTGTAAAGTGACCATTCGGAACTTGGACTTCTTGACTGAACGGTTTAGTTTGCTTAGGTCCAAAATGGGCCTCAAGTCCCCGGTCTTTTTTGGCACTAAAAAGAATCTTGAGTAAGTCCCTAATCCGATCTGGTCTGCGGGGACCGGTTGGATGGCTCCTTTTTGCAGCAGTTTTGAAACTTCTATGGCTGCGGTATCCCGTTGACTGGGTGGCGGGTCCGGGATTCTTTTGGACTGAGGGGGGGACAACAGAATGGGATGGAGTAACCTCCGGCGATAATTCGAAGCACCCATCGGTCCTGAGTGATCCCTTCCCAGGCCTTTAGGTGCTTTGAAAACCGACCCCCGACTGGCTCCGGAGCAGCACAGCCGGGCAATCCCTCAGGGACTATGAAAGGTTGAGGAGCCACGAAAGGACTCGCGGTCTCCAGTGTTGCGGGGGCCTTTGCCGCCTCTGGGACGGCGTCTTCCTGATGAATTTCCCCCTCCTCTGCCTCTGGAGGGGGAACCTTCCTGCTGAGAGGAGTAAGACTTCTGCGATCTCCGGAACCACATCTTCCCTCCTCTTTTAGCCTTGGGATAAGGCCGAAAGGGAGTGGAAAATCGTGCCCCTACGGCAGTCAGAGTCTTACCCTCCTGTTCACAGCGGGTAAGTGTGTCTTTCACCTTGGGCCCAAACAGGGAGGACCCATCGAAGGGGGCGTCGGCGAATGAAGACTTGAAGGCCTCCGCGAAATGACACAGGCGAAGCCAGGCTTGTCTCCGTAGAGCAATGCCTGTACCCGCCGCTCTACTCGCCCCCTCGGCCGCATACGAGATGAGCCTCATGGACGAGTTCGAAATGGATGACATTGTAGCCAGCTGAGATCCAACCGTCTGGGCTAGCTCCTCAGGCAGGTTACCTAAGAGGGTATCAGACAGCTCCTTAATCAGATCCCTCTGGAATCTCGTAAAGTGCGTTAGGTAGTTCAGAGACCTCAAAGTAAAGGCCGCTGAACTAAGGGTGCGCTTGCCGTACCGATCCATGCTCCTAGACTCCTTATTAGGAGGATGGATGGACGTAGAAGCCTCTGCTACATCCTGCTGTGTAGCAGATGCCACCACCATAGCATCCACAGCCAAACTCTTTATCTGGGGGTGCTGAAAGAAATTTGTTTGGACGAGCGGGCACCGGTTCCACAGAGTCCGGGTGTTCCCATGCCCTTCGACAGATCAAATCCAAGAGCTCGTCGAAGGGCGGAGACACCCAGGAGGCGGAGGGCTGAGCTCCGAAGGCCTTCAGGAACACCGACTCATCAGCAGAGGGAGGTTTGGACTGCCAGCCGCCTCGTTGTTTTAGGGCTTCTAGGATGTCTGCAAAGGAGACATCATCCGAGGACGACTTGGGGGACCCCTCTGCATCATCGAGATCGGTGTCAGATGTCAAAGACTCGTCAGGGGAGTCAACGTGCTTCCTCTTGCACATTTTCTTCCTGGGAGGTTCTTCCGAAGAAGCTTCAGAAGGACCTTCAGGAGGGGGAGAAACCCCAGCGGGGGTAACCTGAGGCCCAGGGGCTCCGCTGTCTGCTGACAGGGGAACTGCCAACGACCCAGTCTCCAAATGTAGGGAAGGAGCTGGGGAAACTGTGGAGGTAGCCAAAGAAGATTTGGCTAGAGCACTCCTCATAGCCCTGAAGGCGGGACCACCAGAATCCTGGGAAGGTCCCCCCTCCGTGGCCACGACAGTGGACGGTACTCCCGCTGCCGACGCACCAAGAGGGAGACTTGGGACCGAAGGTATCAATCTCGAAGCCTCCCCCCAGGGCCGAAGGAAGAAGTCCGTGCACTGAACTCCGACCCAGGAGCCAGAGTCGGAGCAAGGGTCGGGTCTGACCTTAATACCTCCACTGGTTCCACCAACACCTGCTCCAATGGTGCCGAAGCTGTCGGAGGAGGAAGTACTGTAAGGGAGTGGACCATTGGCTCCGAAGCCAAATGGGCTGGAGCCGAAACCATCTTTTGGAACACCGGAGACTGGAAAAGTCGAAGGAGTACCCTGTCGATGTCCGAATCAGACATCCTGGAAGATCTCGAGGATACCGATCGGGCCCGAACCGATTTCTCCATTGGCTCCGAAGGGCTTGGGGACCGGCTCCGAAAGGACTCCACAATTATCGGCTCCGAAGAAACTTTCAAAGAAATTTCCCTCGGCGCTGATAAGGACTTCGGCTCCGAGGGGGAAGTGTCTGAGCCGATGACCCTTATCGGCTCCAATATCAGTGGAGCCAATGAGGGTGACCCGCCTCTCGATGCTCCAGACCTCGGCTCCAAAACCCGAGGGGTCGAGGTAGGAGGCATCGAGGCAGACCGTTCCAACCTCGGCTCCGAAGTCCGTGGAGCCGATGGAGAAGTCTGCTTACCTTTTTTAGCCGTCGGTTCCGACTGACTGGTCGGAGCCGGCGCTTTCCTCTTCTTAGAAGGAGACGGAGAGGAAGATAAAGCCTCCTCGAAAGAAGGTTTGATTAATCCTTTAAGGATTAATTTGTTTTTCCTCTCCTGGAGGACTCGGGAGGAAAACGCATGGCATACACTGCATGATTCCTGGAGATGTTTGGCGCCGAGACAATAGACGCACGAGGAGTGGTCGTCCGTAATGGACATTTTAAACCCACACCTCGTGCACTTTTTAAACCCGGAGGGTTTATGTTCTTTAGACATAGTTGTGCAGGAGAAACAGAACACAACAGTAAATTTTAAACAGTTTTTAGGACACAGGTATGCTCGTACACAGAATATTATAAAACTGAAGAAACTTTCTTCTTTTTTTTTTTTTTTTTTTTTACACAGAAAAGAAAGGACAAGTGCAGAAAACAAGGAGGGTCAAGACCCTCTAACTAAAATGGGTACTTGACCCACACACAACCACTAAAGTAGTTAGTACAGGGGAAGACCCCTCTAACTCAAACGGAACCTTCTCTGACAGGAAAAATAAAGCAAATTTCAACAAATCCACAAGAGACACACTCGTACACAAAAATTAGCTGTTAAAACAGCTTTTGGGTTTAAAGGAGAGAACTACTGACAGGAAAAGAAACTATTGATATAGTACTTAGCCCAGCCAATGTTGAGACCACGTCCAAGCTCTGTAAGCGGCAAACGAGATCTGGGGGATTAGTGGTGGTGCATCCTGGGATAAAGATAGCTCAGCCAATTAGAGGCCTCGCTCTATAGCATAAGCGTGCCGAGTCGGAGCCGAGGGATCGGCTCCGAGCCCATCAGTCAGAATGTAGGCGAGATAGGATCACATAACATCATTTGTTAACCGGATTGGTCCAACTGAGCTAAAAGCCCATTTTCAGTGGAGACCCAAGGAGAAAAGCTCCAAATACACATACAATTATGTAACTAAGCAAAGTAAAAATAAAAATAAAACAGTGGTACAATAATCAAACAGTAGTACAATTTAAAAATACGAGTAGTCCACAAGAAGCAAATCATAATTATAATTATGATAAATAATATAGGTCAACACATGTGGAATGAATTTTACATATTGTTATTACATATGGAATAGGAGATAAAGATGTTTAAGCAATTAACATCACAGAAGTGATTATCAGACCGAATAAGTAATAGAAGGAAAGAGGTAAGGGTTTATGTAGGGTGTTGACAAGGGCATATCCAAGATTTAGACAAATATTTTTTTTTGATTCTTTTTGAAACAACTAGAGTGTATAATGCTTCTTAACTTGAGTGGGAGTTTATTCCACTTATGAGATATTGAACATTTGTATAATACTTTCCCAATACTTTTAATGTGTTTGTATTTTTTGAAGAAGGAGTTGGTCTGTACTATGGAGTGGCTGTGTAGGTGTATAGTAGGTTACATAATTTGCTAGGGAGGGACAGGCTGAGGGTTATGTGAAGTTGTGGGAGTTGATGTTGATGGGGGAATTCAAGCCACTGTACTTTCTTGAGTGCTAGGTAATGGTGAAAGGTGTGTGGTAGGTGTGCAGTAAATTTTGTGTTTTTATTGTATGTCTGTTCAAGTTTACCAATTAAGGAAGACTGAAGGCTTGTAAGGACGGGGGCAGCATAGAGAAGGCTAGGAAGTAAAAAAGGTTGAGCTACGGAAGAGTCTAGAGTCATGAGTTAGGAATTTTTATTCCTATAGAGTACATCCAGTTTTTGTTTGTTTTTTTTGATGGATTGGTGGACATGGGAGGTCAAATCTTAAATAATCATCTATAATCATTCCAAGAAGCTTTGATGGGCTTCAACATTAATGATGGTTTTATTTAAGGAGGAGATGGTAAACGTGGTTTTAAGATGTGACAGTGATTTTGCAGGAAACAGTAAAAGTTTGGTCTTTTTAGGGTTTAAAATAAGTTGATTGTTGGTGAGCCAGTTGGAGATGATCTGTTTGGACACAGGCAATCCCACAGCTTTGGAGTGGAATGAGGAAAACAGTTGGTCTGATTATCTAAAAGCCTTGGTCTAGTGCAGATAAAACAGGAGATGTCTGTGTACATCAGGTGGGTTTAGAATCCTCTCACTGTTGTTATGGGGTGATGGGGAAAAAGTAGGCACGTAAATGGCCTCGTTTAAGGATAATTCATCAACATCCTTAGGTAAGAAGGAAGGGAAACACTGTCTTTGTGGAAGGACAAGAATTGAGGAGAAGCCATAAGGGCTTGTAATTCTGAAACCCGCCTGGCAGAGGTAATAACCACCAGGAGAACAGTATTCCAGGTACAGTGTTTGAAGGAACTAGAGGAGGCTGGCTCAAAAGGCACTTGAATCAGTTTCTCTAGCACAAAGTTAAGATCTGAGGGTGAGTGAGCTACAGGTCTCCTGAGAGGTCTAATGTGGAGGTCTAATGTGGAGGACGCCTTTAAGAAATTTTTTTGCCCTCAAATCTGGAAGCTAGAGGAGGGGAAAGCACCAGAAAAGCAGAGGTAGCTGAAAAATGTGTTTTTTATGGAGGAGTAAGTTAAGCCTGCATTAAGCAATTGACACAGAGAATACAGAACCATAGGGCGATCCACTATAAGCAAGTCCAGGTTTCTAGCAAGACACCAAAGGGAAAATCTCTTCCATTAGGAAAGGTAAGATTTTCTGGCATTGGGTTTCCTGGCCTCTTGCAGGACTTGAAGCATGTCCTCAGAATAAAGGGTTCTATCACCCACTGGGTCAGTTGAAGGGTATCTAATTGTGGGTGGGTGGATGAGTGAGCCATTGTTCTGTGCAAGTCCACTCTGTGAGCTAACATGTGAGATGTAGAAGGGGAAAGCAGTGTTGTCTTGGCCAAGAGGAAGTCACCAGCAAGATTTTTGGTTTGTCCTGTTAAATTTTAAGCAGGACTTTTGGGAATGAGTGGGAGGGGAGGGGATACATATAAAAACTTCCCCTTCCAAGACACTGACAGGGCATCCACTTTCCATGCCAGAGGATGTGGTTCTCTGGCACTAAATTTTGAAAGTTGTTTGTCTATTGTGGAATACCCCACTAGTGGACAATGTCGAGGAACACATCCTTGTGAAGCATCCATTCATAGGCCTGTGTTCTGATCTGCTCAGTGGGTCTGCCACAGAGTTCTGACTGGAAGGGATGTAAACCACCTGAAGATATATTTCTAATAGGCAGACAAGTTCACAAGTCTGTAAGGCTAGCTAGTCTGCAAAGAAAGTAGGATCTTGCCCTTTCTGCTTGTTTATATACTACAGACAGTCATATTGTCTGTGTAGATATGCAACTTTCCTGGCCTCAGAAGAGGTTGGAAAGACCGTAGGGCAAGGAGTAGTACCTTCATCTCCCTTACATTTATGTGGTCTTTCCTTTGAGAGAATGCCCACTGATCTTGAACTGCGTGAGTGTAGAAAGCTGCTAACCAACATGCATCTGATGCATCTTTATACAGGTCTTGAGCTGAGGGCAGTGGATGAGTGGGAAGCCATGGGTTTATGAACAGTTGTCTTATCCACTATCGGAGCTCCTTCTTGAGGCAGGGTAGAAGTAGGATTTGAAATTCCAGTGGGTGGGCATGCTGAAATCACACTGATTTTAGAAACCGTTGGAATTTTTTCATGTGGAGCCTTGACAGGGAAAGCCTCGAGATGGTAGAGGCCATCAATCCCAAGATTCATAGAAACTGTCTCACAGACATAAGTTTGAGGAGAAGGGTCTTTGAAAAAAGGACAGAAATCTCCTGTGCCTTCAGGGGGAATGGGCAAACACCACCATTACAGTGGTTTGGAACCTGCACCCCAGAAAGACATGGCCTTGGGATGGGGCGAATGTAGATTTTTTGAAGTTGATGGTGAATCCCAGGCTTTGCAAAATGGCTATGGCTGAGTGGAGGTTTTTGCTCAATTCCTCTGGAGAAGTGGCTTGAAACAGAAGGTTGTCCAGGTAGGGGAAGATTTGAATGCCTTGGAGTCTGCAGAAGGTGACCACAGGCACTTTGTGAAGACTCTTGGGGCAATGGAAAGTCCAAAAGGCAAGGCAGAGAACTGAAAATGCCAGGAGCCCACAGAAAAGCGTAGGGGTTTCCTGTATTTGGGATGAATGGGGATATGGAGATAAGCAGTCTTGATGTCTATGGATGCTAGGAAGGCCTGAGGGAGGATAAGGGGGAACAGGGTCTGGAGAGTTAGCATTCTGAAGGAGGATACTTTCAGAACGTTGTTGAGATAGGAGAGGTCTAAGATGGATCTCCAAGGTCCTTCCTTCCTGGGAACCAGGAACATGCATGAATAGAAGCCTTTTGCTTTCTGAGCTGGGGACATGGGCTAGACTGTTCCCTGTTCTAGCAGATTTTGCAGAACTGGGGTGAAAAGAGATTCCTGCTCTTTTGGAGGTTGAAGAGGGATACCCCTGAAGGAAGGTACTGTGTGTGCCAGACCATGTATCCATTCTTTGTTATGCTGAGGATCCAAGAGTCTTGGGTGATGGATTCACAGGTTGGCAGGGATAGGGTAAGGCACAGGGAGAGGAGAGGGGTGCCCAGATTGTCTGAGGAGTTAGAAGGAATAGCCCGTCCTATCAGGAAAGGGCTGCTTAGCCAACTGGGGAATTGAAGAAGAAGAGGAAAATCGATGTGTTTTCTTGGACCCCGTGGGGGTTTTGATTGGGGGGGGGGTCCAGGACTGCCTGCATACAAAGTAGTTCCTCTGAAATTTAGCCACAGGAGAGACCAAGATATGTTAAAGGTCTTTTAGCTCCTTGCTCTTTTCTTGCAGGGATTTCAACAATTTGGCAGAGGGTTTGCCAAATAAAGCAGTGTTGTGCAGGGGGCATCCATAAGCTTCACCTTTATGTCCTCAGGGAGGGGTTGAAGCCTTAACCAGGTGAACCTTCTAAGTCCAGAGGAAGAACCTGCAACTCATGAAGTGGCCTCTACTGCACTGTAGCTGCATTCGATCAAATGTATGGTTACCTGAGAGGATGCAGCAATAAGACAGGATGCTAGAGCTTTATTCTCAGTCTTGCATTTCTGACACTATCTTGGAGAGTTGTGACATGAGTTCCATATTGTACTTGGTCATGTGGGTCTAGTACTTCAGGGCTATGAAAGCAAAAGTAGCTGAAGTATAAATTTTCTTAGCCAGCCACCCCAACTGTCTACTATCCTTGTCTAAAGGGAAAGGGAAGTAGAAGGGAGAGACCTGGAAACCTTATCAGAGGCTAAGGAAATCACAGATGGGTCTGCCACAAGGGCTTTGAAAAGGAAATTGTAATCCTGAGGCACTCTGTAATACCTGTCTGGCTTTTGAGTCAGGTTGTGAAGACGTGGAGGCAAAAGCATCCAAAAAGACTGGGATAACAGGAGGAATGGCAGAAGCACTAGGGGTCTGTACTTGAAGAAGGTCATAACATTGTTTTTAGACCTCAGACATTTGTGAGCTGTCCCATATAAAATAATCTTTCATCTTTGAGATGGTTTCACCAAAAGAAATCTCTTCCATAGGGGATTCTGTCCCATTTGAATCTTCCTCAGGGGAAGCAAAGTCCAAGGGGGAAGGGATATGAGATGAGCGTAAGCCAATGAATCACTATTCTCATCAGCAGAAGAATCTTCCTCTGAGGTACAGTGGATATAAAAAGTTTACACGCCCCTATTAAAATGCCAGATTTTTGTGATATGAAAAAATGAGACCACAATACATCATTTCAAAACTTTTCCTACCTTTAATGAGACCTACAGCCTGTACAATTCAATTGGAAAACAAACAAATCTATTAGGGGGGAATATAAAAAATAAAAAACATACAGTAAGCAGGTTGCATAAGTGTGCATACCCTTAAACTAATACTTTGTTGAAGCACGTTTTGATTTAATTATAGCATTCAGTCTTCTTCAGTAGGTGTCTATTAGCATGACACATCTTGACTTGGCAATATTTGCCCACTCTTCCTTGCAAAGGTGCTCCAAATCCGTCAAATTGCGAGAGCATCTCTTGTGCACAGCCCTCTTTAGGTCACCCCACAGATATTCTATTGGATTTGGGTTTGGGCTCTGGCTGGGCCATTCCAAAACTTTAATTTTCCTCTGGTGAAGCCATTCTTTTGTTGATTTGGATGCATGCTTGGAGTCATTGTTGTGTTGAAAGGTGAAATTCCTCTTCATCTTCAGCTTTCTAGCAGATGTCTGAAGGTTTTGGACCAAAAGTGACTAGTATTTGGAACTGTTCATAATTCCTTCCACCATGACTAAAGCCCCAGTTCCAGCTGAAGAAAAGCAGCCCCAAAGCATGATACTGCCACCACCATGCTTCACCTTGGGGATGGTGTTTTTTTGGTGATGCAAAGTGTTGTTTATCATTTCTTCCTCATTTCTGTAAACTCGGATACCACTGTAGGCATAAAAGGAGGAATAGTTCTCAAAGAAATACTGTCCTGTGGAAAATGAGGTAAGGCTGACTCACCATAAAATCTTGTAACTGAGATGCTGTTTGCGGAGGTCAGAGCAATCAGTAAAACTGTCTTCCATGTTAAGAACCTCAAGTCATCTAGGTTAGCTGGTTCAAATGGAGCAAGTGTTCACTTCTCTAACACAAAATTAAGATCCCAAGGAGAAGTCATCAGTTTTCTCGGAGGCCTCTTATGTAAGACTCCTTTCAAAAACATTTTGATACAAGACTGCATTGAAAGAGGAGGATCCATGGGCAGACATGCTGAAATGGCCAATAAGTGACAGAGAATCAAGAAAGGCCATAGGATAGCAACTCACACAAATACTATAAAAAAATGAACTAGCCCTGAATGAGTACTAATTATGTTGTTGGCACTGACTTAAAAAACACTTCCATTTGCTAATATATGATTTACCTAGATGTAGGGATTTTTGCTTCCATTAGTACCTGCTGCATATCCTCAGTAAAGACATACCTAAAGGGAATTAAGACTTTATCATCCAGGCAGTCAACTGAAGTTGACTGGTGTTAAAAGTATATCAAGCACCCTTGTTTTTGTGAGACTAGATCCATTCTCTGAGGAAGCTTGTAGTGATTGGCCCTGGCCATTTCCAAAATAAGGGAGAATCATGGTTGCCTGGCTAGAAGGGAGTTACTGCAATGATCTTGGGAGATTCCTTCTGATGCTCCAGAATTACCCTGGATATTAGTGGAAAGGGTGAAAACGCGCAGGAACATTTATATCCAAGGAAACAAAAAGGCATCTGTCTTCCAGGCCTTCTTGCATGGAGTCCTACAACAGAACCTTGCCAGCTGACTGTTCAGACAGGGGGCAGAGATGTCTACTTGAAGATCTCCCCACAGATGGATCTAATCATGAAAGTCCCCATGATCTAGTTTCCATTCATGAGGGTCTTCCCTTGTCTCGCTCAGCTTGTCTCTCAGCTTGTCTGCCACAGAGTTATGCTCTCACAGAATACAGGATGCTTGTAGAGTGAGATTGTACTGTGAAGCTATATTTCAAGCTAACATGGCTAGCTTGCAAAGGGGGATGTGACCTGGATCGCCCTTGCTTGTTGATGCACCACACGATAGTGGTATTGTCTGTAAAATTTTGAAGAGATCCTGTGGATCAAAGATGATTCAGACAGTGCCTTGATTAGGCAAGCGTCTCTTTTACATTGATATATTTGCATCTGTCCTTGGTGCCCCACACACCTTGTACTTTTATCCCTCCTGAAACTGCTCCCCAAGTTGGAGGCATCTGTGGTGATGGACTGGTTTGAAACATGGAGGGTGAAAGGGAGACTTGGATTTAGGGATAACTCTTGTCTCCACCACGTGATTTCTCTTCTGACAATGCCAGCACTAGTATTTGAAGAGACACTGGGTATTGTTGCTGAGACCAGAGACTTCAGATAACCACTGCATCTTTCTCATATGGAATCTTGCCAGGGGTATCATGAGAATCGTAGAAGACATGAGGCCCAAAATCCTGAGAAATTCCTTTGCAGCGAATGAAGTCCGAGCAGAAAACCATAAAAAAGATCTAGATTCACATCTGCTTGTGGAAGAAAAACTCTTTGAACTGTGGTGTCTAGTTGACACTCCAGAAACACAATCATGTAACTGTGTGATCCAGGTACACAGAACATTAAGGAATGCCTGAAATTGTAATGGAAAGGGATGTGATGATAAGCATCTTTTAAATTTAGTGTTTTCAGGAAACATGAATGAGAAACAAGAGGTAACAGGTTGTAAAGAGACATCATTTTGAATTTTGTCACTATCACAAACAAATTTAGGAAAGAAAAATCCAGAACTGGTCTCCAAGCATTTTCTTTCTTTGTTACTAAAAACATCCTTGAATAAAACACCTTTTCCACCTAAGAAGGGGGGACTGTTTCTATTGCTCCTTGGGAGAGCATGTGATGAAGGACAGGTGGAAATAAATGAGTCTGGTCTGGAAAACAAGGAATTACTTCCTGGAAAGGTGAAATTTCCTCACATTGCCTTCTGTAACCTTGATGGATTATCTTTAGAACATACACACCTGAAACTGTTGCCAAAGAGAAAACAGGAGATTCAGACTTTTTTTCTGGAAGACAAAAGTGGGTGCCAGGGTGGGATGGGATAAAGTGTCTTAAATTGGACTGTCCTTCATTTAGGGAGTTTCCAAATTCTTCCTGGAACCCCCTGACCATTTCTTTTAATGTTTGTTTACTTGCAACTTGTTGAGACGGCTTATTTTCTTTCTTAGCAAAACTGGATGAGGAGTTAGAGAATCCCTTGGAAACTCTGGAAAAGGATGACTGAAAAATCTTGAGAGATTCCCTGTATCAGCTTACCCCTTTCACTACATTTTTGAGCTCCTCTCATGTAGAAGGGCCAAACTATCCAAAGGTGAATTTAAAATCCCATCATCTGGGAGGTTCTGAGAACACAGCCATGCATACCTACCACTGGGTACAGCCCTTGAAGAAGTGTCAGCAGAGTCATACACAGACTGTATGCAATGAGTAGTGACTTGAACAACGTAGAAGAAATTAAATTATTTAAAGTAGGTTTTGCCTCACAAGAAGAAACTGCAAACAAAACATTCCTCATACTTTCACAATTAGTCAGGGCAAACTTAAGATATAGGCCTGACAATTCAAAATTCTGAAAATCGAAGTAGCAGAAAAACACACCTTTTCCCCATACCTACCAATGATCTTCCCATCCTTATCAGAAAAATTAGGATTAGAGCTAAAGTACAGTTTTGTACCTACCATAAATGTAGATGTTCGAGGATCCACATTGCTGCAGTCCTAACCATTGGGTAGTCCGCTGTCCCAGTCGGCCCGAATACCAAAGTATATGGCTGACGTCGGTCAAGGTGCATTATACTGACGTCAGGACGTCAGGGTACTAATGCGCATGACCGACGTCATATCCTCAGTCTTTTCTTGCCCCAGATGTCAGAAGACCCTAAAAAGACAAGGCCAAAACCAAAAACACCAAACACTCCTGCACCAAAAATATGTACAATATATACAAAATTACAAGAGTATAACCTCACCCACACAACCACCCCTAAACACAGAGGGGAAGGAGGGAGGTAATTGGACTGCAGCAATGTGGATCCTCGAACATCTACATTTATGGTAGGTACAAAACTGTACTATGTTCTTCATTCCACATTGCTGCAGTCCTAACCATTGGGTAGAATCCCAAAGCAGAGGTAAGGGAGGCTGGCAAATCATAAGGAAGCAGGAGCTGTCAACATGTCTTGCAAAATAGCTGTGGCAAAACCAGCCCTAGATTTAGAGTAGAGAGGAAGGTGGTAATGCTTAGAGAAAGTATGCACTGAACTCCAAGTAGCTGCCTCCAAAATATCCTTAGTTGCCACCCCGCTTAGAAATGCTGTTGAAGTGGCAGTAGCCCTAGTGGAATGAGGCCTAATCCCAGCTGGAATCTCCTTGCCATGATGGGAATAACAAAATGCAATGCAAAACCCAATCCACTTAGAAATAGTTTGTTTTGACACAGGCTTGCCCTGAGAACTCAAAGCAAAAGAAACAAACAACTGCTGAGACTGCCTAAAATCCTTAGTCCTGCTTAAATAATAACGCAACTGCCTGTGTACATCTAAAGTGTGCAAAATCTTTTCCCCCTTATTTTGGGGATCTGCATAGAAAGTAGGCAAATGAATAGTTTGGTTTAAAGCCACACTAGAAACCACCTTAGGCATAAAAGAAGGATTAGTACGTAATGATACCCTATCCTTATGGAAAATCAAAAAAGGCTCTACCGCCATAAGGGCCTGCAATTCAGAAACCCTTCTTGCAGAAGTAATGGCCAACAAAAAAGCAGTCTTCCATGACAAGTATTTCAATTCAGCAGTAGCCGCAGGCTCAAAAGGTTGTAGAGTAAGTTTCTCCAACACAAAATTGAGATCCCAAGCAGGAGTTGGAGCTCTGCGTGGGGGTCTTATATTATTTGCCCCTCTAAGAAATTGCTTGAACAAAGGATGCGAAAACAATGGTGGGTCACAATCATAGTGAGCTGAAATTGCTGCAGCATGAATCTTAATGGAAGAGAAAGACAAACCTTTGTCCAATAACTCAGTAAGATATTGAAGAGCCACACTCAAATTAGGCTCAGAAATCTCCAAATTCTTTGCTGCACTCCAAAATAAAAATCTCTTCCATTTTTCTGCGTACACTTTCCTTGTACTAGGTCTTCTGGCTTCCATAATCACATTTAAAACTTGTTGAGGAAGTTGAGACCTGCTGTGCTTCAAAACAGAATATGCCAGGCTGTTAGATGAAGAGAGTGAAGCTTGACATTGAGCAGGTGACCGTCCCTCTGAGACAACAGGTGTGGAATCAAAGGTAAAGGCCATGGAGGCTTCCTTACCAGACTCCTCAATAATGGGTACCAGTGTTGCCGAGGCCAATCTGGAGCTATTAAAATCATCCTTGGCCTGTCTTGTCTGACCTTTAGGAGCACCTTTGGGAGAAGAGGCAGAGGTGGAAAGGCAAACACATGAAGATTTTTCCAACTGAAAGAAAGAGCATCCACTTTCCAAGCTGTGTGATGAAACCTCTTTGTGCAAAACTTTGGCAGCTGGTGGTTTAGTGGAGAAGCGAACAGATCTATGTCTGGAGTTCCCCATGACACTGTCAATTTCCGAAATACATGAAGATCCAGTTTCCACTCGTGGGGATCCATGATTTGTCTGCTTAACACACCTGCTAAGGAGTTCTGTGCTCCCGGCAGAAACCTTGCCTGAAGAGTTAGTTGCAAGCTGAGCGCAGTCTCCCATAAAATCATTCCTTGCCTGCACAACGGGTAAGAATGTGTTCCCCCTTGTTTGTTGATGTACCACATGACAGTTGTGTTGTCTGTTAGAATCAACACCTGCCCTGGAAGAAGTAACTCCTTGAAAGCCATTAATGCAAACTGGACTGCTAACATCTCCTTCATGTTGATATGTAGATGCTGTAGTCTGGCAGGCCACTTGTCTTGTATCCACTTTCCATTTAGATGAGCTCCCCAAGCAATGTCTGAGGCATCTGTCGTTAGAATCTGACTCGCCTCTGGCCGGGTCACAGAGAGTCCCTTGTTTAGGTGACATTCCTGAGCCCACCACAAAAATTCCTGTTGAATGCAAGGTATTATTTGAATGACAGTGTCCAAATCCTGGCAGTGCTGTGTCCATACATTTTGAGATACCATTGCAGCTTCCTCATATGCAGTTTGGCATTGGGAAGCACCAGAATACAAGATGCCATGAACCCTAAGGCTTGAAGGACTGTCCTTGCAGTCAGCCCGGACTGAAGAGATAGTTGATGGAAGTAAATGGAAAGATTCTTTTGTTTGTCCGGGGTTAAAAAGGCCATCTGGGCTGCTGTATTCAGTCTCACACCCAGAAAGCACATGTCTTGAGAGGGTACTAGACTGGACTTTATTTCGCTTCACAGAATACCCTAGGCATCTTAGCACTGCTATCACATATTCCAAATGCTGTAAAAGGTCTTCCTTTTCTTGAGCCAGAATCAGGCAGTCGTCCAAGTAAGGATAGATTTGAATTCCTTTTAGCCTGAAGTAAGCTATCACTGGAGCCAGAACCTTTGTGAATACTCTGGGCGCAGTAGATAAGCCAAAGGGCAATGCAGAGAACTGATAATGGAAATTTCCAGCTCGAAAACGCAGATACTTCCTGCAACTCAGTCTGATAGGCACATGAAGGTAAGCCTCCTTGAGATCTAAAGTTACCATCCAGTGATCTTTGCCCAGCAGAGGTAAAAGCTGTTGTAACGTCAACATTTTGAACTTGGGAATGTCCAGATAAGTGTTGAGGATAGATAAATCCAAAATTGGTCTCCACGTGTGCCCCTTCTTTGGTACTAGGAACAGGCGAGAATAAAATCCTAGGCCCCTTTCTGGCACAGGGACTGGCTGAATGGCACCTATTTGGAGTAACAGAGAAATTTGCTTGTGAGCCTCTTTTCTTTGTAGAGGAGGAATGTCTGGCATGCCTTTGAAAGGAGGCAAGGTATGGAAATAAAACCTGTAACCGTGGTGAATGATATCCAAAACCCATCTGTCTTGAGTAATTAAATCCCAATTTTCTTTGAAAAGAGCCAGCCTTCCTCCCAAAGGTGCTGCCAGACGAGAATGTACTGGCAGCTGAAAAGGCAGGTCATTGGGTCTGTTTACGAAAGGACTGACCCCTGCCCTCACCAGAAGTCTGAGCAGGTGAACTCCCTGTTCTAGGCCTAAAAGAACCTTGAGCTCTGCCCCTACCACGCCTAGACCTACCCCTAGACTGGGAATCATAAGCAGGATATGTCCATCCCTTAGTAGGCCAATTTCTACTAAACTTGGAGGCTGCACCTGCAAAAATCTTTAACAGTTTGCATAGACTTAGCCTTGTCCTCCATTTTCTTTAAAACTGCTTCCACAGGCGAACCAAACAACACGTCAGACTGTAAAGGAGCATCCAAAATCCTTGTCTTAACATGCTCAGCTAAATTCTGATCCCTCAACCAGGCGTGCCTACGAAGAACAGAACCAGTGGCAGCCACCCTCGAGGAGGCCTGCACAGCATCAAAACCACATTGCAATGAATGCTTACCCACCTGTTCAGACACATGAACTAAATCCTGCAACTCTTTACACTCAATACCTTCCGCCAGAGCATCCACCTTAGACTTCAATTGTGAAAGGAGATAATTTTGATATTTTAACATGTGAAACTGGCAATTCAACGCCCTCATGGCTAAAGTGGAAGAAGTATACACTTTCTTTCCCCATCTATCCAAAGCCCTTGCCTCTTTATCAGGAGGAACAGGATTTTTAACAACAGAAGCCTTAACACCTTTAGGCCCCTGAGAGACAGTTTCCGGGTCTGCCCTAGGACTCTTAAAAAGATACTTATGAGCTTCAGGCACCCTATAGTACCTATCCAGTTTAACTGGGGCAGGAGGCAAAGAATCAGGGTTCAGGAAGCCTCTGCAAAAACATCTTCCACCACATTCAGAACAGGAGGTATAGCTAAAGGCCTATGCTGGGGTAAAAACAAGAATTCCCTAAGCCTCTTCCTGGAATCAGAGAAATCCTGACCTTCCCATTTAAAATGCTCCCGCATGGAATGCAGAGTCTCTGAAAATGAAAAATCCTCAGGAGGAGAAGCTGAAGGAGTAGAATCATCCACATCAGAATAAGGAGGATACTCCTGCAAGTCTTCAGCCGAAGACTCAGAAGCCTCCGAACACTGCTCAAAACTCTCAAACTCAGACTCCACCCTAGGCCTCTTATCAGGAGGGGGCATAGAACCTCTAATCATAGTAATCAAATCCTCTGCCATTTTAAGCATATGTTTCTTAGGCAAAGTTCCTGAAGAGCTAGGAGAAACCCTCACTGATGTTAAACCTGGCCTGCCTCTCAAAGAAGCCTTGGAAACAGAAGGGGAGGCTCTAACCACCTTAGGAAGAGAGGGAAGAACAGCCACCTGAGAAGCCCCTTCAGCCTGGCCTACCTCCTGAGAGGACACATCCTGTAACAGTAAAGTCTCTCCCTGAGACTCCAAAGAAACTCCTGGCAAAACCTCCGGCTCCACTGAGCCTTCTAAAGAACCGACGTCCGGGACTGCCGGTTCTTCCACTCTAGGCTTTGCTGCTTTGTCCTTGCGCTTTTGACGAAGCGGGCCGGAGCATCCGACGGCATTTTATAATTACAACGCTTCCCAAAAACTAACCTGGCACAGTCTAACCTTCTCTTAATAGTGCGTTTGTTAAATCTAGCACAAGAGCGGCATCCAACAACATCGTGCTCAGGCCCTAAACAAGGTATACACAAGGTATGGTAATCTCTATGAGGTATCTGTTTCCCACAAGAAATACAGTTATTCACTTTTTCTGACATCCGGTTAAATACTGAGGCAAGAAAAAACCAAAATATTCCCCAACGGGGTACTTAGCCAACTTTGATTCGGTCTGAAACTCCGACTTCAGAAAATTTCAGAACGCCAACCTGCACTCGCAAAACTGCTTCTGCATCGGACCATGCGGCAAAAAAGACTGAGGATATGACGTCGGTCATGCGCATTAGTACCCTGACGTCCTGACGTCAGTATAATGCGCCTTGACCGACGTCAGCCATATACTTTGGTATTCGGGCCGACTGGGACAGCGGACTACCCAATGGTTAGGACTGCAGCAATGTGGAATGAAGAACATCTAAATATTTAGCAGCAGTAGGATTAATTAAAGCTATAGCTGCTGGTTCAGGTTTGGGAAGAGTGTATTAAAATGGAAAAGACTGAAGAACTTTATACATCCTTTCTGCCTTTTTAGGAGCAGCTGGCTGTTAGGAAAACTGCAGTCAGTAACATACACATCCTGCAAGACAAAAAAATGGAAAAATGGGTGAAGATTCTGGAAACTCATGTTACAATTCATAGTAGTTTCTGAGGGACTGAAAAACCTCAGTTTTCTGCTGATAAGACTGGCACATTCTAGAAATACTCTCAGAGAAAGAGACCACCCAATACAGAGAATCAGAAACTGAGTTCTCTTCTGAGTCTGAATCAGAAATCTGAGGAGAAAACCCTGTATCTGTCCCATAATCCTCCTATACAGATTGAGAATTCAGAACCTCTTTGGGAAAGGAAGTATTTGAATATAAGCAGGATCAAGAACCTAAATTAAACCCTGTGCCAGACCCAGTAAACTATTCCTGTCTAATGAAATATAAGGAGGAGTAGATAGATGCTTAGTTTTGCGTTTCTTTTTGACAGGAAAAATGGGTCCAACAGTGTTATTAGTAGCAGCAGCAGGTTCCTTAGGAATGGGCACAACATTCTGACAAAACAGGGAAGCCTTCTCTGTCCCCCCTCCTAGGATTGACAACAGTGGTTCTACCTTGCTCACTAAGGGAACCCCAACAGTCAAATAGTATATGGCTAACCCCTGGTCGATAATGGCTCTAGGCGTTACACCAGAGGGATTCAGGATAAAAAAATGAGTGGTCTGAGGTACAACAAATAGCCACAGCAAAGTCATCCACCTGCAGTTGAGACAAACTGCTGAGACAAAAGGCTGCTTGCTTAGCCTTTTCTTTTTGTGGTTGGAAGAAAGAGCAACCATGAGACCAACAGTTTGCTCCATGGTCAAGATGAAAATAGTGCCTTTTTTTCAGGGAAAACAGGCAGCAAATGTCAGTAAAAATAAAACAGTCTTTGAAAAGACCCATTTTCCCCTCAGACAAACATAGTAAAAAGCCCCAAAAACACTATGCCAGCCACACAAAGTAAAATAAGCGCACTTTCCCAACAGAAAAATTTGTTTTCATTTACCTTAAACTTTTACATGGAAAAAGAGCATTTCTGTTTAAAAGTACAGTACACTCTTGTGACAGTTTTTTAAAACACAAACTCCAAGCTTTAAATTAACTTAACTGAAAAGGAAGGTATAAATAACAAACAAAATTATTAAATGGAAGGTTATTTCCCCAAAGGAAACTTAACTACCCACTACAGGAACAACAGAAGCCGATAATCAGTCCTGGAAAGCCTCAGCCAAGTGTACTCTTAATCAGTAGTAAAGCTCTAGCTGGTCTTTTGGTCAGCTCCACATGAGCTGCTTTACAATTTGGGCACATGTAGGGTGCCCTGAGGCTTTGGAAGCTGGCCGGCTGTTATCTCCTTGGCAGGATACAACCCACAAAGCTAAGGCTACTGGAGCAGTGATCAATATGATGAACAGCAGCAGAGCAAAAATCAAACAAGATGATTGACATGTTAACATAAAACACACAACAGTGTATCTGTTAACAATAACAGTGACAAATCTGAGGTATGCTGAAGGCAGAGTTCTCTTAAGGGCTCCTTAAGTACTTAAGGCCAATCTGCAACTCTACTACCAGTGTCAATGATCTCATCAGAAAATTACATTTTTAAGAAGGAACTTAAGTTTAGTTAGTACATTCCCTAGAAATTGTAAACCTGACTTATTCTAACTGAAAAAAATTCCAGTGTGTTGGCACTCAAAAATGTTAGCTCAATGTCCTTACTCATTTTTCAATGTGTTAGCAACAGCAGAGGTAATGAAAAAGTAATGTCCACAATTTCATTTGGAAAGCTATAAATTTATAACACCCTCTCCTTTACAGTTCTGTCATAAATTCCTTACCTCTAGTGCCAGGAGGACAGGAACATCTGAACTGGTTTACCATATCTATGCATTTTCCATTATTCTGGCATGGTTGAGACTGGCATTCATCCACTTCAAATTCACAGTTCACACCTTGATATCCCGGCAAGCACTGAGAAATAAATTTTTGTTTTAGTACAGTATTCAATACCATCTTGATACCATACAGCAACATAGTACAAACCATTCATTTATCAGAAGAAACGGACAATGCGTTATGTTTCTCCCAGGGCAGAATGATGTTTGCAAACCACTACCAGAACTGGTAAACAACTCTTTTACAATGACATACAGTTCTGGGTGCAGTCTTATACATCATTTTTTTTTACTTTCAGTAACAACTCGCAGCCCTAGTTATTTGTCTTTACTTATGATCAAATTGTATGTGTGAATTCAACTATGTATTAAAGCATGTATAAATAATGCACGTCATGTAAACTGGAGTTAGACCACATGAAACTCTGCTGAGGTTGAAAGCTCTTGTCTATTTAATAGTTTTTATTTTCCAGTACAACAGTATTAATTTCTAAACAAGTGCTTGATTACTTTGATGCTCAGGAAGTACCATATATCATTGTGGATTAATGTTTTTCCTTAAGGGTGGGGGCATCTTACCCCATAAGGCTGGAAAATTTCTTCGCCTTACGTCAAGTCCGTGTGTATGTAAATATTTTTACACAGATAATGCATAAAGAATCTGACTTAATAAAAGTGCAGGGAGACTCAATGGCCACATGCAACATGCTGCAAGACAATAGTGAAAAAATAATAACAATGGAAATAATACCAAAAGAGATAGAAAGACAGCAGAAGAAAGAGTACAGTAAACCAGTAACAAAAGTCACTGGGGAAGTGCAACTCCTGATCATTTGTACATTTTGTTTTTACTTATAAGAGTTAACACTACAACATAATTTAGTCCTTACCTTAGTCAGCTTCAGATTTCCAATGGCATGTTACCAGACAATCTGATAAAGGAACGGGAAGCAAATATGTGTTCTTAATTAAGGTGAAGGGGCAAACAGTGAGAATTACATAGGGAAGACAAAGGGTTTATTAAAAGAAAGCAGGGTTGAAGAAAATTCATTAGAGAATTTCTGCCAAAATCAGAATGGAAAAGGCAGGAGTGTTGTTTTTCAAGACATTGCAGGAGGAGTATGTTCCCTCACCCAGCTGGGGCTTTACTTGCAAATAATGTGCATTAATTATAGATAGGCTATGTTGGGTCCTATACAGATAAATGGGTATGTCTGAGAAGTGTGCAGGCTTGCCTGCATCTGGAAGAAAATGGAATGGTTGAGGACAGGACAGTGGACAATGACAGTTATGAAGCATGTCATAAAGAAAGGAAAGGACAAAGTATTTTGTACTAGAAGTTTATGAGTCTTGGCAAGAGGTTTGTGGGAAAAATAATTCTGAATTACAGCAGTCAACTCAGAAATTACTAGACAAATTAGTCAACAACAGTAGCTTCACTAGCAAACTGGACCACTGTTGTTAAAAATATTATTTTAATACAAAATAGTGTATGTTATCCATCATATCTGAGTGGAACTGGAGGCAACATAGATTAAGGTGCTGCAAAAACACTACAATAACTTCATTTGGAAAGGAAAAGAGAATAATGGCTGCCTGGATGAAACAGCTACAGGCAAAGGAGGATATGGAGACCTGGACTTGAGATTGAAGGGTTGCACACTGGGCTCCAAAATGGGGTCAATAATAGGGCTGCCACCTGTCCCTCTTTGCGAGGGACAGTCCCTATTTGGGCAGTTGTGTCCTGCAAAAAAACTAAAAAATGGCAGATGTCCTGAGAAATTAGGACAACAAATATATCTTAAGTTTTCTTTAATAGTTGCATAAAACAATTATTTTGCATCTGAAACACCTAAATGTTATAAGAAATAAAACAAGTAACTCAAATACTATAAGAATAAGCTTTTATTCTGGCAAAATGTGAAGTTATGTCCTTTCCAGTGGTCTTGGATATGTTTTGTCCCACAAAACCCCCACGTTTCTACAAAAAATGTCCAACTTTGAGCAACTGAAAAGGTGGCAACCTTAGTCAATAACTTGGATGCAGAAAGTAAGAAACAGGGGTGATGGAGTCTGAGGAAAGATGGGAAGACAGAGAGAGCAATACACAGAGTTCAGTATGAAGAAATAGTTTAAGCAAAAATAAATGGATGGGGATTCACAGAGGGAAGTAGCAAAGCAGAGGGAAGAAGACAAGATAAGGAGGTTTGGGAAGTCTGGCTATAACACAAGAAAGAGGAGACTATCTGATTCAATTAGAAGTTTAAGGCTCAGGAAAAGACACTAAACATTCCCAACTGCAAAACAGAGGTAATAACCGGATGTCTAATATTTATGTACAGCATACAAAGGGCAGTGGACCACAGAAAGTAGGACTGGATAAGACAGGAATACAACCTATCCACAGAACAATTACTATTTTTTCTACACGCCAATGCAAACAATTAGAGGAAGGAAGATCAAGATATTTGTCCAAAAGCAGCAAGGTGAGCAGATGGACCAGAAGCATATCAGAAAGCTGTGCAAGGGAGACTATACACAGACATTAAGGAAATTATGTCCAAGGAAGTGTTGGACAAGCTAAAAGTGATCTGGGGGATGGAAAAAGTACTGGAATGATCTGATTCAGAATAGAAGGAATTATGGGGTGCCTCAAATTTATTGTACAATCATGTATTTGCTACTGATAGCACTTCTCTGCTGCTGCAGGATAAGGTTGCACAAAATGAGCATGATTTATCTGACAGTGGTTTCTCTTAACCTCCCATGCTGCACGTTTCCCCTTTCTTTTCATCTCTCTTCTATTTAGTGATGGTCTGACTAAAGTAATTAACACACAAAAACATGAAAGAAGAAGGAAAAAATAAAACCACAACCCTAAGGTGACTTTCAACTAAACAGCCATGTCAGTTTTTGTGAAGTATTAGATCTGTTGTATAACATTTCTACATGTCATTCACAGCCATAAAGTTTCAGGTGTCTCTTCCATTATTTCCACTCCTCATGAACCAGTTAACCATTACAGCCTAGCCTCCAGTCTCTACCTAATGTGAAAATGCTGGACTTTATCTCCAGCACCCTTCCCCTCAACAAGCATGAACTCTGTCTTCAGGGTGCCAGAGTCTTCCTGTCACAATAAACTCTGGAATAATCTGGGTCACTCATAATATCAAGGCCAAATGCATCAGAAGAAAAACAAATAATTTACTGCTTTGATTGTCAATAACTATCTTAAATCACAAATCAGATCTAGGGGAAGAAAAGTTAATTTACCAAAAACATACTCATCACTGCTAAACAAACCTGGCTATGTGACATACAGACAGGCGTAACTATGACCCACTAACCCAAGTTCGAATAACAGCTCAAGTGCTAAAAAAGCCATGCATGTAAGGGTGGGAGTGAGCCACTGACACTAGCTTGCATATTTGGGGGGGGAGGAGGCTTGCATGGCACTGACAATGGCCAGGCTTGGGTATGTGGGCTTGGCAAAACCAAGACCGCAACAGTAAACATTGTCAGCATGTTGGTGGAAATGCTGGAAGAGCACAGGATGCTCCCTGGTGAGACTGGTGTTCAAGTCAGTCATTATGGGCAGGGTTAGGGCCTCAGTAGAAATGTCTTAATTGCAAAGATGCCAGTGAGGGCACAATTAACCCCCATGTCTGCATTAAGGATAGGTCAGCTTTTGCCCTCACACTGAAGACCCCCCCCCTGGTGACAAGGAAGTACAAGATGATTAACAAGCAGGATGATGTCACCCAATCACAACAGAAATCCCTCACAGCATGATGCAAAACAAACTTCTGCTTGTAGAGGAATGCATGCAAAGCTATGATACAAGCAGAGGGAATTGACAAGACTTAATTGTATACAACAGAAGAGTTAAGAAGGCAAAACAACAAATAAATCCACTGACCACTTTGCTAAGACTGTGGTTAGCTAAAAATAATTTACCTCCTTGGTGGACAATTACTAAAAGGAGAATACAAATGGTACCGCACAAGGCAAAGTAACTGAAAAGGGCAACATTTATTGGCTGATGAGGAAATGAGATGCGAGTATTTCAGACAGTGCATGTGGTGATGACAGGGGACAACCCCCAAGCAACTAGCATCTAAAGGCTTCTGGACATTGTTAAAGTCACACACCTTTTTTTGGTATGGGGGTGAAACCTAATTAAAACAGTGTACTAGCTCCAGTGAAAAAGAATGCAAATAATGCAAAGCAACCAACACATACAGCACTGCAATAACTTATCTTCAGGCAGGCATCACCTGGCCACAAAAGTACATCCCAGCAAAGACGGCTATGGGATTGAGATGGTAGAAGTCAAACGACTACAAATTTAAGTAATGAATGCATTAAAAAAAGGAAACACAAAACAACTACTATCCTGGCTGCCTCCACAGCCCTGAGGTTTTGGCTCTGAGTACACCTCAGATGTGCCACTTCAGTTAGCAGTCTGGGCAATATAGGAGCCCAGATGGTGCGGAAGAGAACTGAGTGATCAATGCCAGGTCATTTGTCTATCCTTTTGTCTATCCTGGGGGAGGATTTTTGTGGAGTCTCACGATAAAAGCTCCGGCAATCTAACAGACAGAAAATACAAGCTTTACAAGGAGCGTGCAAGCACTACAGCTAGAAATAAAAGTGTGTAAAGTGCACACTTGCTCTAGCTTCAGCAAAGACAGCAGCTCACCTTAATTTCCAATTTGCTACAGGGTAAGGAGGTGGTGACATATGTATAGAAATGTCTCTTAAATAATGTCGGTCATTTTGTGTCCTGCTTCCCTACCCCATTGTGTTAGGATGTCAAACATTATAAGAAATTAGCAGGAACTTAGGAGATGAGGATTCATTAACCACCATCCTCAAAGGATTCCAGTATTTTAAAATGTTCTCACAATTTATCATAATTTTAAAATGGATCAGTTCATTACCTGGCAGACATAGCCCCCAAGATAATCAATACATTTTGCTCCATGTTGACACGGACTGGACATGCACTCATCCACTTCCTTCTCACAGTAGCTGCCCATGTATCCAGGCCGGCACTGACATCGGTGACCATTTCCCACATTTATGCAACTGCCCATGTTCTGACACAGCTGACTCTCCTGGACATCTGAAATTGAATTAGAAAAAATGTTAGACAGACAAGCTCAAAATGTATGACTGACAGCAAGAATTAAAGGCCCCATTAAGCATCACTTGCTCAGACTGTTTAAGGATTACATAAGGTGATCCAAATAATGACTGCAACGGTAAATTATTTCAGTGACAAAGGTAAGACCTCCCCTCCCCCTTTATGCCCGAGTTCCTCATTCACACAGTACCTGCTACTGTGGATAAGCAAGCTTCTGATCTGAGATAATGGTAGCTCTACAATGCGCTAAAGATTTTTGAATATCTGTGTCTCAAGAGCAAACACTTCACCTAGGATGAAGAGCACTATTTTTTAATGTAGCCATATTTCTGATATACATCTCATATAACTGATAAAAATGACCAGTTGGAATTTGCCCTGTATGCTTGTCTAGCTGGCTTTTAATACTCATAAGCTGCCAAGTCTTTCATCATACCACTGTAAATCCCATTTTACAATATAAAATCTTACCACTGGAGAAAGGTAGTGACAAAACAAAACAATACATGATTAAACTATTGTGCCTTAGCCTGCAACAAGAGGAATCTTGCCCTGCAAAGTCCAACTCACCTGCCAAAGCATTTTTTAATAACTTCCTATAATGCCATCTTGGATTGTGAGTATAGGAGGGCAGGAAATATTTCACCTTCTCTGAGGTCTGTAATCAGGCTGCATAAGGACAATGAACACTTTATTAGATATACTCCATCGTCTATGACTGAATGGGAAATGAGACCACCAGTACTGTCTCCCTGTCTATGACCAGCTGCTGAGGGAAGCCAGTTAACACTGGCTCATCACCTCCTTTGTCCACAAACAGAGATGAGTGCAGACAGCAAGTACTGACTCAGCATTCCTACAGTTCATTATTAGGGAAAAGTGGAAACAGATGTCAGTGCCTCACTCCTTCACTGTTCATAACTGAAGGCAACCTGGTAAAGGCATCCTTATCTAACACTCTCAACTGTCAGTTTATTCAGTGGTGAGGGCAGATAGTTGGTATGAGTCTAATGTGCTTTCTCAAAGCTCAACTTTCTGTCACTTAGATTACTTCTTATAGTCTTCTGCCACTCCATAAGACTGCTGCACAGGCAGCAATATAAAAGACTAACAGTAACATATTTCTGAGGGGCACTGCACTACCCTGCACCTTCTGATGTCAATGTGGAGGCCCTGTCCACACACATACTATTTCTAATTTTGCACTAACTTGGAGAAGAAGGCATAACTGCATCTAGAGCAACTTTGGAAGCAGTTATTTAGAAATTAGGGGCATGGGTGCAGCTCCCTACAACAATATTGTCAGAACTGTATAATTGTCATTCTCAGCGTCATGCTTTAGGATGCCTCAACAGCACACCAGTCATCAGTAAACTGGGCCACAATACGCTGGGGGTTGGTAACCTAAAAAAGACTTACTGGTGTTGTCCTAACTGCACATTTACATTTACAGTTCAAGTTTGAGTACTAGATCACATATCTGGTACCATCCTGCACTTTCACTGCTCATGTTTTAGTGACAGATAAAGACAGTCACTACTATCCTGCACATACCTAAACTGCCCAAAGTGGGGTGGTGAAAATGAACATGAACAGCCAGCAATATCTCATGTTGCCCATATCTAGATGGCAGATGCAAGCAGCACTATGCTATAAAACTGACATGAACCATGTCTAGGCAGACATACTATGCCATACCACATGTATGCGCAGCATTCAGATTATGGTGATGAATGTAGACGGCTGCCATTATCCAGTGAATCCTATTGTTTCCACAAGACTAGAGAATGTGGACACTTGGAACTAGTACAAGAAACAACACGAAACTCAAGAGATTCAGGGTTATCACACAGGGGAGCAGAAACATATATGCAAACAACATTTTAGCATCTGGTAACAACATTGGAAAGATACAAGCTCACTATATAGGAAATTACTGGAGTTTGTGGACTTTTCTGTGTATAAATTAAATGTAAAGAAAACAAGAGCTCTGGTAATCTACGATGCCCCACCATTACATTATAAACTCCAACGTATGCAACCATGGACGGTAGTGATTTTAAATAACTGGGAGTATGGCTCTGGGACTTGTTAGAAATCTTGTCAGATAGAATTTACAAACCATTGTGGATAAGAATTCAGTAGATGGAAAATGCTGCAACTGGTGTTTGACCAGAAGACACACACAGTTCCATCTTTTATGCTCCTTCTTTGGTTGTACACATTTCAAAATTTCCCAGGGAGGCATAACCCCAAGTGGCTTCAAAGAATTAAAATATTATTTCTCCTACTTACAGGCTAGCATATGACAGACTGTTGCTGGTAATTAGGGATTTGGAAAATGGCAGTTGATCACATGCTAGCTTATAGCAGCATAGGTGAAGAGAGACTTGCAACAAGCTTGACATGGACTTATCAAACTACTCAACATAGTACTCTTATACCAACAAACTCAAACTCCAACCAGGCATCTGGTGTCCAGACATTGAGATGTCAGCTCTAGCACAGGAAGGCCAAATGGACCCTGCTCAATCAGGGCCTGTTGATCTTTCTGGACATAGATGCTGATAACAGGAGATCTCCTTGTCCCTGCTACCACATACTCTCAATCCGTGACTGTAAGATCACACGATTCAAGAAGTCGTCTCTGGGACTAGGCTGATTACTCTATCCTCAGATGAATGGCTAGCTCATGATAACCAGAGAACTTTGAGATGCAGCTATCCGGTTTGGAGTTGAGGATGCATCTCTCAATCTCAGGGCCCTACTCCAAGGTGAAGGTCAGCCTGGGCTAGAACCCTTAATAATCAAAAGTGAGCTAATCTACTAATAGGTTTGACAGAGGCATGCTAGACACTGGACTTACCCTGAGGATATTCAGTCAAGGGCCTGGTCAACTAGTGTTGGCCAACATGGTGATGTTGCAACATATGCCTGGGTAACAAGGAAGACCCACACATCTGTCTGAATACTGCTACTTTCTATGCAAAGTGGATGGGGAACTTTTCCCACCTTCAACACTAAAAAGCTCAGTTGACCCTCTGGCACTTATAGCAGTCATCAATACTGTGTTCTGCCCTGAGACAGTACAAGCAGTATTAGAAGTCTAGTGATCTGATGGCAACACAGACGCTTACTATGATGCTAAGGCATGAGAATGCAGGACTTTAGTGACAGTGATAAAGACTGAGATCTAAACTCTGTGAGCAACTGGTAAAGCTCTGGAGATGAGTATTTTTATGTAGCCTGGACAATACATCAGCTTGTTGTGTGTGGAGGACCCCCAAACTGCGATATTTCTAAAAGAATGCAAAATTCCAACTAGTGAAGAAGTAATGCCTAAATTAAGACCTATTAAGGAGGACCCTTGACATTAGCTCTAATAATCTACCACATACTTTATGTATGGCAGCATTAACGAAATGTTTCTGTCCATTGTGCAGTCTGTTACGAATGCCTAAAAACATGACTACAGCGAGGATTCAATGGTTAATTTATTTGTTGAATGCCTGTCTTGGAGAGTGCACTCTAATAGCTTGTGCTAAAAAACCTGTGCAATTCTTTTGAGTGAATGAACCTAATGAAAAATGCCATTCAAAACATTAATTAGGTCTTCTGATTCCTCAAGAAATACAGCAATTTTTGCTAGAGTCCCCACTTCCCCACATACATGTCCATCAGTCTGGGTGGGCAGCTGGGTAGACAGATATCACAAGCCATAAATAATAATGGCATAAAAAATGTTGCAGCCAACACACCTATCAGAAAGAAGAACACTGCTAGTCAGCAAAAGGCAAAATAGCTTACCTAGCATGAAAAATAAATAGGTAGTCTGTGCAAGTTGATACTGTAATTCTGAGACCAAACAAGTCACATCAAGTAACCATGCAAATATGACTGAATGCAATGATAACACAACAGTTAGAGGTCATCCATGTGGTGAATATAATCAAAACATCACTTTTAACAGTGCTATAAAAGTTACAAATTAACCCTGAACTAATTAGCAATAACCAGGAATTTGTCATGATCTGTACTCTGGAAATATGGTTAAGAATTTTATGCAATTTAAATTATACTGCTTACAGATTTATTAATCAGGAAGTAAAACAGTTTACTGGAGACCCTTTTAGTCATGATTACTCCCCCAAGGACATGGATAAATGCAATACAAACAGGCAATTAAAAGCAGTAAATCAACTACCACATTGCTGGAGGTGACAAAAACATCAATATGCACAAACACGGGGAGAGCATCCAGACTCTAAAAAGACTAACAAAAAGTTAGGAGTGAATCCAGTAGCTGTAAGGCAGAAACATTAACCACTGAGACACTGTACTGTCCTAAAGAAATTTAGTGGCATGTGACTGTGGAGTGGAAACTAAGGAGCAAGAGACACTGCTGCTGCAAAGACAGATACCAGAAGGGAAAATGTAAGCTCTGGCACTGTCACTGAGGAAGTCTGTTCACACGGCAGAACAGTGTCTAGTATCAACGAGATAATGTAAGGTTACCTCACACATGCTTATAACTAACGTCCATCATGTGAAGAAGAGGTCCACACATATCTTTGATGGGTAGAAATTCAACCAGGACATCTGAATCAGGCTCTACCATGACCCCCAGCACAAGGGAAAACCTAAACTTAACCATGACCAGAAAAAAACAAATAAAAATGGCAAACTGGTTCAACAACAGAAAACACTTCCTACTGAGGTAACGTGATACTTTTTACTGAATCAGTACAGGCTCCACATTACAGCCACCTCAGCTTTTGGATTAAAATGATCCTTTCATCACAAGTTAATAAACTCTGATTACAGCACATAAAAACATCACTTAGGAACACAGCCCAAGAAAAATTCCTGATGCCAGTAGTAAGTTCCCTGCTTTCATCAACAGTAGCATCATCTTTTTCAGGCTGTGTGGTGATGGTGTCATCCATGATTTTTACACCTTGGACTTGTTCCAAAGTGAAAATGTTAAGGAAGACCCCCACTCTACTGCATCTTCTTTAAGAATGTAAGAACACAGATCCAGGAGTTGTACTCCTGCTAGGTTAGAAATCGGACCTATATTATAAGCGCGAACGCTTAGGTTGTCGAATACAGCATGATCCACACCTATTAAGAGAACGTACAATTCACTGAAACCTCAAAACGCGGAAATACAGATCACCAAATTTTTTTGCTTGGCCAACACCATTCCACCCAGTGACGAAAATAAAACATACTTCCAACTACACCGCTCGCTACATACTACCCACCCAAACAAAATAAACCACATGCATACACTAACCTAAACCCTACTTCTAAACCTACACTATCCCTTACATACATCACTATCTATGCACTTACCTTAACCTGCACCCTAAGGTCCGTAACTATTGCACACTTACCTTACCAAGCTATACCCAAACAAAATAAATAATCCACACACATACACTTAACAAAACCTTACTTCTAACCCTTACATACATTACTATCTATGCACTTACCTTAATCTGCACCCTAACCCTAAGGTCTGTAACTATCGCACACTTACCTTACGAAGCTATACTGCAGAAGGGCCAACTATGCCGAATCGGGATTTTGAATTTCGTGGTTTCTGGCGTTCGGTGTACTCGCGGTTCACTTAATAGGTGTTGATCATGCCGTATTCGACAACCTAAGCATTTGTGCTTGCAATATAGACCCTAGAAATCTATCAGTGAATTATGAAGTCTGGTGTGAAAGTACCAGTCTCTGTCCAAGACTCAGTCTATAAATACTTGTTTTATGCTGGGTGTCTGTGTACTAGTGATCATTCAAAGGGTCCTTTAACAGATGCTCTTTTCTTTCCTCTGAATTTCACCTCTGAAGGATGACACATAGTGAGGAAAATTTTAAGTTTTGACAGACAGTGGAACTGATACCACAAAACTGCTGGTGCTGTTGCAAGCATTATATGAGAGCTGAAAACAGGTCTTACAGTAGATATCTCAATCAGATGGCAATGTCATAGGCTAGAAGGTGAAAGTCTAGAATTACTCAACATCATTTTCTTAAACTTTCTTGAGATGACTGTGAATAGAATATATGGATATATGCACTTCACAATAAAGAACTGCAGACTGTAACAGCAAGCATGCCCATTAATACAGGGTGCAGAGGGCACCAATGCTGACCATGGAAGAGATGGCTTCTACTACTGTAAGTGTTGAGATTTAACAGAGGATTAAATTCCATCAGATGAAACCACTTCAGATGTTCTCCCAAAGTAACATTGTTTCTCTTCTCTTTTAGCTAGATATTTTGGTAGTTTAGTATGTCAGTCAGCACAGTAGTAGTGCTATAATTTGTAGGAAATAACTGTTCACTGAAGCCTGGTTCAATGTACATTGAAATGATATATCTGTGCTAGTGAAAAATGAAAAAAAAAATGCTCTCTCATGTTAGGGATGTTTATTTATTTATTTTAATTAAGGCTGCTATTCCAAGAACTATCCCAGTGCAGGAACAGGGAACAGAGATTTTACCAGCAGGGATGGCTGCAAGTAGGGATATGGAAAATAGGCAAGATCATCATCATCTTCTTTCGGCTGTTCTCGTTAGGGGTCGCCACATCAGATCACCTGTTTCCATTTCTTCCTGTCCTCTGCATCTTGCTCTGTCACACCAACCACTTGCATGTCCTCTCTCACCACATCCATAAACCTTATCTTAAGCCTTCCTCTTTTCCTGTTACCTGGTAGCTTCATCCTTAGCATCTTTTTCTCAATATACTCAGCATCCCTCCTCAGCACATGTCCGAACCTATGTAATCATGCCTCTTTGGCTTTGTCTCCAAACCTTCCAACCTGGGCTGACCCTCTAATATACTTATTCCTAATCCTGTCCACCCTTGTCACACCCAGCGCAAATCTTAACATCTTTAATTCTGCCACATCCAGCTCAAACTTCTGTCTTTTTGTCAATGCCACTGTCTCCAACCCATATAACATAGCTGGACTCACTACCCTCTTGTAGACCTTCCCTTTCACTCTTACAGGTACTCATCTATCACAAATCACTCCTGACACTCTTCTCCACCCACTCCATCCTGCCTGTACTCTCTTCTTCACCTCTCTTCCACACTCACTGTTACTCTGAACTACTGACCCCAAGTATTTAAATGGCAAGATGGAAAGGTAATATAGTTGGATGACTGGAGGTTAAAGACTGCCTTCCCCATCAGGGGTTGATAGAGTATAAGCAAACAGAGAGGGATACAGGAGTGCAAAGTGAAAGACCAGCACTGGTATACTTTTAGTTGAGTATAGAACACAAAGGAACAACTGGGAGACATCTGTAAGGTTTACACATATGCAGCAAAGTCATAAGCCTTAGGAGTTTTGCATGGAAGTGTTTGTATAGACATTTATATACCACAAGTAGATTTTAAAATACTCTTCCTCAGGTAGAAAGCAGATACTGGAGGTGTGATGGGGGAGACAGACAGGGAAAGAGAGAGAGAGAGAGAGAGAGAGAGAAGTAATTGAGAACACTGTTTTGGAAATATAACCAGATGGCAAATTTTAAAAATTCCATGCAGAGTATTTTGATGGAAATGTGAGGGGAACAAACAGTTGTAACAATGAAAATGATTCTTCTTAGTTGGAATACAGTAAGTGAACTGCCCATACATAGTAAGGCCTTTCTAAGTTTAATGCTACTGACTGCAAAAAAAATAAACAATTACTAGAAAATGAAAAGCAAAATCTAAACCAACTGTAATTGAAGCAATGAATACTCCTAAGGAAATAAAACAAGAACACAGATGGGATCTTTATACTGGGGAAGGAGAAAATGTCATAGAAATAAATGTAATTTGTTGGACCAATACAAGTAGAATGATGTTCAAGATGAGGAGAAAGGATTAAGGGTTGGCAGGACCAAGCAATTTATGTAATACTGGCATGAATGAAAACTGTTAGCAACATATAGGTATACTGCATGACAGTAACGATGGAATCTGTTACTACAGTTTTTCTATTAATACATATAAACTTAATTTACTACTTAAAATGCAAATATTTAATAAAGATATTTACAAAAAGGTTGCTGTGATCAGGAATTCATCTTCTTCCAACTACCAGCACTCTCAGAGTTGGCAGTAAATAATTTAGAATGTTTTTGGGACACAGCCTCAAAGAGAAATCAGTGTCTGTGTTCTGACAGTACTTTTGAAACCCAACTTTTGGTGCGTTAGGCTTAACAACTCAGTCTAGTGAGGAATATAGAGCATAAACCATAGTCAGAATGCATGCTTGAAAACTACAGGATTGGCTGCGTCAGAAAAAATTTAAAGTATTTGTGCAAATATATGTGCATGTATGTGGAGGAAGGTCCTTAGCATTTAATAAATATCTATTCTTGTCCTAACACTAACATGATCTACGACAGGTCTGCTCAGAGTAACAAGGAGAACAAAAAGTAAGGGGTACTTACAGCAACAGAAGGATCCAAACAACAACAGACATAAGTACATAAGTGGAAAAGAGGACCTTCTCCTGCCACAAAATAAGGAAGAGAAATATTAACTGCAAAAACTAAAATCCAACACCTTCTGTCATGGCCACCTGCTCTGATCCTCAGGACTGCTGCTGAAGGAAGCATAGGCAAATACAGCTGAAAGAAGGTTCACAGGGCAACACAGGAAATAAACAGAAATTGACCAAGGTACACAGGCTGAGTGACTGACAAAGTAATGCATAAGAGTTTCACAGTCAACACTGCCTACTACTTAAGTATGGCTCATCTCAACTTCATGTTATTTTCATTTTTTTTCTCATTAAAAAATAATAACAAATCATAACTTACTTCTCTGTCTAGCTGCAACTTCACAAGAAACACTAGGGACATCACAGTATGGCCCAATCCATCCACTGGGGCAATGACAGACGGCTTGCACTCCCTCCTGTGAGCATGTTCCATTATTTTTGCAGGGAGAATTCTTGCAAAGGTTGACATGTATCTACCAAGACAAAAGGCATGATCCTGGTTTATTTCTATTACTGAAAACCAGCTTACTGATGCATTTTTAAACCTTTCTTAAAACAAGTCAGCATAGATTATACATTTCTAAACATTTCTTAAAGATATACCCCAGCTGGTACTTAATTACAACCTGAATATATTCTGCAATGAATGCAGATGATGGGATCTAGAATTGGTAAATAACAGAAAATACTGCAACTCTAGCTTATTTCTATAATTTGTCAAGCATCTAAATGAGTTTAAAACATCCATCCACCTTCCAAACAGATTTGACATATGGAATACATAATAAAGAGGGAATTCTGGACTTTGATCCTAAAATAGATCCCCATAAATAGTATTTAAATTATTTTTAAAGAAAATCAATAATCCCCTATAAGAAGTTGATAGACCGTCTTTGACAGTATTCGTGATTTAGACTGAAATAAATCTGGCAAACCTGTGGGTGAAACCTGTTCATTTTTTGGTAAACTGGTGGGAATGGCAGGGAGCAAGCCACACCTTACTTAAATACAACAACTCCATGACCACACAACCATTAGCACAAAACAAGCAAATATCCTCTAAGGGTGAAAATAGTACTCACACGTACTGCAATGTTACAGTAGTGCAAACTACCATTGACAGAATACATTCATAGCGCCTAGTGCTTACAATATCAAAGCACATGGCATTGACCATATAAGGTTAAAATGTAAAAGAATGAAACCACTGTAAACAGCGTCAGATGCTTACAATACTGAAGCACATAACATCAACCATATAAAATCAAAACATGAAACAATGAAACCACTGCAAACAGTGTCTTTGCAGGGGGGCAAGACACCCTGCTCCCCCCACACCCCCTACTAAGTCACACTATAGTTAGGAAAGGGAAAAACAGTCGTTATACCGTGATCTCTAGCATTACGCCACCTTTTTGTAGTGTTGATAAAAAAGCAAGAATCACATAGCACTGATGTTCTGTGTTTCGATCTTATGTGCTTGATATCATGTGCTTTGATAATGTAAGCACTCTACATTATGAATGCATTCCACAGGTAACAGAGTCAGGGCTCTTTAATTTGGTGAACTGAAATCAGGAAGACTGCATGTGATAGAGTTTTCAGTGAATGGCAGATCTCCTGAAAATCAGTGTAGCTTAAATTTCTACACATTTTCTAAAACTATGCCTGCATAGCTGAGTGCTTATGTATTTATTTATTTGCATTTTGTTGACTTTGTAAGCCCTTTTGGGTAGTGTCTATTTTCAGAGGTGACCCTGGTTAAAACAAACAGTAATACTACTTACTGAAAATACAAAATGAAGCAGTCCAAAGTGTAAATCTGGAATGCTGCATAACTAATAATATTGAACAAAATATGCATGAAGTTCAAGCGTTGACAGTTTAAACATGCATTGGTTGTACAAGTTAATAACAGTGGCACAAACTAAAGATAGTACAACAGAAAAAAGTAAGAATAATTTTTAATTAGAAAACAACAAAAAAAAACAGTGTATGTGTAAAGAATGTGAAATATTTGTGATGTCACAGTTTTGGTTAGTGTAGAGGGGATGTGTGAGAGAAAGAAATTTGGATACATCATGGTTCGCTGGTTCGTGCACTGATATGCATCAATGAATTTATAACAACCTTAAGGGTGTTTGTATCTGCCATTATTGATATGCTTATTTTTAATATCTCTAACATGTTCCAAAATTCTAACATTAAGCTATTTCTTGGTTTTCCCGAAATAAAACTCTTCACATGAGGCACAGCAAGCTAATAAACAACTCCATTAACTTTATAATTACTAAAATCTGGAGCAGTTATGGTTCTATCAAAGCCCACTACTGTGACATAAGGACCCTCCTGTAGAAATCGACAAGCTCTACAACCCTCACATTTAGCCATCCTTTTATCAATTATTTCTAAATTGAACAGTATTTTTCTCTCTCGAGTACATTGTTAACATTTAAATCTTTTGTACATGAAAATAAGGTTTCAAACCCAAAATTTTAGCACGTCATGTGAAGTGTTTTATGTCAGGAAAGCCTTATACAAACACTCTGTGGTTTGTATTAAATTTAATGAATTTTTATTTTTTTTTGTATTGGAGAAAGTTCATAAATCTTTTAGAGGGGGTAACTGGGAAAAAGACCCATGAATATAGAGTTAAGATGGCAACTTTTATTAAATTCCCAAGTTTTACCTGGCCTCGATGCTATTTCACTTAAAAGTGCACTGACCCTTAGGGCTGTTAAACTGTGATTCTTTATAGTTCGTATTTATGTATATTTTTAACATATATTTTTTGCATTAACAGATTAAGAATTTATGATTATACGTTTAAACTGCATAGAGTCTAAATTTTAACAAGCTTTGTTAATCACTAATATGCATGATTAGTATATTTTTACTGTATTAATTGTATTTATTTTTAAGGTTTCCCTAAATAATTTTATGTGGGCGGAAGTGGTCGTGTATAAAAGTGGGTTGTTGTGTGATGTCATTTGGTTCTGAAAAAGTCTTTTATGTATTGAACTATATTTTTTTCAATTTTGCTATATTTCGTATGTTTCCTTATTGTGATTACATTAATAGCACTTTGGACATGGATTGCTGTCCAGTGTTCTTAGTTCAAAGAAGAGTGGTTTCCAGACAACAGCTGAGGTGTTCTATCTCCAAACTTGGTGTTGTTTTGTGAACGCAAAGGACTTTTTTCTTGTTAGATCATACTAGCACATAGATTATTGTACAACAGCTTGTGTATGATATGGAGGATATTAAACCTTAATTATATGACATCTACTGTAGTTTGTTTAGTATGGCAATGGTGTGATTAATGGGTATTGGATGGGCAGTGAACTGAGCTATTTTGTTGTGATTAAATTCTAGTTTTAGGTGAACTGATCTGTTTGCACTGTCGATGACACATTAGCCATAGAGGAGCTTGGGCACAAGGACAGTGTTGACTAGGGCCT